>NC_092210.1:4676977-4696041 GCF_043381705.1 Parasteatoda tepidariorum
CTATATATTATTACTTGTTATCCTCTTAACTCTATTTCTTTATCTCGAACCTTTCCCGCTACGCATGCTATAGGTTAATAATTAAAACTATTTCATGATCTTCTAAATTATTTGCTAGTATTTCCGCTAAAGTTTGAAGGCCCATTAATCTGAACATTACCTTGCAGAGTAATTGATTTGCTCCGTTAAAGAGCAGAACAAAGACTTATACGCATTTTAACTAGATAATGTGCACTTTAACAGCTTTTCTGTAGTTAAAGTTCAGAAGTTGATTTTTTTTCTCATTCTATCAACCAATCTGTTGGTTGTTTTTATTGTTGTTCGATTTGTTAATTGTTGTTTAAGTCATTTAAATACAGAGAAATTAATACATGTCAACATGTTAGTTTCCTAAGTTTTAGGAAAAAATTTTTGCATTTTATTTCTATTCTGTAACCGCCGTTGAACAGCCAACCCAATTTTGGGTTTACGACTGCTACTGTTCAACTCCGTACCCTTGAAATTTTGAACCCAATCCAAAAGGCAAGGGAACTCCTGGATCAAGTATAGGGGGAAATTTCCCTTCGTGGAGGACTCTTTTGATGTAACAAACCGGTATTTGCATTTGATGGAGAGGAAGACCACAAGAATCTGCTTCGATTAGCCTCACGGCAACGGGACTCTAACCCATGATTCATCTATCACTCAGGATATTTCACGTCAGCACTGTGGTCGGTGCAAGCCGGATGCGTAATTCGTTTCAACTGGGATTCGAACCCGGTTCACCTCATTGGCAGGCAAACTCTCTATCCCCTGAGCCATCGCGGCTCTTAGATTTTCTGTATTGTAGTTTTTAATGTTACTAGATTTTGTATTGTTTTGTATTGTAGTTTTTAATATTACTAGTTTTGTTTTGTTTTTGTATTGTAGTTTTTAATGTTACAATTAGTTTTTGATAATTCACTCAATTTTTTTTTTTTTTTCGGATAGCGAAAATTAAAGTTATAACATTACGTAAACTGACGCGTACAGAACCGTTGCTGTCTTCAAAGCAAAGATCTTTCATTTACTTTAACGAATGCTTAGTTCGTAATGTGCAGATCTTCTGGGTACTTTCTAGATTATCTGAGTAATTTCTGAAATGAAAAAATTTTTTTAGCACTTTAACGGATTACCCTAGTTAGTTTCCACATTACCTAGACAATCTGTCGAAAAATGGGTTTCTACACTTAGGCGGTAACATATTTAAATTGCGAAGCCACAATTTTTTTTCCCCAACTTTTTCAGAAGAGCGTTTTTATTTTTTATTTTTTTATTTTTTAAAAAAGCAATTCTATGTCGGTAATAAATGATCCAGCGAAAATTTTGAAAATTGCAAACAATACTTTGATACTTAGGAACATACCTGGGAACAATACTCAGTAACAGTTTTTGTACAAATACCACCATAGGATCACTTTATGTCACAAGCTCATCATTTCTACAAGTAAATCTAAATAAAAGTTTTTAAAAAAATGTCTGTGTGTAACTATTACACTTAAAAAAATTAACCTGTTTTTTTTTCCATGCTATTCCATTCCTATGGACATATTCTTAATTTTTGTTAGTTTGTTATTTAATGCATTTATTTCGAATTTGTATCTTCTTATTTCATTTGCCACGTAACACAAATTCACCGTATAGTTTTGTTCAAATCACCGAAAATTACTCTTTTTCAAAACGATCACCTATATTTTTTTAAAAAAAATTAGTCTGGTACATGTAATAGTTTGAAATCAGCACAGACACCTTACTATGACGCATGGCAAACCATGTGCTACCCACATGGCAAACCTTGAACTGTAGGCAGGTAGGTACTTTATTTTTTATTTATTTACGTCGTACTAGAGCCTGCACAATGGGCTATTGGCGACGGTTTAGGCATCATACTCAGGGATGTTTGGGCAGCATCCCTGAGTGTGATCCGAAGACATGATATCGCACTTTTGATCCTCTGCAGAGGAGATGGCTCCCTTGCTTTGGTAGCCCGACGACCTGCTCTTGAAATTGAGCACTTTATGGTAGAGTAGTTTAACGAGGACCGATACCACAGACCCTCTGTCCCTAGACAGGCTGATCAAAGTTTTCACCCACCCGCTTACTGATCGCAGCCAGTGATGTTTGACTTCGGTGTTTCACTGGGAACCATGTCTTTACCACTGCGGGACACCTTGAACTGTATTTTACGGATTTGTGATTCTTCTAATAGTAAAATGATAAAGGTTCAAAGAGACATTTGGGTCATAATGAGTCTATTGATTCGTTGTTCTGTTCTTTATGACGTGGACTGAGTTTATCGGTTCTCCCTACCCCATTACAATGCCGGAATTCTGACTCACAAATAAACCACCGATGACAAATAACAGCACTAATATAATAAGCATTTATTAAAAATAAAAGTCTTGCTTTGAACGACTGCAAGAACAATATTTCGTTGTTTTCTTGTTGTACATACATATGCAAGCGTCAGTGCTCAACAAGACAAAACTGAACTAAATCAGTAACTCGGCTGTTATGCGTCCCGCAGTGGACTGATCGTAAAGACATGGTTCTCAGTAGATCACCGAAGTCAAGCATCACTGGCTGCGGTCAGTAAGCCGGTGGGTGACCACTTTGACGAGCCTGCGTAGGGACCGAGGGTGCACGGTATCAGTCCTCGTTAAACTGTTCTACCTTAAAGTGCTCGACTCTCGCGATCAGGTCGTCGGGCTACCAAAGCATAGAAGCTCTCGCCTCTGCAGAGGATCAAAATTGCGATGGCATGTCTTCGGGATCATCCTCAAGGTTGTTTCTCAGGTCGTCTCCAATAGCCCGTTGTGCGACGTAAATAAAGTATCTACCAACCTACCTAAGTGTTATGCATCAGACAGTCCCAGCATCTTAAAATGGGAACGTGGAGATAACCGGTTCGAATCCGGCCACGGCTTTGGATTGGTAGGTACTTTATTTACATCTCTCTAGAGCTACCCAATGGTCTATTAGCGATGTTCTAGGAAACATCCCTGTGGATGATCCAAATACATATAATCACAATTTGGATCCTCTACAGTGGAGGCGGCTCCTCCGCTTTCGTAGCCAGTGAAGTCGAGCACTTTACGGTAGAACAGTTTAACGAGGAACGCACCCTTAGTCCCTACGCAGACTGATCAAAGTGATCACCCACCTGCTTATAGACCACAGCCAGTGATGCTTGGCGTCGGTGTTCTGCTGGTAACCCGGTCTCTTCGATCAGTTCTCTGTGGGATCCACTCCCCTCTGCAGAGGATCAAAATTGCGATGGCATGTCTTCGGATCATCCTCCGGGATGTTTCCCAGACAGTCGCCCATTGTGCAGCTCTAGTGTGACGTAAATGAAGTACAACTATGACAATCATTTCGTCACAGAATTACTTGAGCTTTAACGTAACATATCAGATTTCAACATTTTTGAGTCCCGCAGTGGACTGATCGTTAAGACACGGCTCCCATCAGATCACCGAAGTCAAGCATCACTGGCTAAGGTCAGTGTGCGGGTGGGTGACCCACTTTGATCAGTCTGCGTAGGGACCAAGGGTGTGCGGTATTGGTCCTCGTTAAACTGTGCTACCGTAAAGTGCTCAACTTCGCGTGCAGGTCGTTTGGCTACCGAAGCGGGGTGCCATCCCCTCTGCAGAGGATCAAAATTGTGATGGCATGTCTTTGGATCATCCTCAGGGATGTTTCCCAGACCGTCGCCAATAGCCCATTGTGCAGCTCTAGTGCGACGTAAATGAACAACAACAACAACATTTTTGACTAAACTGTTTTCTAACCAATGTGTCTAACCTCATAACATTCTAAGACATGTATTTTTTCTTTTGACATGGTATTTGGATGGGAGAGCAAAATTTTTACTCGTTTCACGATTCATAAAACAAGGTTTGTTTTTATTATACACTTTTATGTTTACACTATAACTTATCAGTTGAATATTTGCTTGATTTACAATGATGCATAATGCTTAATGATAATATATTTGTCATTGCTGTCTGATGCAAAATGTAAATACGCCATTTCGTAAGTGCTTATTTTGTTTGATTTCTTGTAATTTATATATGAGAACAATAAATGTGTTTTGACAACACTGTAAGTAATAAATTGTAGTGAAAAATATTACAAATGAAATCATTTTATCAAATTCTGTAATATATGCTGAAATATGAGGAAATTGGCATGACGAAATATACTTGTAAAACAACCGAAAATATTTGTTAGTTTAATAAAACTGTCGGATATAAATAGTTCTAGTTTTCTCGGTAGGATTAATTTTTTCAATTTAAGTAATAACACGGAGGAACAATTTTTTTAGTATCTTTTTTATTATTATTATTTTTTTTTTCTTTTCATTTTTGTTTCAAATACTTGATCTTGCCTAATTCAAATGTGGAAATTTTAAATCTGAAATAAGACGTTTTTAGTCTATTTTTCGTCTTAATGTTCAAATTTAAAAACGTTTTATTGAGTAGGAGGTCATGTAAATGTACAGGGAGATAGGGCTCATCATCAGAATTTAAATTGCATAGGAACTCATGGACGGAAATGTTGTCGTGCGCAGCTAGGGGTTTCTTTCCAATTATGACCTGTTCAGAAGCACATTAAAAAACAGCTTATAATAGGGAAAGCGTCCCTAGCGGCATATGACGACTTTTCTCGCACATGGGTACCAATGCAATTTTATATCTCATGATTCACTCTAACTCCCCTATAAGTTTGTAGCAATATTTATACGAGGAGCTGCGATGGCTCAGGGTAAAGAGAGTTCTTCTTCCAATGAGGTGAACTGGGTTCGAATCCCGGCCATCGCTGGTTGATACGAATCCGCACCCGGCTTGCACCGTGTATCCCCATGTAACGCAAATTCGGGTTAGTTCCATCAAACAGTCCTCCACGAAACAAATTTCTCAAAACACTTGGTCCAGGAGTTCCCTTGTCTTCTAGATTGTGTTCAAAATTACAAGGGTATGGAGTTGAACATTAGTAGTCGTAAACCCAAAAAATTGGGTCGGCTGTTCAACGACAGTTATAAAATAGAATAGTTTAAGTAATTATAAATAATGGTTTAAAANTATATATATATATATAAAAGAATTTAGAGCTTAGTGAGTGTAAATATATGTTTCATTTCGTTAATGGAATCTTATATTTTGATAATCTGAGGTAGAAAATTTGCGAATTATTTACAATTCTTTTACAGCGAGCAGCGATGGCTCAGGGGATAAAACGTTAGCCATTCAATAGAGGTGAACCGGGTTCGAACCCACTCTATACGAATTCCGTATCCAGCTTGCACCGACCACAGTGCTGATGTGAAATATCCTCAGTGGTAGATGGATCATGGGTTAGAGTCCCCATGCCATCTGGCTAACCGTGGGGTTTTTCGTGGTTTTCATTTCCATGTAATGAAAATGCGGGTTAGTTCCATCAAAAAAGTCCTCCATTAAGTCAAATTTCTCCCAATACTTAATACAGGAGGTCCCTTGTCTTCTGGATTGGGTTCAAATTACAAGGCTACGTAGTTGAACATTAGTCGTAAACCCAAAATATGGGTCAGCTGTTCATCGACGGTTATAAAATATAATATTTATACGACCCCTGCTACATATAACGTTTTTAATTTTTTACATTTTGACAAAAAATAGACTAAAATAGTTTAAAATCAGCGACGAGAAAATATCCGAGATCCCTTACTCTCGTGCAACAGAAAAAATAAATAAATAAATGAATAAATAAAATAAAATAAATAAATAATGGTAATGAGTTCCATTCCAGTAAGAGGGGTGACTTTTGGTTTGTTTTTGGCTGTTGCGTTTGCTTTAAAAATTAGCATAACAAAGCATCTCTTCAGATCAAAATTAGAGGACCAGACCAAATAATTATTTTCTCTCCTATAAACTTTTCTGGATCAGTGACCAAAGACCGAAAAAAAAAGAAGTTTTAAACTTTTTAACTTTTCTATAAGAATTCCTCCTTGGCTTACACTCATTTTCGTTTCTATAATTCATTCTTTTATATATGATTGATTTATTTGCATTTAGTTGTAGCCAAAAATCATATTAAAATAAACTTATAAATACAAGAATTAGTAATTTATAAGAGTCCGTAACACTTTAAATATAAAAATGAAATACTACCGACAATCCGTAGTTGTTGCCGGTCATGATTTTATTATGAAGAGAATCCGAAGAAGTTTTTTTTTATTTATTTCTAAGGAAAAAACAAGCTATATATTTTACAGGAGTTGCGGTTTCTTTTTAAAATAAATAAGCTTGATAATAGTGAAAAAAATTCAAAAAAAATTACATTAAAAAATTTTACTACGCATATTTGCTTTTAATTTTATTAGGAAACATAAAAACATAGATATTTCATATTTTTGAATACGTGGGAATTTTTGAATACGTAAAAGTACTTATGTATTTTCGCGAAAACGCGTATTTCGTGTGTATATTCGCGAAAACACGTGTATTTATTTGTAGGATAAAAAAGCAAGCTACATTTCTAACAGCAGTAGTAGTTTCTTTTTTAAAAACTAATAAGTATAATTATGGTGAAAAAATTTCAAAAAAAATTTATTACATTAAAAAAAATTGTAATACTCATATTTGCTTTTAATTTTTTTAGGAAACATAAAAACATAATTATTTCCCATTTTTGAATTAGTGAAAATACGTATTTCGTGTGTATATTAGTAAAAATACTTGTGCTTTGAATACATGAAAAAAAGCGTAAATTTTATGATTTTTTTTTGGGGGGGGGGAATGGAAAGTGTCTATTTCATGTTTATGAGAGGGGGAAACGCGTATATTTTATTTTTTAATACATGTTAACTTATAATTTGTATGTGTTTTTCTTTTTAGATATTACATACTTTTTTATGCGTATTTTTTTTGAATTTTGATAAAAGAAATCTGTGTTCCACATCTCGAATAATCTAATTTACTTATGTTCCTAGTATGATTATAATATTATCGTATAGCCAAGAAAAATTTCTATGAACAAAAGTGCTCTGTTTTCATGTCTTATGATACCATAATACCCATGCTAAGATTATAGGCATCAAAACTTTAAAAAAAGCCGAGTACTTATCGCTTATGGGCTGCAATAGTGGCACAACTCAAAAAGCACAATTTTTGGACTAAGAACAGGTGTAAATATGAAAATACACATTCTTTCAGCTGCAATACTAGCACAACTCATAATTCAACCTGAAGGTAATCTTCGTTTAAGCAGACGAAAGCATTTCTTTTGCATTTTCCTTCGCAATGAAATCTTTAAACCCACTTATCTCAAAACATGATTTTTTGAGTAGTGCTGCTATGGCAGCCCATGAGCGATATACCTTTGATTTATTTTATAAGAATCGATAACACCGAGGTGTATCTCATATGACGCAGCGAAAATTTCTTTCTGAATTTCGCATAGTATGACATAATCGTACATCTAAGAACAAAGCTGCTGAAAATTATATCCTCTGTTTTCATATCTTAATGATACCATAATACCCATGCTAAGATTATGAGCATCAAAACTTAAAAAAAGCCGAGTACCTTTGATTTATTTTATAAACATCGATAACACCGAGGTGTATCTCATATGAAATAGTGAAAATTTCTTTCTGAACTTCGCAGAATATGATTATAATCGTACATCTGAGAACAGAACTGCTAAACTTAGATCTTCTGTTTTTATATCTTAATGATACCATAATGCCCATGCTTAGATTATAAGCATCAAAACTTTAAAAAAAGCCGAGTACCTTTGATTTATTTTATAAGTATCGATAACAGTGAGGTGTATCTCATATGAAACAGCGAAAAATTCCATTCGCCAAGTGTCTATCCATTCTGTTATCTTAACAATTCATTTGGAAAACATAACCATAACTTCATCGTTATATGCAGGCATATTTCATTGGGGAGAAAGGGCGACATTGGCATGCCTTGTCTCGCCAAGAACAAACAGACTGTTTGGTATGTGAACAAAGTGGAGAAGTTTGTGACAGAGGAAAGAAATTAATATTTATCTCAGCTGCATTATGGCTAGTGGGCAACTTTGATTTATGACTTAAGAGAAGGAACAGATTTGCTCTAAATGATCTCAAACTCGATTAGGACCATAACAAGTGTTCTTGGAGATGTTATCGAGTTTATGCTGCTACTTTTCAATTACTTAAACTGATACGATTTCTGTTTTCTTTTTTAGAAAATAATTATTTGAATGTTATGTGTCTTTGATATACATCTAGAAAGTGATAGCTGATCTGTCTATTTAAAAAAAAGACAGCGAAAAACTTTTTAAATGTTGACTTTAAAAAATTCTCATACCAATCTTATTAGGCATCAAATAGCCCAATTATCTTAAGGTTTTGAGTTATATGCACTTTTTAAATGCCCATTACGTCATTTCTTATTTGCGACTGCAGAAGGTATTTAAATAATTTGAAAAGAGTTCACTTTAAGACCATTTTTCGAAGATTTTGTCGTCACGTGAAATAAAGCTTCGATCGCGAATCCCTTGCTTTATTTGTTGAGAATTATCGTCTGCTTAAATTTTAACTTTGATCTAGTTCATTAAATTTAGTTGCTATAGAAACGGTTTTTTTTAAAGCTTGTTCATTCTTTTTTGTGGAGAAGCCACAACCATTGGCTTCACAGTCAGGCAATCTGACCGCTCTGCCACCTGTCCAGCCTCATGCAATATTTTGAATTATCTGTAGAATATTTTACAAACCTGACTTTTTGTAGAAGCTTGCACCGATCACAGTGCTGACGTGAAATATCATGGGTTTGAGTCCGTTTGCCGTCAGGCTAACCGTGGGAGGTTCTCGTGGTCTTCCTCTCCATGTAACGCAAACGCTAGTTAGCTCCATCAAAAATTCCTCCACAATGGCAAATTTCTCTCAATACTCGATCCAGGTGTTCCCTTGTCTTCTGGATTGGGTTCCAAATTACAAGGTTACGGAGATGAGCATTAGTAGTAGTAATACCCATAAAATTGGGTCTGCTGTTCGACGACGGTTATAAAATATAAAATAAAATCCCCACAAATATAAATATTTCGAAGGATAGCCTTAACTTAACCATAATAGAAATTCGGTTTCGAATTTATTTCGAACAATAAAAAGAAAGTATAGATTGTGAAACTGGACAGCATACATACTGTCCTAAAAATTGAAAACAGGACTTACATATGGAATGACAAGTATAATCACCTCCACACCCACTCTCGAGAATTTAAGAGGTCATTCTACCCAGATCTCGTTCTCTAAAATTGAAACAATAAACATGGTAGCCCTCCCTCTCACCTTCTGCTATTTGCCAGACGAGGGATAAAAACTGTTGATATGTCTCCCCACCATCATCACCTTTTCGAATCCGATTCTTGCAGCCCATTTCAATCTCTTGAGATTTAAAAATTCCACATTCTTTTTTTCCTCCTTCCCCTTTAATGGTCACTCTGCCTCATGTTTAACACTGACATTTATGGGGTTGGCACACAAAGTCCAGTTAGGACGGCTTCTGATGAGTTTGTATAAAGTTTGTGGGGGTGGGGGAAGGAAAATAATGATCATGTGTTTCTGTGTCTTCTGCCTGGACACACAGTGGTGATTCTATTGGTTTCCCTGGAGAGTCGTGTTGGACATGAAAATAATTTTCACCTTCTGTAGTCATTCTCTTTTTTTTTGGTTTTTCTCTTCTCTCGTCTATTTGTGTTTTTCGGGTGTATTATATCAGGGTATACCTATGTAAAGAAATAAGTAGGCGCAAAAGTATTAAGGTAATAGGAACAGCGGAGTTGGATATAAATGGCTCTGTCCAGATCTATTTTTCTTTTCTCTTTTTCTTTTTTTATTTGTTTTGTGTTATGGGCAGCCGTAAAGTTTACCACTGAAATCCGATAACAAGTATTTGTAAGGGGAAATTCTTGTAAAGGATTCTGAACTCAGAAAGATTTCTCTAAAAACAAAGTAGTTTTGTATTATAATATAAAGCGATCAATTTATGTAATAATAGTAATAATAATAAAATACAGTCCCTTTAAAATTATTGGACGCACTATAAGATTCTATGTATAATCTTAATTATCAGATGATACTAATAAAGCTTATTAGTTTTTGAGCTGCTGAAACCGGTTTACGTTCGTGTATCAATGGGTTAACATTGTAATGTCATACGTTAGATGTAAATATAAATAGTAAGTATATAAAAAATCTCCTGATTAAAAACCCATTATATGTATGGTTAAATATAAAAATATTGCCTATAAACTCGTACAAAACATGTCATTATTTAAAGACTACGGTGTGTCTAATCATTTGGTTTAATTATTATAATATACTAATACAATACCTGATGTAATAAATATTCTATATTTATATAATATATCGTCTAATTTATCCAATTGTCAAATTTATATTATATGTCACCTAATTTAACCATATGATACAAGAACGTAAACAAGTGCAAACCGTGTAAAAACAATAAAACTGTATAGTATCACCTGATAATTAAGATTTTACATAGAACCTTATAATGCGTCTAATCATTTGGCCAGGGAGGACTGTATAGTAAAAAATTGTGCAATTTTTAAGTGTTATTTTTCGATGGGCTGTGAAATTATTATGAACCAAAACCTGAAAAATCGCTTTTATCGACTTACGATTATTTTACTTCTATGGCAGTATAAAATCTACTTTTTTAAGCTTGCTCCTCGTTTGTAAAAATTGAAAATTTTCTTTATTGTTGAGACGCCGAAAATCATGCTTTAGACAGTTATGGAGTTGATGTTTGAACTATTCGATTCCGGCTCCGGATTGTTCTTAGAACTCAATTCCTTTACTTTCATGGCAGTGTTAAATATTGTGTTTTTAGTTTCTTTTTCGGTTAAAATGAGAGTTAGTTTATTGTTAAGACTCCAAAAATCAAGCTTTGGAAAAAGTTATGGAGTTGGTGATTGTTCTTAGAACTCGGTTCCTTTACTTTCATGGCAGTGTTAAATATTTAGACAGAGTTATGGAGTTGATGATTGTTCTTAGAACTCGATTTCTTTACTTTCATGGTAGTATTAAATATTTTTTTTTTTTTTTTTGTTAAAATGAGAGTTAGTTTATTGTTAAGACTTCAAAAATCAAGCTTTGGACAGAGTTATGGAGTTGATGATGGTTCTTAGAACTCAATTCCTTTACTTTCATTTTGGTATTAAATATTGTGTTTTTAGTTTATTTTTCTTTCAAAATGAAAGTTTGTTTAATGTTAAGATTCCAAAAATCAAGCTTTAGACAGAATTATGTTGTTGATTATTGAAATATTCAATTCCTATTCCGGTTTGTTCTTAGAACTCTATTCTTTTACTTCCATGGCAGTATCACTAGGTGTGATCATGAACTTCTATCTTCATGAATTATGGAACTATTATAAATAATACTTTAAATTTAGTCGCATTAACTTTTTAATTAACTTAGCAACCTAAGTAAACAAATTCGGTTTTGGAATTTAAATATATTTATTGATATCGATTTTTCAATGGTTTCAAACATTTTTTTATAACTAATTTAGTCACATATAGATGAAATGCTACTCAAAAGTAATAAATTATTTTTGTAGTAAGTTATAACTTAAATAATTGTCATGTAATATTTTTGTTCACATAATTATAAATATTTGTGCAAATTAACTTCGTAAGATCAAGAAAAAAAAAATTTCTTCTTTTAACCTAATGGATTCATCTTTTAACTCTAAATTTTTCGACTCCAACTCCGGAAAAACTATTGTCAAATTGTGTTAAAATTGTGTGTTTCTTAACTGTTTTGTTACGTCACCCAGTAAGTACGATTCATTTTCTTTATTTTTTTTTTTTTTTTTTTTTTTTTTTTTTTTTTTTTTTTTTTGCAAAACTCTGTCGTATAAAATTTTCGCACTTTTATACAAAAAAAAGTTTATTGTTTTATTTATTAAATAAAAACTTTTAGTAATAGGTCTTAATAATAAGTTTTTGTTTTATTTATTAAAAAAAACTTTGAATTATAGGTCTTAATAATAAGTCTTTGTTTTATTTATTAAATAAAAACTTTTAGTTGTAGGTCTTAATATGCAGCTCGCAGAATAAAGAAGTAAATACCCTAAATAAATTAGGATCTAGTGATTGAATTTTCCCTTACTAGAACTCTATCTTAACGTTTTGAGAGCCTTGCCTAAAATAAGCTAATTTATTAAAGCAGACGATATTTTAATTCACGAAATCGGACAAGAAAAAGAGTATTTTCTTTAAACAAATATGAAATAAACATATCTTTTTGTCTATAAATTCGGATTCTTGGCCATCAAAATAAGGAAGAGGGGCAGCCCAATATGAAAAAATGTTCCCTATATTTTGGACAGAAGAGCAGTCCAAAGCTTTTCGCGTAATCCGCCATATCTCGAGAACTTTACAAAGGAATTGAAAAAATGTTGCATACAGTTATAAAACTTGCTTGTCCAAAACAAAAATTCAAAACAAATTATCAATACTAATAGTCGAAATTATTTTGAATTTTTATTAATAGTTCAAAAAGTTTTGAATTGAAAGGCGAATTATGAATTTTTACATTATTTTTACCGAACGCAATTTTAAAATGAAAAATATAAAATTTAAGCGAAAACGGTCGAATAGTTCTTGAGAATTTTTCAATAATTATAAGAACAATACGTTCATATTTTGTATTTTTTTCATTTATAATTGCATTCGTTTAAATAATGTAAAACTTTCTGTGAGTTTCAGTCCAATATATTTTTCAGTATTTCTTATAATTACTCAATAAAACATTAACAACAATAAAGTAAAAATAATTTTTTACATACAATCATCTTTAGATAAACGAATTTTGAAGTTGTGTGCAACTTTTCTGCTATTTTTCATTTTATTATATATTTTTTTAAGTGGTTGAGACTTGCTGAAATGCGCGAAAAGTTCAATTAACAGCAAGACCAAACTGACCTGGCCGTACTATTGGGACAATATCTTCCACATTGCGCTTACCGGGTATTTTGAAGGTCAAAAATCCGAATCCGACCAAGAAAAGGTACGTTTGTTCTGAAAAAGTACGCATTTGCGTCTGATTTTATTATTTTAATTGATTTCATTACTTTGTTCTACACTAATTCTTATTAATACATCATCATCATTAGAATCATCAACCTATTTTTGGTTAGGCACATAACAAATTATACTTCTGGGGGTACTGAATTGGAGATTCTTTGCCATAGATGGAGCCACTGTAAAACAAGAGCAGTCGCACCCCTTCTGCCTTAATGACTGAATACAACAACGGCATAGGCACTCAAACCATTAAGATTGAGTACGTGAAATTCCGATTATTATTCAAAAGTTATTCAGGGTGTTTTTTATTTATTTTTTTATTTTGCATGGCATGACCTATAACTAACGTTTTTTCTCAGGGGGAAAATTGCAAAATGCTACTTATAGAATCTATAGCAAACAGGGAAATTAGTTCACGTTTGCATTATGCTTGATTGACAAATGAACCCTTTTCAAAATTCTAAATACCTAGTTTGTTATCCAATTCACGATTGCGCGGATAAACTATATTCTCCCCCCCCCACCCTCCACTGTCATAACATAAAATGAATTGAAAAAGAAATAGGTTTTTTCCCCCTCCCTTTTTTGCAATTTGACAACTGTATCTTTCTTTATTACCTCATGAAACTATCAATGTGAGCAAAACAAACCTTACGTAGGTTTTTTTGGCGATGAACATAAAAAAAAGAAGCCAACGTCGGAGAACAGATGTGACATTTTTTTAACCTCGTTATAACGAATGAGTGGTAAAGTGGCAGGTGACTCATTAGAAATCCTAGTCTCGTTTTATCGAAGCCAAAACAACGGATGTTAAAAACTTTCCAAGATAAAGTGAAAGAGGATATATAAATTCAACTCTTTTTATTTTATTTTATTGTCAAGGTATGAAAAGGGCCTATTGGTTTCTTATCTCTAACCACTGTTCGTTACGACAGAAAAACATTTCATTCGGACGTGTTTATTCATTTTTTTTTTATTTCCCTGACAAAAGCGACAATAACAAAGATGGTGTTATGGCTAATTTAAAACTAGTTTCTGTTTAATTTCTTTGGTCTTCAACTTCTTTTTAATGTATTTTATTGTTTGGAGAATGACTTTTCAATTTTTAATCACAATCGTTGAAAGTGGTTGTCCTAATTGGCGAGCTAACAAGGAAAGTTCAGTTGAGGAAGGTGTGAGAAAATGTGTTTTCAATCGTAGAAGGACGACGAATCGTGGAGACGATTCGAATTTGATCTCCAGCAAAATAATATTTTATATTATAGTATGTAATAGCCTGCTAGCTTAGTCAATTGTGATTTCAAATTTTACCAATTTTCAAATGTTAAAAATTCTAAATTTCCAATCTTTTTTATATTTTACCTTTTTTATTTTCAAACATAGAATAGTGAGCTGCGGTGGCTCAGGGGATAGAGCACCCACCACAGTGCTGACGTAAAATATCCTCAATGGTGCGGATCATGGGTTAGAGTCCCCTTGCCCTCAGGCTAAATGTGGGAGGTTCTCGTGGTCATCCTCTCCATGCAACGCAAATGTGGTGCGTTCCATCAAAAAGTCCCCCACGAAGGCAAATTTCTCCTAGTATTTGATCCAAGAGTTCCTTTGTCTTCTGAATAGGGCTCAAAATGACAAGGCTACGGAGTTGAACATTAATAGTCATAAACCCAAAAAATTGGCTCGGCTGTTCAACGACGGTTATAAAAATATAAGAAAGTATAAGAATATAAGTTATAAGTAATGTCTAGGTATGATATTAAAATCTCCTAATTTTTAAAAAAGTGTTTTTCAGAAATATTAAAAAGTAATCAAAAATACCACGGGGAAAAATTTCAGTTTGGTAAAATTTGGGGAAAGTAAAAGCAGGAAAAAACTCTTCGAAGAGTTGTAGAGGAGAAAAATTTTGACCATAACGAGAAAATAGAAAAGATTCCTAAAGAATATTCTACTCAAAATTGTATAAAATGAATTAAAGCGTTTATTTCGTTTTATGCAAAGTTACATTAAAATTTTATCCTAAAATTATATTACTACATTAAAGGAAAAAGTTAAAGCAAAAACTGGAAAGGTATTGTGACCTTTGTGATTCGCTTGTTTTTGTTGAAAAGGTGGGAAGGGAGGTCTAATACTTTTGTGATACGGCGGTCCCGTACGGTGAAATGTATTTTCAAACTTAGATTTTACTAAGAAATTATTTTCATATCACTTCAAATCTAGAGATAACCAGTTTGAGGTTAAATCCTATTTAGTGTTCATACTTGAGTAACTTTTTATCAAAATTGATAATCGGATTTTAATGTATCAATCTTAAACATTCAAACGCGCAGACTACTGATTAATTAATGCAAAGATATTTTAAATTACGAAATCACATATTTTCTCTGAATAAAAATACCCTTTTTCAAAAACAGGTTTGGAATTCTGGGGTCCTGGCAATTCGGTTAATAGTTTAATTCGGTCGTAAGCTATAGTTCATTATTGTTAACTTTATTTTTTGTGTTAATCACCCTATCTCAAAAACTAATTAAAGGAAACAAAAATTTTGCAGACAACTATAAAACTCTTTTATCCAAACGTAATTTCACCCAAAAAAATATTTTTAATTGTTTTTATTTAATTTATTAACAATAACACATTTTCAGAATGTAAGGTGCACACATTTTTTCATTTTCTTATACTATAAAACTCTAAATGATAAAAATCCGAAATTTCATCTGGATGGATCAAGTTATTCTCGAAAATTAAAAAATTCGATTATTTTTCGTTTTATTGCTTAAAAAAATATTCAACCGATTACTGTTAAATACTGTATTTTCTCATTTAGAAATACATTGTTTGAGAAGATACACACGGGTAAATTTTTATTGAATAATAATTCGACAGATATGTGTGGGCTATTGCCTGGTAATCCCTACCTTGATGTTTTTAATCTATCCTAATTAACTAATAATAACAAGCAAACGTTAAAATAAATCGGTTTAATCCATTTTCGTCGGACTAACCGGGGGTGGTTTTCGTGATTTACCTCTCCATGTAACTCAAGTGCTGGTTGGTTTCATCAAAAAATCCTCCACGAAAGTTAGTTTGTCTCTATGCTGAATCCAGGAGTTCTTTTGTCTTCTGTGTTGGGTTCAAAATTTGCAAGACTTCTGAGTTGAGCAAGGATAATCGTACAGAGCCTCGAAGGCTCAAGGGATAGAGCATTCGCCTTCCAATGTGGTGAACCGGGTTCGAATCCCGGCGATGGCTGGTCGATAACAATCCGCATCCGGCTTGCACCGACCACCTTGGTAACGTGAAATATCCTCAGTGGTAGAAGGATCATGGGTCACAGTCCCTTTGCCATCTGGTTAGCCGTGGGAGGTTCTCGTGGTCTTCCTCTCCATGTAACGCAAATGCGGGTTATCTTCATCAAAAAGTCCTCCGCGAAGGCAAATTTCCCCCAATATGTTATCTTCTGGATCCAGAAGATAACATAACTTCTGGATCCAGGAGTTATGTTATCTTCTGGATTGGGTTCAAAATTATAAGGCTACATAGTTGTACATTTGTAGTCGTAAACCCGAAAATTGGGTCAGCTGTTATGAAACGGGATAAAAAAAAAAATATGTCGGTCATGAGGAATCATTATTTGTTTTCTATCATATGCATCAGTCATTATTAATGAAAACCGGATTTATTACTTCGACTGTAACATATGTATATGTATAATCGAAATATTCAAAAGTTATACGATCTCATGCTCAACAGCACTATGCAATGCGCATCAAAATTGAAGTTAAACTGTTTACTTTTTTTCATACAATTATGTCTTCCTTCAAACGTTTGCTCTCCTCAGCCATGGGAATGCGTAAGTTTTTTGACATGGTCTTTAAGCAAACTGTCAAAAAATGTCAGCGGCTTTGTTGACTGTTTTTTTTTTTGATGGTCGGATCGTAAGAGAGGAAGATCCTCCGACAATGCTATCGGATGTCCTCGATTACATAAGATCTCGGACAGTGCATCATCGATCATCTGAGAGATGGCTGATGGGAGTCTCGTAATCGCTAATTGATTGTCGTCATTAAAAATTCGAGGATCTCAAGTCGAAAGCGGATCGACGTAGCGGAACTTTCCTTATCCGTCTCCGTGATTCACCTTGTCCATGTCATTTTAATATAGCTCTACGCTTCGTTGACGCTATAGATATTTTCTTAAAATGGTGCTATAACTGCATTTAATCTTACATTTATTTCTAATTTCATAAAAAAGAATAGCTTATTTGTATTAAATAATCTGTAACTTAATTGCAATCGTATAAAAGTATACTTTCGCTGTATCATAATCATCAAATTTTTAAGCTTACAGGATCAGAGGCAAATTATAGAATGGACCAGAGGCAACTTTTGAATTGTTTGGACCACAGATAATTCGATTTTGTGATCTACCGAACCAGGGACGATTCATTAGATTCGTCCCTGGTCCAGTAGATCACTGGTTCATTAGATTGAAGTGATTCGATCTAATGAACCAGAGACAATTTTCAATTTCCAGATCTACTAGACTAAAGACAATTTTCAGTTTTGAGATCTACTAAACCAGAGACAACTTTGAAATGTTTAATTCTACTGGACAACTTTGAAGTGTTTGGACTAAATGGACTGGAGACAATTTTGAACTGTTTTGGACTAAATGGGCCGGAGACAACTTTGAAGTGTTTGGATTAAATGGGCCAGAGACAACTTTTAACTGTTTGGACTAAATGAACCAGAGACAACTTTGAAGTATTTGGACTAAATGGGCCAGAGACAACTTTGAAGTAGACTAAATGGAAAGGAGATAACTTTGAAGTAGACTAAATGGAAAGGAGACAACTTTGAAGTCCTTGGACTAAATGGACTAGATACAACTTTGAAGTGTTTGAACTAAATGGGCCAGAGATAGCTTTGAAGTGTTCGGTTTTAATGAACCAGAGAGGATTTTCAAATTTTGGAACTTCGGAATCTGCAGATCCAAAAGACTTTGATAGAATTGAATGATCGGACTTGCGAATTTGCAGGTCATGCGACGAGTTTTAGATTTTTGCCACAAGAAGTCAATAACAGATCGATATGTGAATTCCATGACATTCTAGGAAACGGAAATAATAATTTAGATTATATACAAGATAAGGATGAAAATGAGAGGCTTATATCTATGACTTTTTATCTCTTCGAAAACCCATTTTTTAATTGCTATTACAAAACTACAGAGTCAAAATCGTTCAACCTAGCATAAGTGCAATAAATACATACTACAATAAATTATTCTTCCTACGTGATTTAATTTAAACATTTCTATTTACAAAACAATTCAATAAACGCCAATCATAATGCGGCAAAAAATAAGATATAAAGGCTTGAGTGTAAAATATTGACTGGACATGAACCAATCAGATAATTAAGATTATCCCTGTCTCGAATACAACGCGAAAAGACGTTGCATTAATATTTTACTCTAGCTCAGTACTTCGATTAAAAATTCTAACACAAATCACTACCATTCTGACATATATACTTGTCACGACGTTAACTGTGAACTTTTTTCTTTTGCCCACATGTAACCGGTCACTGTATAGTTTCTCGGATTCTGAGTCGCAACACGATCTCCAACGCACGTACAGTAATTATTTATGTCCGACGATGAGGTCTTCAGTTCATTTCTCACTAACGATTCATGTGAAGACAATTTCGAAACGAGAAGGAAATATTCAGCGAAATTCTATCGTTTAATAATTTTAAAATATACTTGCTCTGATAGTGTGCTAATAGTGAGGTTCGTAGTTGTCTTGGTACTTCTGATTTTCCATAAAGAAAAAATATTCGGTTTTCATTTATCCCGATTTTTAGCTTTTTGTTCTAATGTTCCTAATTTCTTGTGTTCGGAATATCCGATTTTCAATAAGAAGTCGGATTTTAAAATAATCTTTTATATATATA
>NC_092210.1:4696486-4898617 GCF_043381705.1 Parasteatoda tepidariorum
ACAATATATAAATATTTTATGGCGCCTGGCTCGTCGCGCGCCCAAACAAGGAGCACTGAAGTTAGTCTTGACTTAGGGATTACTTCGGACAAAAAGTTACTAAGTCAAATATTTTGTTTAAATAAATTTAAAAATATAAAAAAATTTAAAAAGTTTAAGAAATGTTGTAATAAAAAATGTAAAACTTGTCCTTTGGCTGATAGTTCTCAAATTGACAGTCATTCTAATGTATTTTTTTGTAAAAGTATTAATATTATTTATTTAATTCAGTGCAATTGTTGTAATTTGTGTTATGTTGGTCAGACAGGTCTTGAATTTCATAAGCGGATTAATTCCCACAGGTGTGCTATAAAAAATTTTAATAATAGTAATTGTTCCACTGATTATGAAATTTTACATTTTCAATTTCATGATTTTGATAATGTTACTCTTTTTATTTTAGATTTTATGGAAAATTTAGATAATAGACTTGATTTAGAAAATATTTACATTGGTAGTCTTAAAACTCTTTTTCCATATGGATTAAATAGTAAATTTAATGGGGAAGGTAATGTTAATACTGAAGATTATTGTATTTATGATAAATTAAAAGTTTTTGATTTTCCTGGTGTTTTTGATTCAAAATATAGAAATAAAAGAGGAGGTGGAAAAAATAAAGGTAAAGTTATTGAGTTTGATGAATTTTCGAATTTTTGTAACTTACATGTTAATTTGAATAATATTTTCACTATTAGGAAATTTATTTTTGGTTTTAAAAATAAAGTTCTTAAAAATTTCCTTATTAATTTTGGTTCTAAAATTAAATTTGATACTGAACTTGTTAAATTTATTGTTTTGGATTTGATTAAATCAAAAATTGGTGTTAGTAAAACTGATATGCTCTTTAATAAGGCTTCTAAAGTTGAAAAAGTTTTTTGTACTATTAATTTTCATGATAAGAAATTTGAAATTGCTAAGTTACCACAGATTATTCATGGTCTTTCTGATTTTTTCCCTTTAAAACAAATTAAGGTTTCTGATGCTTTTAAATATTCCTCTACGCTTAGAAAAAAGGTGTGTAATTACAATTTTTTAAGTCGAAATCTTAATTGTATTTCTAAATTTGATTGTTTTTGTAAAGAAGAGAATTTTTCAAAATTTATGGATAATGATTATGGATATGTTATTACGGGAAATTTGGAGATTGTGGGTGATCAAGATTTAATCAGCATTTTAAGTAAAGGTTCAAAATTTAGGACCAGAGTTAAAATGAAAAAAGAAGATTTTATTTTATCTATTAAAAAGGATCTTGATTTTTTTATTGCAAAAATTTCCAGAAAATATCATTGGCCCGTTGAGGGTTTTTCTGAGTGGAAAGCTAAAATTATTGAAAGGGTTAAATTTAATTTATTTAATAACTGTTTTAGTTCATTTCCTAAAGGTACTTATATAGATTATGATTTATCTAGTACTGTTGTAGATAAAGCTTCAAATAATTTCTGTATTATGTGTAAGTATTTTTTTAAAAAATTGATTATTGGAGAATATAATGCAAATAATACTTATTTAAAATTAAAAGAAGATAAAAAAAGTTATTGAAAAGAGAATTATTGCATTTAGTGAGAAATTAAAATTTAAGTTAAATAGGATTACATTTCCATATTTATTTCCAATTGTTAAATTTCATAAAAATCCGATTAAATTTAGGTTTATAGCGTGTGGTACTAATAGTTATAATTTTGATATTAGTAAAAGGTTTTTCAGCTTTTAAAAATTATTTTGCTTAAAATTAAAAAAGAGAAAAATATTGTTATAAAGAGTAATGTTGAAGTTTTGGATTATATTAATAATAATGATATTTCCAGCATTAATACTTTTGATTTCGAAAATTTGTATACCAGTATACCACATGGAAAGATTATTAAGATTTGTGAAGGAATTTATGATAGGTATTTATTTAATGAGAAAATTGATAAGTTTAATTGGTTGGATTTATGTAGGTTTAATCTTTTTGAGAATGTTCTTTTTAATGGTTTAGATTATTATAAACAAATTATTGGAATTCCACAAGGTAATTCCTTTTCTGGGGTTTTCGCCAATATTTTTTTGCATTTTTTTGAAGCTAAATTTCATGAGCATAATGAATTTAATGCTTTTAGATATATTGATGATTTGTTTAATTGTGATAATTATAATTTTATTTATAGTATTTATCCTGGAGATTTGGTCTTGAAGAAAACTAATGAGGATTGTTTTAATGTTGAATATTTAGATTTTAAAATTGATTTTGTTAACACCTTTATTAAAATTGGTGTCTTTGATAAAAGAAAAGCTTTTAAATTTAAAGTTATTTTTTTCTGCAACTTTAATACTAATTTGTGTAATAAAATATTTAAAAATTTAGTTTTTTCACAATTGGTTAGAATCAAAAGTATTTGCAATAATGTTGAAAGTTTTCAGGAAGCTGTGAATTGTTTTTTAAATAATTTGAGTAATAATGATTTTCCTTTTAATTTTTGTAATGTTAATTTTTTAATTAAAAAAATGATTGAAGGATTCTAGGTTTTTATATTTTTTTCTTTTAACAGGGCGCAATTCAAGTCTTAACTGAGCAGCCCCAGTTAAGCATTCTATTAATTTGTTACGTATTTCTTTCTCTTGACATTTTTCATTTTATTCTTCATTTGCGCATTGTAATAGAGGGCGTTGTTTTCTTTAGGTTTTAGTTTTTTCTTTTCATTCGGCTTGCTTGTGAAATTGATGTTTGACCTGTGACTATGTGAGTTTTTATTTTTCTGATGATTTTGTTTGAGTTTCTTTTCTTAATTTGTTATTTATATTGCTTTTTTTTTTTCCTGGACTTCTATGCAAAACCATCGGGGTACTGAGGGAGTTAATTTAAGCATTTGCTTCTCCCTCAATTAGAAATGGTTTTGTTTTTATGGCTACCGGAGCCGGTACCCCCTGAAGATGTCGGCTTCGGTGGTCATATTTTCATTTTTATTTCCTTCATTTTCTTTTTCTTTATTCTTATTTATTTATTTTAAATCCCTGCTGAACTTAACCATATATTCTAACTACATAAAATATCAATAAAAGAAAATTTCGATTGAAATTAGCAAATTTTGTTTGATCTTACAATCTCAGCTTTACGAACACTATAACTTAATTTCTTTCGCAGAGGAAAAATATTTACGCCCGGCATTTTAACTGTGTGCATGAGATTTTTCTAATTACTCTGTTAAGAAAAATAAATAAACTATTTGTGAGTTATTTTTTCTCCCTATAGTTATAGAAGGGACCTTTGTTAAAGAACACCGAAATAAATGTTCTAATTTGCAATTTGTTTGTTCTTAGACAAGGAACAAAAAGAGAAAAAAAAAATATGAGCTTACAAACCACGAACACCGAAACAGAATGTTCTGAACAACATCTTATTCCCTCTGTTTTATGTCCATAATCCTCTGATAGATGAGGACGCAATACGACCGACTAATCGTCTGACAAAGTATAGGATGAAGCTTACTTAACACCTTTATGATAGTGGCCGCCATCACATTTATTAGAATCGGAACGGTGAGTTAGGTTTTGCGCCAAATTGTTCTTTTTTTTTCTGCTTCTCCCAAAACGAATATTTCGTGAGTATCGTGAGAAAACCCCCTCAATTGCGATGGAATTTTTTTTTTAGAACAAAAATTGGGGAGAAAAAAAATAGGATGCATTGAGATGTCTCGCCATTTTTTTTCCTACCAATGAGTTGTAATCCTCCAAGCGTGTTTCTTGACTTAAAGATTTGGGGTTAGTATTTTAAGTTGAATTTAGTATTACATAATTCTGTCGATGTCTCTTATTAGCGGAACTTGAAAAAATTTTCAGATCTTAAACAGTACTTCTCGCAGTTTTAATGTTCTGTGTGGAAAGGATTTCAGTACAAAATGAATATTTGTAAACTTAATCACATAAGCTTCATAATTTTATTTTATTTTATTTTATAACCGTCGTTGAACAGCCGACCCAATTTTGGGTTTACGACTACGAATATTTCACTCCGTATCCTTGTAATTTTAAACCCAGTCCAGAAGATAACTCATGGATCAAGTATTCGGAGAAATTTGTCTTTGTGGAGGACTTTTTGATGGAACTAACCCGCATTTGCGTTACATGGAGAGGGAGACCACGAGAACCATCCACGGTTAACCTGATGGCAAAGGGACTTTTACCCATGATCCGTCTACCACGGAGGATATTTTACGTCAGCACCGTGGTCGAGGCGAGTTGGATGCTGAATTCGTATCGGTCAGTCATCGCTGGGATTCGAACCCGGTTCACCTCAATGGAAGGCTAACGCTCTATCCCCTGAGCTATCGCGGCTCTGAGCTTCATAATTGACAAAAACCAGCGCTAAATCAGTCTATACCTCTTATGAGCAGAACTTTAAATAAACTTTCAGAGCTTTAACAAAACTTTTCTAACTGCACTTTTTAATATTTTATTTTGTTTTAGTATTTTGAGTTAAACCTAGTACTAAATCAAACAATACCTGTCATAACCAGAGTTTTAGGTAAACTTTTAGAATTTCAACATGCGGATGCTGTTTCATAGTGTCCATGAATCTTAGTTTGTCTCACTATTTAATCTAAGAGTTCCCCTGTCTTCTGGGTTAAGTTCAAAGTTATGAGGACTTGGAACTTCATATTGATGGCCGTAAATACAAAAATGGGACTGCTGTCATCGCAGGATATAAAATAAAATTAAGCCTATGAAGCTTGCAGAAAATATCATGATTTCGTATAAATTGAAGATTTCTTATAAGTTTAAGAGTTAAAAAGATTATATTTAAACTGATGCATTACAATATAAAGGAAGTCGTTTTTGGAATTCTTATAAAACATTCTCTATATACCTCGGAATAAAAGGAAAGACAAGGCCCTCATTGAAAATTCCAGTTTGTCTATGCAAAGAGAGACACGGGCACGGGGATCGCATACCATTTACATACGCTCAACTATTGTAGAACCAGATGGAGTGTTCGATATACCCCTGAAATCCAAGTTTCAGATAAAAGAGGTTAATGCCGCTCAGAATCGTCTGTAATTCGTGTCTCTACCCTGGGAATCTATATCGAATCAATCACTCGGTGGACCAATTTTTGTCATCTTCTCTTTTTGACCTCCGATACTGTTTTAGCCTGCCCGAATAACTCTCGAATGTTTAAAGTTCCTCTTTCAGAATAATAATGAGGGTTCGCTTGCTAGAGTATGTTCGCTGTAAAAGTCAAATCGAACATTTTTATTCTATTTTATACTCTTCCTCTTTTTTTCTCTCTTTCTTTTTTTTAGAGAGATGAAAGTATACTATCTTCATACGGTTTAAGGAAAACGGGAGCTTTCGGGAGATGATCAGGCTCCTTTTTTTTATTATTGGGGGTAACATTTTCCTTTCTTCATTTTTTTTTTAATTTTATTTTTTTAAAGGGGTTCGATAGGGGAACATGCAAAAACTCAATTGACATAGAAGTAAGTGGAAAAAAGAGCAGAAAGATGGATGTGAGGTTTTCGGATAGAATGGACATTAAGTAAATTCTGGAGATGTCAGAGACTGATTTTCGATATCCTCGAACTTTTTAAAATGATTGGGAGACAATGTTTGACGTAAAATACTACGTCAAGAATATACTGTCAAATTACCTTTCCCTGGTTGGAAACAATCAAGTTTTTAATTTTACATTTTCTGGGAAAACCAAATGAATTTCGAGATCAAAAAGTTCTGTTTTGTCTGTGGCATGCAGAAATAATTCTAGGAAAGCGTTTTTTCTCTTTTTCTGCGATATTAAAATTATTCTCAAAAAGTATTTTTTCTTTTTCTCTCTGGCCACAAAATTATTCTCAAAAAGTGTTATATCTTTTGCTGTCTCAAAATTGTTTTAAATAAGGTGTTTCGCCTTTTCTCCTTCATGTCAAAATTACACTTTAAAAGTGTTTTTCCGTTTCTCTATTATTACAAATTGGTCTCAAAAAGTATTTTTCTTTTTCTCTGTGGTCTAAAAGTTATACTCAAAAAGTGTTTTATCTTTTGTGGTCTCAAAATTGTTCTAAATAAGGTGTTTCGCCTTTTCTCCATCATGTCAAAATTACACTTAAAAAGTGTTTTTCCGTTTCTCTATTATTGCAAATTTTTCTCAAAAAGTACTTTTCTTTTTCTCTGTGGTCTCAAAGTTATCCTCAAAAAGTGTTGTATCTTTTGTGGTCTCAAAATTACTCTTAAAAAGTGTTTTTCTCTTTTTCTATGATATTAAAATTATTCCAAAGAAAAAATGTTTTTTTTCTTCTGTGACCTCAAAAAGTGTTTATCATTTTTGGTCTACAATCGTTCTCGAAAAGTGTTTTTCTTTTTCTCTTTTATGTCAAAATTATTCTTAAAAAGCGTTTTTCGTTTTCTCTTTCATGTCAAAATTATTTGTAAAAAGTGCTTTTCGTTTTCTCTTTCATGTCAAATTTATTCTTGAAAAGTGTTTTTCGTTTTCTTTTTGGTGACGAATTATTCTCGGAAAGTGTTTTTCTGTTTTCTCTATGACATCAAAATTATTCTTGACATATGTTTTTCATTCGCTCTGCGTCGTCAAAATTATTTCATTATTTTTGAAAAGTAATATTCAATTTTACTACTAAATAGTACGAAGTAAAATGTAGTAAAAAGTGGTATTTAGCCTAAATATTTCAAACATTTTTTTTAGGGGAAGTAACAAAGTTTCCCGATTTCAATCAAATAGAAAAATACCTTCATTATTCAATTCCTACTATTAGTTCAGACTCTCCCTATATTATACTTATATATCTTGTTCAAATTTTCAATCGTTAATAAAATACTTTTTATTTATCCCCTCGAGTTCAAATAAATTTTTTTAAACTTGATGTTAATGCAGTTTTGTTAATTCTTTAATTAAATTTACATTAATTTTAGTTCCATATGTGAGAATAGTTATTTAATAAAAAGTTACTCAAATAAAATGTTTCTTTGTTGACCTAAGTAGGAATTGACTTTGCATTAATTAAATTGATTCAGTGATTTTACAGTAAATATTACAGTAAAAATTACGGTATATCATATATTTTATTCTATAAAGTTTCACGGTGCACTTTTTACAGTGCACTTCGTTTTATCTGTGGGTGAGAGTTTTATTTTTTTCTCAATCACTTTTCTTTTAAATGTAATAAATTAAAACCATACTAATATAAACGTGTATAACAGCATGATAGAAAGTTTACTTTATTAATTTATTAGAAGAGCTAATGATTCATTTATACTCATTTAAGCAATTATTAAAAAGGTTTATCGAAGTTACAATTGTTAGAAATCCGATTTTATAGCCATCAAAATGTTTTGGAAGAAATTTTTTTCCATTGTTGGGTATTACTTATTTATTTACTTCATTTATTTTTACTTTTCTTATTTATTTCTATTTTATTTATTTTTTCACAGAAACAATTTTTATGATAACTACGAAATATCCTGTAACATTTTTATAGTAAATTTCTCAAAAAAAAAAAGAAAAAATAAATAAAAGAAATAAGTAATAAATAAATAATAAAGAGATAATGCAGAGTCACAAAAAAGTAGAATTTATTATTTTTATATTTCGTAGCTTAAAACAAGACGATCGCCGCTAGTTTGTCAGCTAGTCAAAAAGTTTAGAAAAGCGAAAACTGTATGAATTTCGATTGAAGATAGATTTTGATTTTCTTTGGCGATGAAATGACGATTAATTTAGTAGTGGTAAAGAAATGATCGAAACCTACATTTTCACCAAGCAGTTCGAGATTCGAAGGCTCTAGCTAATCAAAAAGTTGAAATTTCGTTCCTCTTCGCAGCTCCGAAAACAAGAGAAGAGGAAGTAGTAAAATATTAAAGTGCCCACCGTTTCATAACCTTTGCACCCAATCTCTGAAGAAAAAAAAAGAAAAAAAAAGAAAAAAGAAACGCAAACCATCAAAATTCGGAAAAATCAGCAAAAACAGTGATTCCACCACATTGTTTAACTAATAAATCACGGCTATGCTTAATTAATTACTTCAACTGTTAGCAAGAATGGAAGAGGGCGTTGGAGGACGCTATTTTCTTGATCCTTTCTACCGCCAAAAGGTATTTTAAAGTATACTTTTAGAAACTGGGGGTGGGGTAGAAGAACGGAAGCAGAGGGGGTGGAGCCGCGTTCCCATGACAACCAGCATGATGGATCTTCTACAAGAGAAAGGATGGTTTACTAGGAGATCTTCCAAATCAAATGAGATCGAATCCGAATTTTTCATTTTACGGTCGGACTCTTGTTAAACGCGACTTTGTTCCCTTAGAAAACTATTAAATTGAAAAGGGGGGGATTGAAGAATTAAGATTCCCTGTTTTAATTCTAGTCCTCATTAATTCCTGGTGGCACAGTTGTAAGTAATTAGTTACTTTATAAGTTTTCATTATCTTCCATCCAATGATTACTTCATTAGAAAGGATCCGCCAATTGATGGCGAAAAGATTTTCCCCTCAAGTTATGCCCTCAATTGAGGATTACGATTATTTTATTTTAATCGTTCCTCCACTTGTCCCGCTTCAATCGATTTAATTTAAGATCCCATCATTCATTCTATGAGGGGCATCGTCATCCTATTTATCGAAATTAACGGTTCCCCCTTGGTGGAAGTTTGTGTCCTCCAAATGGCAACGTCTACGAAAATGAAGTGCTCTTCGATGGTAATTGACTTAATGATTTTACGGGAACTTTTCAATTTTTAAACAGTTGTCTTTTCCCTGCAGGGTTGTCTCATGTTTAGATTGATTTGCTTGTTCTTAACAGTGATCAAATTTATTTGAAAGTTACGCTTAGTTTGAAATATCTGTCCTCATATTTTGATTTTGAAAATGCAATCGGTGACAAGAGAGTGTGTCACAAAAGTTGAAAAGAAAAGTTGATCAAAAATGTTTCAAATAAAATAAGTCACTGTAGTTGAAAATACAGTAAGTCACTGTAGTTCAAAATACAGTCAGTCACAAAAGTTGAAAATACAGTCAGTCACAAAAGTTGAAAATACAGATACAGTCGGACATGAAAGTTAAAAATACAGTCAGTTAAAATAAGTTCAAAATACAATCGTCGGTATTATGCCTACATTTTACAGAATTGTGTTATTCATTTTATTGCAAATTTGTGCAGATCTATAACTTATGCTAAAATTTAAACTTAACGTATTTTAGTGAATAACAACCATTCTAAGAATACCGTCATTCGGGGCTACTTTGTGCAGCGGGGGCTACTTTGTGCAAATTCGAATTTGGCATTTTTCAAGTGCTGCTATTCAGTATTATGTTTATTTCACGTTAAAAATGTGTGGAATTTGAAGATAGAAGTCTCTTCTATTACTACAAACATTTTTTTGAATTTTAAAGCAGTCTCAGAGTGTGTTTCGTTTATCCAATGTCAACAACTTTCCGAGGACGTCGGATGTCGAAAAGTGTGCGTGGAAACTTTAGCTGTGAAATGCAAAGACGTTGATAAAACAATNCAGTCAGTCACAAAAGTTGAAAATACAGATACAGTCGGACATGAAAGTTAAAAATACAGTGAGTTAAAATAAGTTCAAAATACAATCGTTGGTATTATGCCTACATTTTACAGAATTGTGTTATTCATTTTATTGCAAATTTGTGCAGATCCATAACTTATGCTAAAATTTAAACTTAACGTATTTTAGTGAATAACAACCATTTTAAGAATATGTAATTTTATGAAGAATAAGAAACTTATATTTCGTTTCCACGCAAAATAAGTTACTTAAATATTATTGTTTCAATGTATAATAAGATACTTAAATATGTCTTTTTTTGTCGATAATTATAAATAACCCCAGAATCTATAATCAAGAAATTTAAACAGCAGGTGTGAGGGGTGGTTTATCTTCCAATTCTGAAAGTTGTTTCAAGTTTTTTAATCATTATATATGATTTTTTGCGTTAATCAGGTCGATGACATACGGGGGGGGGAGACACCTAATTAGTCATTAGGGAGCTGCCAGAAATCAGGTATACTTTGTTTTTAGTTGCGTTTTTAAAATGCTTTTATATGAACCTAAAAATGGCAAGTCCATTGGCATTTAAAAAAAAAAAAAAATTAGGAAAGAAAGTTAAGGTGGAGGCTATGCACTACAAGCCGATTCAAGTGCCGATTGCGATGAATCTGGACTGTGGACAAAGCTTGACCGCTATCTATAGGATTATTTTCAGTGCCCAATTATTTAATCTTCGCGAATTCATCTCCTAAAAGCTTAAACATAATTAATATTTTATTTTATTTTTGATTTATTTTTTTATTCTTTATTCTTCGTATTTTTTGTTTGTTCTTTTTAATTTTATTTTTATATAATTACTTATTTTTTTATTATTTTTTTAGTTATTTTCATTTTGCTCATTTAAATTTTTTTTATTTTTTTATTCAGTTTTTTGAGCTTTTTCATTCTTTTTTTTAATTTTATTTCATTTTATTTTACTTATTTTTTTATGAATTGTTCTATTTTTTTAAATTATATTTTATTAATAAAAAATATATTTTTTCATTTTTTTATTAATAAAAAAAGTAAATTATTTCAGATTTAATTGTTAAGCTGCATGCAATTTATATTTATGTAGTCTTAATTAATATCCATTTATTCATTATTTAATTTTTTTTCCACCTCACACAAAGAGCGGAGATTCAGCAATCGTAGAATGAATTACTTAAATTTGATTGTTTTTATGTAGAGTAAGTAACTTAAACATGATAATTTTAATGCAAAACAGAAAGAAAAGTTCGTGTAGTATTAAATATCTGCTTGCTACATTACAAAGAATTTTATTATCCAATGAAAATGACTCTCTTAAAAGATCTTTCGCTCAAAAAGAAACTAAGCGCCTAACTGCTTTCGTAAATATATGAACAAATCTTCCATAAAATTAGAAAATGCAAATTCTGAAGGAAAAAAAACGATTATATTTTACTCATTTTACTTAAAAACAAAGATATCTAAATTACGTATTCCACATACAAGCAATGATATCTAAATTACGTATTCTACATAAAAACAATGATATCTAAATTACGTATTCATCATAAAAACAATGATATCTAAATTACGTATTCCTCATAAAGACAATGATTTCTAAATTACGTATTCCACACAAAAACAATGATATCTAAATTACGTATTCCACAAAAAAAACAGTGATATCTAAATTACTCATTAATCATAAAAACAATGATATCTAAATTACGTATTCCTCATAAAAACAATGATATTTAACCCTTCCTACTCTACTTTTGCAGCATTAAAATTTAAGTATGGAAAGCAGTTTATGTTAATGCCGACATATTAAAACAATTATGCTATGAGTTTAAAGTTTTAAACTTTTCTCATTTTCCGGAATTTTACTGGGACAATATGTCCCAATCGTCTTGAATATAGTGTATGGGAATAACTAATGAAAATAATATAAATGCATTGAATTATTTATTCTTACCAGAAGTTGCCTTACCGGAAGTTATGGAAACCAGAATTTACCGTTATAAAATACTCAAAACAAAAACTAAAATTTTGTTTTATAACATTTTTATCACTAATGGGATATATTGTCCCACTGGTAAGTACGATTGGGATGTATTGTCCCAGTGGTAAGTATGACCGGGATATATTGTCCCAATGGTAAGTACGATCGGGATATATTGTCCCAATGGTAAGTACGATCGGATATACTGTCCCAATGGTAAGTACGATTGGGACAATACGACTAAAACGAGATTGACTGGCGTGCTCTCAGGCAGAAGTCCGCCATTTTGAAAATGAGAGTGTTGCCAAGTTTTAGTCATATTTTTATTCCGTAATGCCTAAAGAACCCTGAAAACATAAAAACCCATGCAAAATTGGGATCTGTTTATCCATTAGGGAGTAAAGTTTATTCTTTGGGACGTATATATCCCATTTGTGGGTCGAAAGGGTTAAATTACATCTGACGTCTTTAAATAATAATCTTAAATAAAATGACGTCTTTTTTCTTCAGTTTCTTATCGGAACCTTTTTTTCACTTTTAAACCTGAGCTTTTTTTTTTTTTTTTCCCCGCAGCATTTTTTTTTTACTATTCTGCATTTCATCTCGATAACGTCTTTTTATTTCTTCAGTATCTTTCCTTATCGGAATTTTTTTTCTCATCTGAATCTTATCTCCTCGGCTTTCTTTTTCCCATAGCACTTTTCTCTCTTCTGCATTCTATCTCGGCGACGTCTTTTTTTCTTCAGCATCTTTTCTTATCGGATTTTTTCTTTTTCTTTTCCACATCTGAATCCTAACTTCTACGCTTTTTATTTTTCTCTCTTCTGTATTCTTTCTGGGTGATGTCTTTTTTTCGTCAGCATCTTTTCTTATCGGAATCTTTTTTCTTTTCCACTTCTGAATCCTATCTCCTTGGCTTTTTATTTTTTTTTCACGGCATTTTTCTTTCCTCTGCATTCTATTTCGATGACATCTTTTCCCTTCATTATCTCTTTTTATCGAAATCTTTTTTTCTTCCATTTCTGAGTCTTATCTCCTCAGCTTGTTCGGCTTGTTTTTCTCTTCAGAATTTTTCTCTTTGTATCTTTACTGGGTGACGTCTTTTTTTCTTCAGTATGTTTTCTTATCGGAACTTTTTTTTCGCTTCTGAATTTTATCTTCTCGTCTTTTTTTTCTTTTCACAGCATTTTTCTCTCTTCTGCATTCACTCTAGGCGACATCTTTTTTTTTCAGTATCTTTTATCAGAATCCTTTTTCTTCACTTCTGAATACCTTCCTCGGCTTTATTTTTCTCTTTAGCATTTTTCTCTCTTCTGTATTCTTTCTTGGTAACGTCTTTTTTTTCTTCTTCCTGCATCTCTTTTTTCATCTGAATCTTCTTTTTTTTTTCCTCTTTTGAGTCACTCACTTATTTTGATCTGCACTTATCAATTAGCACATTTGAGGTCCTTTTTGTGAACCATTAAAAGACTTACAGGAAAGAAAGATTAAAAGATCAAATAGATCAAAATAAGCTAGTTATTCAGACTGCTCCTTTTTTCTAAGCATTACCAGAACATATTCTGCAGTATCATTAATTAACAAAGGGAGATTTAAACAGTTAGCAGAGAGATGTTCGAAACAACCAACCACAACAGCAATCCATTGATTAAATCATTAATTTCTTTCTCTTTAAATCATAAATTCTTGAAGTCATCTTCTTTAAACTTAGCTTAATTACAATTGTTTCGTTTCCAAAAAATAAATAAAAACAGGGAAAGCAGCAATAAAAAAAGAACATAATTTTTTTATAAAATTTAATTTTTACTTAAAATTGTGATAAATCAAGAAGTTTTATTTATTTTTTCATTTCATTAATTATTTATTTATTTAAAAAAATATTTATTCTGAAACAGATATTTTAAGCAAAGAATAAAAGCTCCAAACCATAATTGTGTAGTGAACAATTGATTCTTTACCGACGAACAACCCCTTCTGTAACCAAACAACAAAACACCCACTCCACCCCCAACAGGATGTTCCCGACAAGATCATCAAAAGAATAAGTACTTTCTCACAAACTTCCAGCGACGACTCACATACTTTAACTTTAACCGCAAGAAATGAAGGATGAGAAAGAAAAAGATCTTTTCTGGAAAACTGGATATTTTCTATTCTCCCCGGAACGAAGCCATATTCCCTTTGTGTGGGAACCCCAGCCCCGTCGGGGACCTAGGGGGCGTTTCACCAAAAGGCCGTCATGATGAATTCGCCTTCACCACCACTCGCACCTAATGTTTTGCGTCATCTCTGTGGAGAGCTTTCGATGAGGTCCGCGTTACAGACAACCCCCTTTTGCGAAATTCTTCTGACTTATTTTATTACAAAATACCCCCTCCTGGAAAAGGGGGGAGAAAAATCTGCTCATATAGCTATAAAATTTGAAAAGTCCTCCCTAGTCTTCCTACATTTTCGAACGAAATTCGAACGCGTGTGTTTTTGAAAAGCCGTGATGAATGGCTGTGGGAGGTGGTGAGAAAATTGCCGCTTTGGCGTTCGATTTTGCACCTTTTTTTTTCACGCTCTCTAACCAAAGTCTCGCCATCCACTTTTCCCGATCTTCTCTGGAAAATTTCGGGAAAAATCTCAGTAACTCGTGTTAAAACTTATTTAAGGAGGGATAAAATCAAAATAAAAGTTTTGAAATTGAAATCTTTTATCTTTTCGATTTTGTGCGCGGGGAAGCCTTTTCTAAGCGATGTTTGTTTGTGGTGTATGGGGTTGATTTTGATAAATGTTCGATAAGTATTTCGAAAAATGGAATATTTTGGTTTCCATGTAAAATTAATATTTATTCACAGTCTGCCGTCATCGGTTATTGTTTTGAGGAGATTAAATTAATGAAGCCTTTCGAACGTTTTTGACTCGATGTTTGTATTTTGTTCGATTGAGTAAGTCCTTGTTTGTTTGTACAGAATAATATAAAAGTTTTGCAGGCTTAAAAATAGAATTTTTAAAGCTGTATTTAGAAACTTTTTTTTTTACCGAAATAAAATGAAATACAATTTGATTCCTTAGACTTGAATTAAAATTTTTTTCATTCTATATAAGCTATTTTTCTGAAAAGAATTGATTCTTTCTGAAAACGAACATCATATTTAAAAAAAAAATGATTTTATTTTATTTTTATTTCTAAAATTCTCTACAGGATGACATTTTTGAAAGAAAAAAGAAGTTCAAAATTTGATTACTTTAAACTTGAAATAAAACAATTTTACTGTATGTAAACTATTTTACTGAAAGAACCTTTTCTTTAGAGAAACAAATGTTTTTTATAAATTGAAAAAAAAATTATTGGTTTATTGATTTTTTTAAAACTTTATTTTCATTATTCCTATTTTATTACTTTCTTTTTTATTTTATTTTAAATTACTTACTAGACCACATTTTTGGAAGAGAAAAAAAGTTAACAATTTGAGTAATTTTGAATAGAAATTTAACTTTATTAGTTGCTGAAAACAATACTCTTTTGGAAAACAAAACAGATATTTTCAAGAATTACAATATATAATTTACGTTTTAGAAAATTCACAGTGAGACGATATTTTTTTTTGACCAAAATGGGGAAAAAATTCAAACCATTAATAGGTTTCAATCCTTTCATGATTGTAAACTTAAAAGGAAATTCATATAACTTGAAAGTTTTAACCCTTTGCTTACTGTGTACTATGGTATGACATGTGGTCCACATGTCATACCAGCCGTAAAGAAAGATTAATAGACAGCTACGATTCCCTGCATGTTATGCAAATATCTTGTCACTGATGAAAGTATTGCTTAGTAAGAGTCTTCAACAAGCAATTTTAACCTCTTCGGGACGGGCGTTTCATACATGCATTGGTACAGAATGCACGTATGTCGTCTCGAAAAGGTTAAAAAAGAAACCTATTTTGAAGAATTACCGTTAACTTTTTTAGCACACATCACTGCAATTATCCTTAAAAAGAGTATTATTTATCCAGACCTATTACATAATTTATTCAAAATATCAGGACTTTTTTTACATGCTTCTAAATGTAACAAAATATTTTTTTAAACTTACTCAGTACTGTTGGCACAGTAAATAAACTTTTCTTTTTTGTTGTCCCAAGTCAAAATTTTTGATGGTTTTCCATTGATGGACCAACATGATCTTGATGATAACTATCAATAATTCCATCATAAACCATTTTATTCTTTGATGCTAACCAACATAAGTAACCATCACTTCAATGTAGGAATTCGGACAGATTAACGATGGGCTAACATAAGAATAACTACTTGTTTTGATGGTTTGTTCATGTTGAACCATCACGAATTTCAATCATAGTATCTTAGAAATCAAATGTTAGAACGATCATGAACAACCATCATTCCAATGTAGGAAATCTGACATATTTTTGATGGATCAACATAAGAAAGCCAAAACTTTTTTGATGGTATATTCCTGAGAACCAACCAGAATTCCCATTAACCCACCATGGAAATGTATAGTTTTCACCAACATGAACCTTCACGGATTGTTAGTCCATGAGAGTCAAACTTCTTCTGATGGTTAACCATCATAGTATTAAAGTAACATTTTCCATCGTGGAATGTAGGAAGTTCGTTGGCATATCAAAAACTAAGAACACGTAATGGAAAATGTTGGATGATGGTGATCATCAAATGATGTTGGACCATCATGAATCGCACTGAAACCAACATAAGCCATCAAAATGTTTTGATGGGACCATCAAGAATGTGGACTTGGGAAGACTAAGAACTGCGGTAAAAAATTTTTTTATTAACTTATAAAAGATCCGTGTGTTGTAGAAAAGCTGATGCGTAATAAATTGATTGTTTAAGTTCTAATTCGAACACACAAAATAGCATTTTGTTGTTGTTCTTTTTCGAATGACATGTGTAGAAATACATGTTATTGAACCACCGATAGATGGCGGAGTTTATCATTAGATTGTAACCGTAACTGCAAACTAAGATTTTGTAAAAAGCAAGAGCATCTACATTGTAATGTAGTAGTAGTTATGTCTACCATTGTATCGTATTAATCATGTCAACGATTTAAATATATTTTTGTTACTTACCCCTTGGTAATTATTGAGCAGTTTTCCTGTGCCGTCAAGAAAACGAGAAAAAGGATATATTCACTAAAAATAGTAATAAATCTTCGGTGTATTTACCCTATTAGAATAGCTTTAAGTTGAAAAGCGAAAACATGCTATCTTTATGACTGTTTTATTTTATATTTTATAACCGTGGTTGAACAGCCCACCCAATTTTTGGGGTTTGCGTCTACTAATATTCAACTCCGTAGCCTTGTAATTTTGAACCCAAACCACAAGACAAGCATACTTCTGGATCAAGTGATGGACTAAATTTACTTTCGATGGAACTAACCCGCATTTGCGTTGCATGGAGAACGGGGAGATAAACGAAAACCTCCCACGGTAAGCCTGACGGCAAGTCGACTCTAACCCGTGATCCGTCTACCACTGAGGATATTTTACGTCAGCACTGTGGTCGGTGCAAGCCGGATGCGGAATTCGTATTGACCAGCCATCGCTGGGATTGGAACCCAGTTCACCTGATTGAAAGGCAAACGCTCTATCCCCAAAACCATTACGGGTCCTTTATGACTGTTTTGCGTTTGCAATAGTATTTCACGGCTGTTTAATGAAGTTAAGCCTTCCTTCAGCCAGCTCATTCAACGCTCATTTCTGAAAGTCGCAGTTTTGTGAAAATACAAAAGTGTTTCATCTAATTTTTTGTAAGAAAAAAACTGATTTGGGGGCTCATTTAAATTTCCAAAAATTTAGAATCATTCATAGATTTTGATAATTTTCATCTAACTCAAAAATACTTACCAAATAACCGATTTTTTGAAAAAAAGTTTAATACTCTTTCATCTATTTTCTCCGTTCTAAGGCCCAGATAATTCAGCATAGCAAGATGGTGTATATAATTTAATACTATAGCTTTGCCTCAAGTGTGAAGCACTCAAACTGCTTATCTTTTTGCTTTATTTTCCCCGGTGAAAGAGCTTCAGGAGAAACTGTTAACTAGCCCAATTCAGGAAAAATAAACTTGACTTAATATGTTCCTACGTTTTATGATGCAGTTTTTGTTATTTTACAGTGATTTCCGCACATTCGACAATATCATCATCTTTTCATGCTCCCCGCTTATAACATTCAACGCTAAGAGGACGCCATACCAAAGGAGAAACTTTTGACAGCAAATTTTCTTTCACCTCCATTACTAATTTAATTTTTTTATGGCAGGTCTTGGACTTCACCTCGGAAGATGCCGGAAGTGTTGCCCATTTATCGTTACCCAGTGAGCACCTGTGAACCTAAGTCAATGAGGAGAGCAACATTACCCACGCCACACTGCCACAGATACCCGTTCATAGGGTGGGCTACATTCACACATCACACAACAGAGAACACACAGAACCCATGCCCTGAGCGGGATTCGAACCAGCAGCCACTTGCTTCACAGTCAGGCACGCTGACCGCTCAGCCACCTGGCCGGCAATTTAAAATGTAAGAGAAAGAAAAAATGAATGCAGGCAAACTTAGAGTAAGCAATGAAGTTTCAATTGCCGAAAAATCGAGATCAAGTTTCAATTCAAAATGAAGTTTCAATTGCTGTTAACAAATTATTGGAAGAGAACTTCTCCGCTCCGAAATCCTAAGTTATCTTCTCATAAAATATTTTCATTTGTATACTTTAAAAATTTCTTTTCAGTATTTGAAACATCATTAGTTACTCCAGTTTGCCTGTGAACTCACTTTCTCTCTACTTGAATTTTTAAATTAGTAATGAAGGAAAAAGAGAATTTGCAACGAAAATTTTCTTCCGCGTTGTGGCGTCCTCCTAAGCTACCGTAATAATAGGAAACTTCGAAAACACAAATCAAAGGAAAACGCAACGTAAAAATGAGTAGGCAGCTTCTTAAAAATAAAAATAGGGTGAGAAGAGAAAATCTTATTCTTTCTTTAAGATAATAAATTCTAAGAACCTTGAATAGTACATTAAAATTATTTTAAGAAAATTATCGGCATTTACTTGAAGAAAAAAATAAATCGACACGTACGATTACATAAAAAAAACACTCACCCCTCCCTGCCTTCTATCGACTTGGAAAGCTCTTAACGATAAGTTATTAATTGCAAAAACAAGCGGAAAATAAAACATAAAATCTTTTGATCAAAAATTTTTGTTTATTTTTTTCACGGACGTCGTTATTAGTTAGCGTGCTTTGGCATCAGCGCCGGTCTTTTCAACGATGCCATTTTCAATTGAGATTTGTTTACATTGACTGTTATCTATTTCTTCTTTTTTACAAATGCTCCTGTTCCTTTATGCCGCTTTCAATTCTTCTTTTAATTTTGCTGTTATTACTCGCCAGAAATTGTGACGTTTGCCGATTCTTAAAAAGATTACGTAAATTGCCAAGTGATGTTGGCGAACAGACGAAATTTTTCAACACCTCATGCGATGTGTGATAACATTCCCGAATGTTTCTTTTTTTTTTTTCATTCATTTTCAAATTATCGTTTTCTTCTTTTCTCCTCCATTTTTTCTTAATATATAGGGGGGGGGGCGGGAAATAGAAGGAAAAAATCGAAAAGGATAATTTGAAAATAAATGAAAATTTTTTTTCCTTCTGAATATATAGGGAAGAGCCGCGAATTCTCAGTGGATAGAGCATTCGCCTTCCAATGAGGTGAACCGGGTTCGAATCCCAACGATGGTTGGTCGATACGAATTCCGTCTCCGGCTTCACTAACCACAGTGCTGACGTGCAATATCCTCAGTGATAGTCGGATCTTGGTTTAGAGTCCCCTTGCAGTCAGGCTAACTGTGGGATGTTTTCGCAGTCTTTCTCTCCATGTAACGCAAATGAGGGATAGTTCCATTAAAAAAAAATTTTAAAGTCCTCCACGAAGGCAAAATTTCTCCCAATACTTGATCCAGGAGTTCTTTTGTTTTCTGGATTGGGTTTAAAATTACAGAGCTGCGGAGTGAAACATTAATAGTCGTACACCCCAAAATTGTGTCGGCTGTTCAACGACGGTTATAAAATAAAATATATAGGGGAGTGAGGCTATATGGCGTAGCTATTAATATACACTGCTATTAATATACAAATGTTGCTGTGAATGACGGAAATCGGTGGTTGTTGAATTTTAACCGGTAAATGTAAGCAATCGCATAGCCGCTTTTGTAAATACCCGAAATATATTTCAGGTGTAGTTAAGTACCACTGCCCAGTATACTCTACACAGATATTTTCGTAAGGTTAAGTGCCACTGCCTGGTACAACAAACAATGATATTTCTCCTAGTTTATACTCAGCAGATATTAAAACATCGAATAAATATAAGAATATCAACGAATAAATTAATATCAAATCGGATATTACAAATATTTTGGACATTCACCAAAGCTACTACGTGATTGTAGACATTCACCGGTGAAAGTCGATATTCTCTTGATTTCGGCGATTCACCGTAACGCATACACAACAGATCTTCTGCAAACATTTGAAACCTTATAAATAAATATAATACTGAAACTCCCACTAATATTTGAACTTGGTCATCTAAATTCCTAACATCTCAGCTGTGTTACAATTATTTGAGCTCTCACAAACATTTAAACTTTTACAATTATTTGAATTCCTATAAATATTTGAACTCCTGCATCAGGACTCCTATTAGCATCTAAGCTCCCACAATTATTTGATCCCCTACAAATTTTTCAACTCTTGCAAATATTTAAATTCCTGTATTTGAACTTCTATTTTACTTCGTAATGGGCAAAACAATTCTGAGTGTACGATTATTGAAGTTCAACTCCGTTTCCTACGAATTTTGAACCCAATCCAGAAGACAAGGAAACTCCTGGATTAGTACCCCTAGAAGATGATTTGTTATGAGAACAAGGAGGACTTTGTGACACAACAGATTAAAATATCTTACAATGCATAATCGTATTTTTGCCACCTTTCAAATTTTTTTTTCCGTTTGGAGTAATGCAATAATTGATTGAAAATAAAAAATATAATACGTAGCTAATTTATCATATTGATTACATTTACCAGAAAATTTAAGTTTTAAATGATTCGAAAATAAATTTTGATTACCCTAAGTCCAGTATACTGTTGCACTAAGAAGGAAAAATAAATTACCAAACTAAAAAACTTTTGCAGCTTACTAAAATTGCTATAAAAAAAGTATTATAATTAATATAATATTTATAATTAATGTATAATAACTATAATTATGATTAATATAATAAGTATTATAATTAGTAAAAGTATTAATCAAAAAAGTGCTTTTTTTCTATTATTATATTTTCTAATTAGTGCTAAGTGAGCAAGAACAGACAATATCGATAACTTTTACCAAATATTAATTTTAGCTATGTTATTGTGTTGTTGATTATCAATAAATATCGATTATATTTCGTTAAATATTAATTTTTCTATTTCTTATTCTAGTAATAGTTGATTATCAGTAAATACTCTTTTACATTTTCGAAACAATAATATATTTCGGTCCCTATAACTTGTTGACTAAACAATAAATATCTACTATACTTTGGCCCCGTAGTGGACTGATCATAAAGACACGATTCCCAGTAGAACACCAAAGTCGAGCAACACTGGATGCGGTCAGTAGGAGGATGGGTGACCAGTTTGATTAGCCTGCGTAGAGAGCGAGGATGCGCTGTGTCAGTCCTCGTTAAACTGTTCTACAGTAAAGTGCTCGACTTCGCAAGCAGGTCGTCAGGCTACCAAAATGGAGGAGGCATTCCCTATGCAGAGGATCAAAATTGAGATGGCATGTCTTCGGATTTCTCTCAGGGATGTTTTCCAGACCGTCGCCAATTGTCCACTGTGCAATTCTTGTGCGACGTAAATAATGTACCTGCCTATAGTTTGTCTAAAGTAAGAACTCCCCTAGCCATTTATCTGGACCCATGGGGTTGACTATGGTAATGAGGTGTAACTATTTCAAGTAGGGGTGTGGATAGTGGTTTAGGACAGCCTTTGGCTCGAGATGGTGAGAGAAAGGGAATCTTTTTCTTCAGTCTATTGTGTTAGTACCCAAGAATGAAGAGAGGCTACCCTCCTTGAAATACGCTATTCTTGTTTCCATAGCAGCAGACAGCCTCAGACTTCGTGGAGGGGGGAGTTCTTACCGAAGACAAACTATACTACTATACTTTGAAATATTTATTAGTATAACTTTAGTATAGAGCCTTCTATGATTATTGATTATCGGTAAATATATCTTTTGTTGATGACAAAAAAATATGTAATAGTGATGAAAAAAATAAGCTATAACGCTTAATGAGGAAACAAATGCTATTAAAAAATAAAAGAACGAAAGCAACAAAACAAGAGAGGAAAACGTGATTTATTAAATATTTGTTATTTACAATGCTTTGAGAAAGAGAGAATAATATTACTGGTGATATTATGCCCAGAACTATAATAACAATAACATTATTTACAGGGCGCGTTATATATATGTACATAATTTATTCTGGATAATAACTATAAAAAAAAAAAAAAAAGAAACATACTCTCTCTCTCTTTGTAGGGAAAATGCTTACATTAAAGCTATCACAGGCAAGTGATATAAGGGGAAAAGGGATCATTCTTTCTTTATTCTTGGATATTAAGAGAAGAAAAACAATTCAAGGACTTAGTGGAAGAATGTGTTATGCGCCATTTTGAAAACTCTGGTTTTTGAGCACTATGGAGTGTCCTTGTAAGTACTATAAAATAAAAATTTATTTTACCAAGTTTAAAAACAAGGTGGCTATAAATGGAAAATGATGTATTGCAAATGGCGTTTTTTTTTTAATAATTACAATTAGAATGTCGCTGAATACGTTTTTCCGTTAAGCTTCTCAATTTAAGAACGTTTTGGAAGAACATGTTTTTTACTATTTTGAAATCTTTGGAATAACATGAGTTTCGAACATGTTGTTTACTACGTAGTAGTAATTTACTAAGTGTTTAATTAGACGTTTTTAATGTAACAATTAAAATTTCGCATATTACGTTCTTCCGTTAAGCTTTTCAATTTAAGAACGCATCGGAAGAACATGTTATGCACCATTTTGAAATCTTTGGAATAACCCGAGTTTTGAACATGCTCTTTATTGCATAGTACCGAACATTAATTTACCAACTTCTTAAAAAAAGAGGTTTTTGATGTAAAATTATGCATTGTAAACAGCCTTCTGAATTTCGATATATCTTAACTGATTTTATCCAATACTTTAAAAAGTACTTTACTCATTCTTCCACTAAACTCGTTCTTAATTTAAGAACATAGTGGAAGAACGTGGTTTATCTTTGAGATTGTTTAATTTTTGAACACGTTTATTGTCTCTTGTAAGCACTACTAAAACACTAATTTATTATGTTTTAAAATAAAGTGGTTTTTAATGTAAATTGGCGTATTGTAAACAGCTATTTCTTAAATCAATACGTCTTAAAACTGATTTCATCAATTGCTTTAAAAAGTTACACAACACATTCTTCCAACGAGCTCTTCAATCTAAGAACATAGTGAAAGTACGTGTTATGTGCTTTAGAATTTATAGGCAATATTTTTTTCTTTTTAAGAACATCTTTATTGTCCTTTGTAAGCGTTAGAGAATATTGATCTATTTTGGTAACTTTTTGAATAAAGGTTTTCTTTATTGAAAATGAGGCATAGGCAAACAGCAATCTGTCATTTCTATAAATCTTAAATCTGATTTAAGCAAATACTATAAAAATTCACTTTACACATTCTTCCACAAAGTTCTTCAATTACTTTATAATTTGATTTAAATAATTTATAGATATATATATATTTATATATTTACAATATGCTAGTTAAACACAAATCTCCCCAAACAAGAGATATGAAAAAAACATTTTCCATAACTTTTAATCCAATTTAACTTCTAAAACATTTTATGTAATATAATACAAAGTGCAACTAAAAGGGAAAATATATCGGGATACAATAAGGGAAATCGCATCGTAAATAACATTACATTAAATGTATGCTGAAAATTGCACGAGGATATGTAAAACAAGTTGAAACATGATTTCAATGTCAGACAGACGTCTCTTTTTTAGATTTGATTTAACCCTTTGACGCAGGTGGAAGAACGGCGTTCCTTTTATATATTTTTTTTTCTGATGCTTTTATTACTAGAAAAAGTACATTTTGAAATATTTAAATTAAAAAAAAAACAGTCTAATAGTTCCTAAAAAAAATTCTACTAAGTTATCGGAATTAAATTCAAAAAAATTAGTTCAAAAATTTTTTTTCATTCATATTCAAAAAATTATCAATAATTGATTTTCAATGATTAAAAACTGTTTCTCTCAGATATAAATAATTTCAAATAAGTGTAACTTTAAAAAAATTATTGTTTGGAAGTGAATAGGTTTTGAAAAATTTCACCTCTAATCCCAAAAAGAAAGAAGAAAAAAACCACCTGTTTTTCATGTATTTTATAACCATAAATTATTAAAATACTAAATATAATATTTTTCGCTTATTTTGACCTAAATTAATATAAAATAATGAAAAAAGTGTGAAAAATATGTTTAATAAAAATTCTGCGTCAAAGGCTTAGTTGTACAAAATTAAATTTGTTTCAGTAAAATACTATGAAGCAAAAACTGACATATGTTAATCCCTTTCCAGTTTTTGCATCATAATATTGGAAATTGGATAATGAAATAAAGGAATTGGAATAAGTATATTGGATAAAGTGTGTAGCGAACTGCAATGCGATTACTTACATAACAGTGGTCATCACGTTTTTAAAAAATAAATATTTTGATGGTTTGAAGATAAAATAAGGAGAAAATCGCAATTTTGTCATGTAAAACTTTGATTAACTTGCAAAAAAAGAAAAAAAAAATTATAAAAATAATAGTTTTGTGAGTTTTTTGTATGTAATATTTATTTAGGGTAAACTAAATTTTAAAAACAAGAATGAAAAACTAATTGATTGTAACCTATTACTTGAAACTGCATTGTGGTTGAATAACAGTAAGAAGAAATAAAAGCAATACTATAAGTATTAACTCTTAAAAAAATAAAACACTGCGAAAATTTCAATAAATGTGATAACTATTTAGCATTATTATCTATCAAAGATAGTATTAATGAAGTGAAATTAAATTTATCAGATAAATTAAAGAATAATAGAAAAAGTAGATAAATTTGAAACATATCGGACTAAAAATAAATAGTGTGATAACGTGTGCTAATTGTGTTTTATTGCAAATACAACACTTGTATTATATTAGTCTATACGATTTGCAATGAACCATAATTATTTTATGTTCGGGGGGGGGGGATGATAGTGACCCTGTATCTAATCTTCAGTTTTTCATTTGTCCGAAAAGTAGTCATGAACTTTCCATACAAAATATTTTATGTGAGTTTGCTTTGAAGTTTCTGGAAGAAAACTACCTTGAAAATTTAGTTGCACAAAAAAGAGTCTTTTTTTTTAGTAAAATGATTGCAGATGAATGTCTTTATTGCAGGGATGTCGCCTTGAAATGTCCCGTTGCAGAATAATCCTCAGGTAGGGATTCTTGTCTAAAGGACCTGCCATGACTGTTTGCAGAATAAGATCCGCCGTTTTTACTGTCTGCAAATAAATAGTTTACATCAGAAAAGAATAAATTGGAAAAAGAAGAGATAAGTTTAAGTAAGAACAAAAACACATAATTTACATCAATAGTATTTAATTTAGGAAATTAATTTCGGGTGTTCCAAAAATGACAGACGATTTAAAAATTTATTCAAAATGGAAGAGGATTAAAATGATACAGATGAGATAACCATGCATTATTACAAGCAAATTTTAAAAATCTTCATCAGCTGATGGCACTACTAACCAAGAAAAACGGCTGCAACAACGTTTTCAAAATAACCAGCATTTGCAGCAATAACGTGGATAAGTTTTTGCAGTGCCAACTTTCACTCTCGCCGAGAATAGGTTTTCCAAGTCCTTGTTTTATGGTACTTCGGTTTTTCGGTACTGTGGTCGGTGCGAACCGGGAGCAGAATTTTTGTTGACCAGCTGTAGCTGGGATTAGGACCCTATTCAAAACTTGCTGGAAGTGACTGAGTGGAAACAAAAGTTTGTTAATTTATAACTTGTTTTTGTTTCTTCTCTTTCACGTCAGGACAGGCCTTGAGAATGGGCACCTATTTTTGAGCGCTAAAAGCATGTCGAGTGGTATTTCCTATTTATATATTTTTGAAGGGAAAGACGTTTTTTAATCAAGTAATACCTTTGGGATTATTTATTTTAATTAAAAAATATTAAAAATAATCACTTTCAACATAAACGGGTTACCACATTCATGTCTGTAATTCCTAAGAGGATTCATTTGCTTTACCGCAAACTTTCTCAAAGGTACTAATGTACCCTCACTACAAGAAAGCTTTTCTGATGGTTATCACCCAATCTTTACGGGCTATTGCTCCTCTTACCCCCCTCCCTAAATGTCATTCTAAACGGGACAGCTGGAAGCAACAGAAATAGTCGAAAATTGATATTTAACAGCTGTTGCTAATAATGACTTCGGAAGAAAAAATTACAATTTTTTATTGTTATTTTACTAATGAAAACCGAATGAAGTTTCGATAATTAAACTTTTAATACAAGTAGTTCTAGAATGCTATATGTTTGTTTAAGTAGACAGTGATAATATTTTTTACGAATTACTTTCTGTATCTTTCTGAAGAGATAGTTATCGCAAACACTTTTCTCCCTCACGTTAATTCTAATCACCCTGAATGTCAGAAAAAAATCTTTATTCATGCTACCGTTTTCCGTGAACTAGAATCGAACCGTTTCATTTTCCGTGAATTCAAACTCTTCTTATTTAAACTCCGAAGTTAAATTCTTCCGGTCGCTTTCTGCTAACCGTGGATTTAACCCTTCTGTAATTGATCCAGCTCAAGCTAAACTCACTAGACCCAAATGTCCCTCTTATTCCTTACAGAGAATGCGTTACTTTACCATTTTTTCCTTTCGTTTGTATTAAAATTGCTAATACCCTCTCCGTTTTAAGGCTATTTAACCAAATTAAAGTCTCTTAAATATTCTATTAGTTTTAATAATCGCTGGGGAATTTATCACATTCCTTGTCAGCGTGACCTAGACTACATCAGACAAACTAGACATGCCTTGAAATTTAGACTTAATATCAATGGCTGCACATTGTAGGAATCTTGGGACAAAATTATTATCACCAGAATCACATCATCTCATATTGCCCAGGAATCTTGTTTCATTTACTTATTTATTCATTTTTCTAACTGTCATTGGACAGCCAACCCAAATTTGGGTGTACGACTACCAGTGTTCAATGCCGTAGACTTGTAATTTTGAACCCAATCCAGAAGACAAGAGAACTCCAGGATTAAGTATTGGGAGAAATTTTGCCCTCGTAGCCAATTGCTTATGGAACTAACCGGCATATGCATTACATTGGGAAAGAAAACCACAAAAACCTCCCACGGTTAGCCTGATGGCAAGGAGACTCTTACCCATGATCCGTCTACCACTGAGGATATTTTATGTCAGCACTTGTGGTCGGGGCAAGTCGAATTCAGAATTCGTAGCAACCAGTCATCGCTGGGATTCGAACCCGGTCCACCTCATTGGGCGGCAAACGCTGTATTCCCTGAGCCATCACGGCTCAGATCTTGTTTTATTCATATGAATGCCGATTCCCTTACTTCCTCACCACAGTGCGTGGAAACTCATTTCACCCTGATTTGTCCTTCTGTGGTCCACTGTGGATTTTCTATATTTGTTTTTGACCTTCACGTTTTCATTTTTCGCTGACAACTTTACGTTTTATGTCTTAAATCACTTTTGCTTCTGATCATTTACATCTGGCTGGTCTTAAAAATCGGAGCCAATTTTTGAAACGTGTTCACTGTTATTTCCAATTTGTATCGTTGAAGTGATAGTTGGCAGCTTCAATTTCTTAGGGTCCCACAATGGACTGATCGTAAGGACACGGGTCCCAGTAGAACACAGAAATCAAGCATCACTGGCTGTGGTTAGTAAACGGATGGGTCACCACTTTGCTCAGTCTGCGTAGTGACCGAGGGTTAAACTGTTCGACCGTAAAGTGCTCGACTTTGCGTGCAGATCGTCTGGCTAAGAAAGCTGGGGAGCCATTCCCTCTGCAAAGGATCAAAATTACGTTAGCATGTTTTCGGATCATCCTCAGGGATGTTTCCCAGACCGTCGTCAATAGCCAGTTGTGCAATTCTTGTGAGTAGGGGAAAATTGAGCGTTCAACCCCACTTTTTTTACTATGGGATGAGCGTTCAACCCCACTTTGGGTCGATGTCCTCTTTTACTCTAGTTCTATGGGATGAGCGTTCAACCCCACTTCGGATCGATGACCTCTTTTACTATAGTTCTATGGGATGAGAGCTACACCCCACTTCNCATGCAAATGAAGAATGGTAGAGTAGGGCTCTCACAAATTTATTCCGAGCATGTTCAATACTTGTTGGAATCACAATAAATGATGGAATTTGATGCAGAAAACTCAGATAAGTATTAGAAAAACAAACCAGAGGCATGCTGAACAAAATCATTCTCTACTCGTTGCTCTCCCGCTACTGTTTCAATTTAACATCTATAAAAGAGATTAATTCAGCGGCGTGATAACCCATAGAGGAGCAAGGTCTACTGTGTTCATCCCAGTTTTCTTGTTCTTGCAGCAGGAACAAATGTTCCTATCGGGTGTTCAGCTATGCTCGGACCCACTGAAGATGGAAAGAAGAGATGAGTTAATCTTGTCTAGTCCGAGTATTGAACCCTGGACCTGTAGCATGAGAACGCGAAGCTCTACCTCTCAGCCATCGCACGGCCAAATGGGACATCACTACTTTTATATTTTATAACTGGAGTTGGCATTTAGTGACTACAACTTTTTTCCTAATTAGAAAAACTACATGTCAAAAAAAGTTTCAGCTCTTGGAAGAGGTGAAAAAGATGAAGATGGTGGTAAGCGAGTATGACTGGACATACGAAAACTGCCACAGCGAATGAAAAATACCTCGACGAATTTATAGAAAAATTGAAGAAAAGTTCAATCTTAAAAGTGATATAAATGTAATAGTAAACTAAAGTGCATTAATTTGTATAAATATAATAGTAATTTAATGAGGATTAATTTTTGCTTTAATGAAAAAAAATCCTGAATTCAGCTTTCGTGTAACGTAAACGTGGATTAGTTCCACTGAAAAAATTCTCCATTAAGGTGACTGAACTTAGTTTCTCTGTCTGAGTTTGGTTTTAAAAAGTTCTCTGAGTTTGGTTTTAAAAAAACAGTAGTTACAGATTCTAATCACCTCCTAAAACTTTTAGAAGTCCTCACGCAACATCATAAAAATAGTCTGCTTAGCTTAGCTACTAAATAGTACATTATTTAAATTATATAACTTTTTAAACAAAGAAATCAATTTTAGTAAGTTTGGGTGTTCCATACTGAACGCCCTTATTATATAATATTAGAATTCTTGTTAAAAGATGAAAAAAAAACATATACAATGGAGGACGTCTCAAATAAATATTTAATCAAGGTAATAACTATTTCAAATATTTAAAACTTTATCAAAAATTAAATTATATTAAAAACATAAGAACCTGTCTAATAGCCAGAGGTGACCCAGAAGTGACTATTAAAAACACCTTCAGGTAGGTGTGTCAGCTGGTCAAGAAGATTGCTGATTTTAAAGTCAAGTCTGAGCAGACTATCTTTAAGATCTCGTGTGGAAAGTTTCAGTCTTAGAAGGTGATACTCGAATCCATCATTTGAATAAACTGTTCTCATGATATCATTAATTTAGAAAAAGCAACTCACTTTGAATACTAGCAGATACACCACCGATAGCAGATGATTGATATAGATGACCACCTTGTCCACCCAGGAAGCCATTTGAGCCGGATACCTTCATGTTTGGTGGAGTTTGAGGTGGTGTGTCCGTCTGAGGAGGCACAAAACCTTGAGCAGATGAACATGACCCTCCGTGACCACTAGGGGGCGATGCGAATGACCCACCAGAGTGAGGATGATAACTTCCAAAGCCACCTAAGGATGCTGAGGCATTGGTCACTTGGTAAGGATTCACCGAAAACCATCCACAGTGTCCTAACATGTCCATCATACTGCCGGATGTCTCTTGAGTTGGACCACCAAGCAGAGGAGGGGGACTTTTACTCGTGGCTGTGTCCGCCAAAGACCATATTTTTGGTTTATTGGCTCCAGTCATGGATCGACCGGACATGTCCACGTCTTCGACAGCAGAAGGCGAGCTTTTCATCGAGTCCATGCTCGTCCTGTCTTTGGCTTCGAGGGGGGAGGTGGTGCGCATGAGGGCCTGAATGTCCGGCAAATTAGGCGATGAGGATGAGTCAGTAGGTGTGAATTCGGAGGTAGCGATGAGGGAAGTACTGTCCCTAGTACTGTTTTCTTGTTGTTGAGCACCGTTTGGAGTTATTTTGTTTCTGTGGTGAGGCAGGTGGGGATAGGGTCGTCCAGTTATGTGATTACCTGAGCCGTAATGTACTGCACCATCAACTGCAAATAATAAAAAAAAAACATTATCAAGATTTGATTCTGGTATTATACGAGATTTGAAAAAAAAAAATCAATTTTTAAAAACCGCTAATATACATTCTTCGATCGTAACTTTCGATTTATTGAACGGATTTTCAAGCATCCCTAAAGAAGAAACTTCATGGCAAATTCCCTCCATTGATAATTCAAAATACCAATGGTTTAGGTTTACGAGAACTCACTTTTCTCTAGAGTAAATGCCAAAAAAAAAATTTTTTTTTCTTCGAAATCTTAAAATGCAAACAAATTTTAACAGTTATCGTGAGCAAGCAGATATTCTGAGTAAGGTTGATACTTTGAACATTTTTCACCATTTGAATCTCCATAGTTTAATCTAGGTTCACCGAAACTTACTCTTCTCTATACTTCATATTTTAAATTACGAATATAAGTGAATTGGGGATTAAAGATTTCCCCCCGATATAACGTCCTTTTAATGGTTGCATGAAATATGAATCCAATTTAGAAGACAAGGGAACTCCTGGATCGAGTATTGTGAGAAATTCGCCTTCGTGGAGGACTTTTTTTGATGCAAATAACCCGTATTTGCGTTACATGGAGAGGAAAACCATGATAACCTCCCTCTGTTAGTCCGGCGGCAAGGGGATTCTAACCCATGATCCGTCTACCACTGAGGATATTTCACGCCAGCATTGTGGTTGTTGCAAGTCGGATTCTGAACTCGCATCGACCAGTGATCGCTGAGATTCGAACCGGGTTCACCTCATTGGAAAGCGAACGCTCTATCCCCTGAGCCCGCCCAAGCAAAGTATTCTAAGTAAGCAAAAGTAAAAAGTATTGTACCAATTGAATATACTTAATTTTCATTTTAATGGGATGAACTTCGAAAAACATGTTTTTCTTATTCTTAAAATGTAAAACCACCGAGAGAGAGAACCAATAATGATTATGAAACTATTTGAATTATTTCAGCTTTATCCATCGTGTCGGCCTTAAACAAAACTCAATGCCTTCAAGTTTGGTGCATGATTTTGTAGTGTTGACAAACACTAATTTAATGTTTAGTTACTTTTTTTTAACCCCGTGCGAAGAAAGTGTATTCAGCTAATATTTTTATAACTAACAATTTTTAAATAACATTAATATTTCCTATTAAATCATTCAACTATTTGAGACATATTACACTAGGCTTTTAACCGATTCATAAAGCTTTCAGCGTTGCTATTATTATAATAATTAAAAGTTTTTTTTCGGAATATTTTGTCTCTGGGATTTGTAATTAACACTATGATGCTGATAAGGTACTGACTTTTACGGATTCATTTTATTAAGAAATAAAAATCATCAGAACGAAATTAAAAGCTTATTTGCGAATTTAACGGATTTATACAAATATTTCAAAAGAAAAACTTTATATAATAGTTGTTGAAAAAAAGTAAATAAATACTATTAACAAGCTGACAAATTATTAATTTTTAACTGCGCCTCCATTTAAGGAGGCTTTTGCACCACAACTTCGCCAAAATTGGAGAAAAATACGCCGCCTAATTCTTGCATAATTAAACACAAGGAGACAACAAGTGGAGAGACTGGGTCAAAACAAAATCTCGGGTGCAGATAAATTAAAACATTTTCCAGGCGGAAGAAAATGTAATTAGGTAATGAATTAAAAGGAGAAAATGAGTACAAGAAAGAAATTTAAATAAAAAACAATTTAACGTTAAAAAAGCGTTGAAAGATGGTGAAAATGGGTAGATTAGCTCCACAGAAAGACGTGCGAAAGGTTGTGGGGGTGTGGAAGTGGTGTCGTGGGGAGATGGGGGGAGGTTTTAATAAATATGGCCAGCCGGGGGAATTTGTTCCGAAAGCTCTAAGACGGGAATATCTAAAAGGTGGGGGGGGGGGGGGTCNGGGGGGGGGGGGGGGTGGTCTAGGGGTGGTTGAGAGAGACCAGATGATCACTCCTGCTCAACCGTTTTCATTTACATGCAAATGAAGAATGGTAGAGTAGGGCTCTCACAAATTTATTCCGAGCATCCCTTTGAGATAGGGGATCATGTTAAAAATTGAATACTTCCACTTCGCAGGTGAACAGACCTCCCCCCAAATAGAACAAGGATTGCTGATAGAAGATGAAAATAATCTTCACTTTGAGAAGCCATAGTCGGCTTTAGTTTTTTTTTCGTACTGGCAACACGACTCGAATGGAAATCTTGCATGGGTGATTAGTTTCAAGGAAAGTTGCGTAGTAAAAGTGAGTGGGAAAGAAAATTTGCTTATTTTCATTTCTCCCTAGGATAAGCAGCTCGAGACTCATATAATTCCATCAAATTTCCATACTCATAACTGTGCAGTATTTTGATGGACAACAACTTATCCACAAGGAATCATATTTCAAAGTCTCATATCATTCCATCAAATTTCCATACGCATAACTGTGAAGTATTTTGGTGGACAACAACTTATCCACCAGGAATTATACTTCAAAGTCCGAATCAATGACAACAAATCACACTTTTCAAATCAAAAATTATAATTCAGGGTTTCACTTGATTTCTGCATATTCAAGTGCATGAAAATTGAATAAGGATTACAAAGACAAAAATAGTCAAATTTTTGCAATCCTTCTTCAGGGCTGTTTACACCCTATTACACAATGCATTACCGTATGAAATCTTTCAAAAACATTCAACAATCAAATGGCTCAATCTATTTCTACTATAATTTAGATGTGAATCGAAGTACGCAAGATAATATGGCAGAGAAAAATTACAGAATAATCGAGAAAGTGTGAGAAATGTTATAGTCGGTTGTTAGCTTAAATCTTTCGTTACCATTTGATGTTTCTAAGACTGACATGTTCTTTCATTATTTTATTTAACATGCCAATTTCAATAAAGTAATTAGACAAGTTTAGTCAGGCAAAAAATACTAAAAACTAACAAAAAGCGCTTACTGGAATCATCACACGATGCTGTTCTACGATCGCTTTCGTCTTCGCTTTCACATTTTGTCGTTCTGGACTCCCCATCAACGCGATCGTTTCTGTCCATCCTGTTCCTTTTAGTTGCTGCATCACCGTCATCTTCGACGTCATCATCATCGTCATAATCCTTGACGTCATCAGCGTCCATTTTGTTCCTTGGCTCCCACGTCATTTTGTTCTCTTTTTTCAGCCTCCTGCGAGCATTCGCAAACCACGTTGAGACTTGTGTGAGAGTCATTTTGGTGATGATGGCCAGCATGATCTTCTCACCTTTCGTCGGGTAAGGATTCTTACGGTGTTCGTTGAGCCATGCTTTCAGCGTGCTCGTTGAGTCTCTTGTTACGTTTTTCCGCCTGGCGCCATTGAAATCTAAACCACCATACCTATAAAAAAACACCAGTCAATAGAATAATTAATGATCTAACTGTAAACCCTATACTTAGTTCTGAGAGCTAAATTTTTTTTTTAAATTTTAGACATAGCTATAAATGAATATTTAAGAAAATGGATATAGCTTGCAAGGTGTGTTTAAAGAAAGTAGACATAGCTTAAAATACGCGTTTTTAATTATGGTATGTAGAATAGGATGACTGTTTATTTTTACAAACTATTCCTTTACGTACTTTAAAATTAGTTGCAGCGTAGTGCAGTGAAAAAAACAAAAGCAATTCACCATCGATCCTTAAAAAAAAAAAAAAAAAAAAAAAAAAAAAAACTACCGGAAGTTTTGAGGTCTTCTTCTGACGTCATAGCATTGACGTGACTATTTCTTCTTTTTTTCTATATACTCGGAATACCTAGTTGTTCTGAATTTAATTTATGTCTCGTGTTTTTGCGAAAAATATGTTCCTCAAATTTTTAAATATCAGATGAAGATATTAAAAAAAAAAGTACTTGGGAAAATTATAATATATTGATATGCAATTGCCGGATCGTTGAGATGCGGATTTATACAATTTAGTTTACAGCAGCAGAAATTCTTCTACCTGAATCTTCAACCGGAAGTTGAAACAACCTCTACAGACACTGCCCTCTACCGAGGAGAACATGAAACACGACCGGGAATAAGGTGAACAATGAGTGTGCATTTTGATGTCCTTTTTTTCAGCATTTGAAACTTTATAGCTTACTCTGTTTGCATTAACTCAGTTTTTCCCATTCTTTAAATTTTAAATAGATGTTGTAAAAGTTAATAGAAAGTACTGAAAATTATCAGTTATCAAAAGCATTAATAGGAAAAACATTACAACTAGATAACTACGCGATAAAAAAATTTTTTTTTAAATTATTAAAAGGGACAATTTTGGAACGTCGGAGAGTAGCAGATTTTTTGTAGAGATTGGTCTTTTTTCTTCTTTTTTTTTTAAGCTGTGTACTAACCCGTTACGGGAATTGTAAATGATGTAAGCCTTTTTATGCGTCGTTGATGTATTAAAGAAATATTTTCTTTTCATAAATACTCTTTCTACAGTACAGTTTGGTTCAGTACAATGTAAAACAGAATTTGCCATAAAAAATTCTCTTATCTTAACACTAAACATACCAACACTTAATGTATACCTATTTCTACCGTAGCCGATCAAATGACCGGACTTTATGTTTTTTAATTGAATATATGAATTGTGGATGTTAGGAAGGAAATAAACTAAAAACATTTTATTATAATTAGACAAAATTGAATATTGCCAATTTTATGTATTGCAAATACAAAGAATAAGATTTTTTAATTCATTGCTCAACGCATTTTTGACATATACAGGGTGTTTCCATTCTACGTTTTCCGCAAACATATTTCTTCTAATTATTATTCTTTCTATAATTCTTATAATTATTCTTATAATTACAAGAATTATAATTATTCTCATAATTAATATTATTTCGGGAAAAATATACTTGAGGGTGTCCCTTGGCGAAATTGGCGACTTATGTTTGGCGCCATACTTGTTTGTCCGGAACGCCGTGGTAACCCACAAACAGGACATTTATATCTATTACTAATTAAACCTTCATTCATACACCAGTCAATCACTGTTTTTTTTTTCATTGTTATTAAAATCGTACAGAAGCTTAAGATTTATCTTATTGACAGTATTCATTTTTAGTACCAGAAGCAAAAGTAACCTTACCAGCCGGTATCCAAAGTAGAACTAACGGATCTCTGAAATGACATTTAAAAATTCATTTAAAAACAACGCTAAATTCTAAACTAATCAGAATCACGATTAAAATCTAAACCAATCAGAATCACGATTGGTTTTCAACATCGCCCAGCTTGGCGATCAATCGCGATCACAACTTGGCGGGGGCACCCTCAAGTATAGTCTACCCATTATTTCTTCTAAGAACTTGTGCTGTCTTGATTGTTTTGACATTTTTCTGGATAAAAACTAACAGTTAGTTAGAAATGAAGTAAAACAATTAAAATAAAATATAAACTATTTACCAAAATACTTCGCTTTCGTCACCTTTTCTGACGCAAAAATGCCTAACTAAAATTTTAGGTACTTTCTTGAAATTTGAACTCATAGTTGTTAGTTCTGATTGAACTCACTATGCAACAGCCTTTGCAGAAATGGGCAACTCAACGAATGCAATACGTTGAACACTCATTACATCGTAATTTCTGATCCGATAACCTTATAAAGCAATAAATTGTTCTCCCGGTCAAATGACCGGTGGTGGTAGAAATAGGTATACGACAAGTATTATTCGAAACAAACAAAATACGAAAATAATAATAATAATAGAATATGAACTGCATATAATTGTTAGAAAAAGTCATGAAGTCAAATGTGCAAAAATGATAACATAACAAGCTCATTTTCGATGAAAAAGTTCTTAAACGGTCATTTGACCGGTAATGGTATGTTTAGTGTTAAATATGCATTTTAAACTATGTACAAAATTATAAAAGTTCATTGACGTTATTACAGTTGGGCGAAAAGGTGGGAAAGGAATTTTGTCTTATTACCAACTTTTATAAAATAAAAATAGAAAATGGAAACAATGTTTTATTTTTTTATATATTTACCCGTAAGCAGCCAGGCTTGGATCATAATAATAAGAAGCAGATGGCGTAATTCCTCTCCACGGGTCGCCAGCATCTTTCATACCATAGGCTGTACTCTAAACAAACAAAAAAAGAATAAACAATTTTTAGTTAAATGATCACATGAAGTTGCATTATAAGTTGAAATCGAACGGAAAAATTTAACACGATTCATACCAATGTCTTGAGTTATGGGAAGATTTAGAGAATATTTTTATTTGGCATACAAAAATAATTATCGAAAATTCTTTGAATCAGCTTGAGCCATAGCACAGCCCAAAAGAAGATCTAAGTGAAAAATAAGGTTAAATAACTATTCGAAATTTTCGAAATTTCCTGTTTTGAGAAACGATTAAGATGAAATTATTTGAAAAATCGTTCCATCTAGAAACTATTTCAGTCAAAGGTAATAATTAGTTAATGCTCATATATAAGTTTTAGTTAAATGCTCAGATGAAGTTGCTTTATAAGTTAAAATCGAACGAAGAAATTTAACATGATTCATACCAATGTCTTCAGTTTTTGGAAGATTTAGGAAACAGAATATTTTTATTTAGCACATCTATATAAAAAAAATTTGAATCAATTAACCATAGCACAGCCCAAAAGAAGATCTATATAAGAGATGAACGTTAAATAACGATTCGAAAACTCTCTAAATTTCCTGTTTTGAGAAATGATTAAGATGAAATTATTTGAAACATCGTTCTGCCTAGAAACTATTTCGTTTAAAGGTAATAATTTTATCTTACTTTCTTTTATCATATTCTCTAAATACCATTTTGTGTATAACAGAGGTTTGACGGAATTTTCGTTTTCGACAGAAAATCATCCCTCATGCCAACCACCCTCATAAATCACAGAAAGAGTTTTGACAACATCTTTCACTATCGTGACAGACATCAACCCCCAAAGTGTAACGACTTCCACCCTTCTGTCAACGGAAGAATTGCAAGAAATGCAGCACACGCAAATAGGAAGAATAAAAAGAAGCATCGCCCAAACAATGCCGAAGAGGTTAACAACAAGAGGCAACTGAAATCTAATTTTAGGTCAGAGATTTCCAAGGAATCCTAATTACGTCGCCGACGTCGAAAAAGAAGAACCAAACTTCAGGCTGAGCCTTACGCCAGAGAGCGCATACCTCATTATGGGGGTGACGAACGACTTGGCTACGAAAATATTCCTTTTTGACAAACATCTTCATAGTTCTTTAAGTAGCGCGTAACAGACACCCCTGTTAATGATGCTTGCAAAAACCTCCTGGGCGGACAAGAAAAAGAAGTGTTTTTGACGTCTGTCCTCTTGCCCATCTCGTGTCTGAATCACAATCCCAAAAACACACCCCACATCTCGCAATTGTTTCTCCAGATTATGGAATGTCATGCCAAAGATGAGGCACACGTCCGCCCTGATTCCAGTTTTTTTGTTATAAAAGTAACATAGAACACCTCCTTTGTGCGACACACACTATATGACTCACAAAAGATTTTTAAAATACTCTTGTCTCATTTCACTGACGTACCGTACCAACCATCTTTGCAAAACGTCGACGTTGAATCAAAACGCTCATAATAAGCGGTTTCTGGTAACTTTGAGTTTGTGTTTAGTTAGGAATTATTTTAGTGAATTTTGAAAAATTCAGTTAAGAAGTATCAATGGGGTATCGATAATAACAAATGCTTAATAGTGACTATGACTGAAAGTTTGTTTATATCGACACAATATATCATTTTCAAAATATTTTTTAAGAAGTATTAATGGGTTGTCAGCAATAAGAAGCCTTAATCGACACTATACAATTAAAACTTAGTTTACATGAGCAGTTTATATGAATGACAGTAATGAAACTGCTCAAAACGATCTTTCAAAACTGATTAAGTAATGAAACTGCTCAAAATGATCTTTCAAAACTGATCAGTAATGAAACTGCTCAAATTGATATTTCAAATCTGATCAGTAATGAAACTGTTAAAAATGATGTTTCAAAACTCATCAGTAATAAAACTGTTCAAAATAATATTTCAAAACTAATCAGTAATGAAACTGCTCATAATTATATTTCAAATCTGATCAGTAATGAAACTGCTCAAAATGATGTTTCAAAACTGATCAGTAATGAAACTATTCAAAATGATATTTCAAAACTGATCAGTAATGAAACTGACTCAAAATGATGTTTCAAAACTGATCAGTAATGAAACTGACTCAAAATGATGTTTCAAAACTGATCGGTGATGAAACTGCTCAAAATATTTTAAAACTGCTCAAAATGATATTTCAAAACTGATTAGTAATGAAACTGCTCAAAATGACATTTCAAAACTGATCAGTAATGAAACTGCTCAAAATTATATTTCAAAACTGATCAGTAATGAAACTGACTCAAAATGATGTTTCAAAACTGATCAGTAATGAAACTTCTCAAAATGATATTTTAAAACTGCTTAAATTATATTTCAAAATTTCTCAATAATGAATCTGCTCAAAATGATACTTCAAAATTGCTCAGTAATGAAACAGCTCAAACTATCACATACTTCATATCGAACATAACATGTTTCTTCGCCACAAATTCCGGTTGTTGTTGTTGTTTCTAATGTCACATTCCTATACCAGCAAGCGTACTTGGTAAAACCAAGCGAATTTAATGCAGAGAGTACGTTTTTTGTTTCTCAGTGGCGCCATTTATGGCCAAGAAAACGATTTCAGTCACACACACGTAGCAACCCGTTTACAAGGGCGGACCCATTTATTCATTCACAGATCGTAATTTTAGCCTAAACCAGAGAAGAATTCATCTCCAGTTTAGTAATTCAGTGGTATGATTTATGAAGGACTTTATGACCCGACAGATTTGACGTGCACCAGTCACCATTTACTACACGGAGAGTGTTTGGTCAGTGGAGATCGAACTCGCGACCTCTTCAACATGGCTCTCCTGGCCCAGTTTATAAATCTGATAACCTCATGTATAATACAACGTACGACTATAATTTCTGAAACATAACTTCTTAAAGTGTTACTGATAACTTTTTCGAATTAAGTTTTATTTCGATAGAATTAAGAAGTAAAGCTCACTATTCGCACCACTTCCGATTCTGTACATCGTCAGTTAAGTTTCTTATTTATTTAAATTTCCAGCCAAAGTTTTATCTTCCGTGTGTGAAAGCTTTATTCGAAATAAAAACGTTCTCTGACAGATTTATGCAGTCGAATTACTCAAAAATACTCACGTTTATAAAGAAACCCTAAATGAAATGATTCATTCCAAATGTCGCCACACGCGAAAGAAACATCGCCAACACGCAATCCTATTTACTTTAACAAGTTTGACTATTGGAAAAAGCTGGCGAAAACAGGGATTTTGTTTTTTCACTTCTGGTTAACAAAGATTCTAGGTTGAGTCATGATAAGAACAGAGTTGATTGATATTCCAAAGATGTTGCTTTGTCTGCAAACATAATTAACTTCCACCAAACGATTGTTCTCGACTTATGTTTTTGGAATGGTTTCTTCGTAGTCGTTAAATAGCCATTTTGTTTTTAAAATTCTTGTATTGAGGGCTTGTTCAAGTAATTCATGTTTGCGTCGAGATTAAATCTGGAGTTGTAGAGGTTAACCAAAATCTGTTTGATAGAGGGCGCTGCTAAGCACTTGCTAGTCTGATGCATAGAAAAATAAGAAATTATTTTTGAAAAGAAGGCTTTCCGCGACTTAAATTTCATAATATTTTTAAAAATAAATAAATAAATATGTGTAAATGTGTTAAGAAATACTGCATCAATAAATTCTGCTAACCATCTATTGGTTTCAGCTTCTACTTGGCAAAATTAACTATAAAAAATAATAGTTATAAAAAAATAGCATTCAAAATAATAGTACCTTTAATGTTAAGCACCTTTTTACACATCTGTTTTTCAAGAAAAAAAAAAAGGAAAGATAAAAACTTATTTTTGATCTCTTGGCAGTTCATTTTGACTCCCAATTATGCTTTGATCCCTAAAAATTTTTCGAAACTGTTTGTTTTTAAATTTAACAATTTTTTGAACTAAAACACAGTTTTGAATTTGTGTGGAAAAAAGAAAAAGAAAGTTAGGAATAAAAAATAAAAAAATTACAATGTACTTTCGGAAATAAAGTACCTTCTTCCAGATTTCTTTTTTTCTGAAGATCAAAACTAAGTTTTTATCTCTAATCCGACCTGTAATAATCTCTAACAATTCACTAATAATATTCGTTTTGGACCGTAACTATGTTTTGACCTCAAACGATTTTACAAAATTATGTTTCGGAAAAGTTAAACAATTTTTTGAAATAAACCACCGTTTCGATTTTTTTTTCTGAAAAGAAAAAGAAAGGAAGAAGAAGAAGAAAAAGAAAAAGAAACTGCAACATGGTACTTTTGGAAAAAAATAGAACCTAAAAATAAACTTCTGAGTCGTATTAAAATAAATTGGGTCTTTGATTCTTTAAAATAGCAGATAAATAATTTTAAAAAATTACAAAATTTGGTGGTTGGTGCTTAAAACATACGTATGAGTATTAATTTTAAATTATGTATATATTTCAAGTTTATAGAAAATTAGAATTAGTATCGAACTTAAAATTCTTACTTAACTGTGTTTAAAAATGCTAATTTTTTTATCTTTTTGCATAAAAAATGAAAGGCATCATCGGTTATCATAAAAAAAGCAATATATCGTCGTCAATTCAATCAAAATCTAAAGAACACCTTTCCAGTAATTTTGCTTCGATTACTATTCTAAAAACACCTTTATTATGAGCTTGTTTTCAGGTACTCTTGCTTTTATGTTTCTAAACAATTATGACATTTAAGTGATCTGAAAGTTTACATAAAAGTGAAGAGGTTATGAAAATTAATCATTATACGATATTACTTTCACCTCCTAAAATGTTCTAAAAAAAATCAAAAATGTTGGAAAATCCATGCTAAATTGAATATTCAAAACACTTATCCGTTCCACAGTTCCGTTATCACCAAGAAAAAATTTAGGTTGGTACAGTTTGTCTCCGGTAAGAACTCCCCCACCACGAAGTCTGAGGCTGTCTGCTGCTATGGAAACAAAAAAAGCTCATTTCAGGGAAGGTAGCTTCTCTTCACTCTAGGGCTAACACAATAGACAGAAGAAAAAGATTACCTTTCTCTCGCAGATCAGAGCCAAAACTTGTCCTCAACAATGACCCCACACTCCCATTAGAAACAGTTATACCTCGTTACCATAGTCACCGCCACGGGTCCAAACGAATGGCAAGGGGAGTTTTTACTTTAGACAAACTATAGGTATTTTGTTTACGTCGTGACTAGAACTGCACAATGGGCTATTGACGACGGTCTGGGAAACATCCCTCAGGATGATCTAAAGGCATAACATCGCAAATTTGATCCCCTGCTTTGGTAGCCCGACGACCTGCGAGCAAAGTCGAACACTTTACTGTAGAACAGATTGACGAGGACCGACATCACGCACCCTCGATCCCTACTCAGGCTGATCAAAGTGGTCCCCCATCCGCTTACTGACTGCAGTCAGCGGTGCTTGATGTTCGGTGTTCTACAGGTAACCGTGTCTTTATGATCAGTCCTTTGCGGGACAGAATAAACTCAGACAGAATCGAAACTTCTTACACATTATATTCAGATGATAATCTAGAACAGTTTTTAAGAAACAAATAGACTATAGTGTTTTATCATACTAAAAATATTCCTTAAGAGGTCTTATCCCATTTCCTTTTTTCTTATTTTTTTCCTAGTCTAGGAGATATGGAAAGGGAGAGGAAACCTCGACAGTGTGGTGACCCCGTCGAATGGTTGACACCACCTGTCAAGGCGGAAACCCCTTAATCCGACCCCAACTCCACCCCCACAGTTAAACAGAAGCCTCTCTATTGCACTCTCTGGAGGAGGATCATTTATTTTAGCTTCACTGATATTACTTAGAAAAGAAAATATCGAATTCAATCACTCTTAAGAATGCCACCAGAAAGACGGTACAGTAAAATAAATAATTATTCTTAAAATTTATAGCAAAAAATACAATTTACAGTAAATTTTACTGTTAAATCAATATTTATAGAAAAAAATAGATATGGGATGCCTGACGAGGAACTATGCAGTCATTGCCAGGATTCGAGCCTGTAAAACATGTTTTTAAATCCAACACGATAACCCTATACTATGGTGCACAAATAGTTAGTACTCCATGCCCTATACCATCCGGTCAGCTAATCTACGATCTAGCGGATTTCAACGACTTGATCTCCTTTTTGGTGATTTCTTCTTCGCTATAGTTGGTATCGAGCCGCGATGGCTCAGGAGATAGAGCGTTACTCTTCCAATGAGGCGAACCGGGTTCGAATCCCAGCGATCACTGGTCGATACGAATTCCGAATCCGTCTTGCAACGACCACAGTGCTGACGTGAAATAACCTCAGTGGTAGACGGATAATAATCATTGGTTAGAGTCCCCTTGCAATCAGGCTAACCGTGGGAGGTTTTCATGGCTTTCCACTCCATGTAACTAAAATGCTGGTTAGTTCCATCAAAAAAGTCCTCCACGAAGGCAAGTTTCACCCAATACTTGATCCAAGAGTTCCATTGTCTTCTGGATTGGGTTCAAATTTACAAGGATACGGAGTTGAATATCAATAGTCGTAAACTCAAGAATTGGGCCGGCTGTTCAACGCCTGTTATAATATTATAATTACAATATAGTTGGTATCACTTATAATGCAAGCTTCTATTTCTTTAAAAATGTGTTACTCTAACTAAAAAAAAAATGAAGAATCAAGTAAACAAAATGTCGAACGGTTCGTTAAGTGGCGCTGAATTGGAAATCGCATCACAAACAGATTGTGAAAAATTCTAAAAAGAAATGAATAAGTTAGAAAAAACTTTATGACGTCATAGTAAATGAGATGAAAGGTACTTGTTTAGAGGCATCTTAGTTCACTATCACTTTACTAGATTGTTCAATTTATTCAATTAGAAAAAATAGCACTCGATAATTTCTGGAACTATAATGGATTTCTTTTTTCTTAGAAATGTAGTGCAACAAGATTATACTTTATACGGTTTTGAGTGATTTTTTTTTTCAGTAAATGTATCTGTTTCTAGTTTTTTTTTTCTTTTCATGTAATTTTATTATTCTTGAAACTAATAAAATTGGATTTCAAAAATGCTGAAAATTGTTTTAGACGTTAAGTAAGCAAAAACAAAGATATTAGACAAAAAAAAATCTAAAAACAGATGTATATTATACTAAATAACCTTTCAAAGCGTGCTGATTGCAGAATTGTAGTATTGGTACAATTTTCACTTTACTAAATTAGAAAAAACTAGTGGGCTGCGCCCCTGCTCGCTAACGCTCTCCAACCCCCGAACATTGCTACGCAATCTTATATGGTTTGCCTCGCAAACCAAGCTCGCTTCGCTAGCTACTAACTTAGGTACATTGCAAATGCACAAAATTCTAAGAATTCAAAACAATCATTCAAATTCATATAACAATTTTTTCTTTAAAAAAAAAATCTTCTTAGTAAATACTAAGTCATTAAAATAAATTTGAATTCAAATAAATGACATGTAATTCGTTAAACCTATTAGAAATGTGCGATAGTGTAAAATCTTAAGATAAAATTTTCTAAAACTGATATCTCTTCAAAAATGTTAAAATTTTGGTTGTAATTAAGTCTATTAAAAATTGAAATAAGTGAATTGCAATGGAAAAACCTGCATAAGCAAAACGTTATGTTTTTAAAAAATAATAACCATGAACGATTCACAACTTTGTTAAAAACGTAAGTATAAGTCTTAGAAGTTTGACATACAAAAGAAAAACTTGCAGAAACTAAACATTAATTTCCAATAAATACTAAATGCGAACAAATACAGAGAAAGATTAAAGGTTTAGCAAAAAAATAATAGCAAAAAAATAATTACATGATCTAACCCTAGAGATGCCAACATTAAGTTGTCCATGACTAAAAACTGGTTTAGTTTATATAAATTCGTGAAAAAAGGCGCTTTCGACAAAATACTAAAATAGAGATCTATCGACAAAGATTACTCATTTCTGCCTAGCTTGATAGTATGAGATTGCAGCAGCTGAATTAAACAACATGCTGATGCTCTCTCTGGTTATTTCGGTTTCCGTTCTTAAAAGCGCTGTATGTTGAGCCACCTCNTGTTATAAACCATACGTAGGTTATTAAGATTCATGAAATTTAACTTAAAATAAATATGAAATATTAAAACTGCATTCAACTCATAACTAATAATATAACAAAACGTGGAATAGTAAAGCGCTCAATTCAAAATAAAATAGCAATAGCATAACACTTCTCATTTCTGCCAATGAAAAGGAACTATTTCAGTACTCATAACCAACCAACCGTTTTTTTCTCGGTGACAATCGGAGATAGATAGACATATGATGCTCACTACCTGATCTTGCGCGCCGAATCCAGTCAATTAAAAATGAAAACTGTTACCAGCGCGAGAAAAGAAATATCATCGGTTTTATTGATACATACATACGTACGTATTAGCGTTTTATATAATAAGATAGATACACTTACAGTCCCTAGGCAAATTATTAGACGCACTGTAAGAATTTATGTAAAATCTTAACTATTAGGTGATACTCTACAGCTTTATTGTTTTTTGCGTGGCTGAAACTGTTTTGCACTTATTTATGTTTGTGTATCAATGAGTTAACATTGTAATGCAATACGTTAAAAATAAGTACAAATAGGAAATATAAAAAAAATCTCCCGAATAAAAACCCATTACATATATGTTTAAATATAAAAGTATTGCCTATAAACTCGTGCAAAACATGTCATTATTGAAAAACTACAGTGTGTCTCATAATTTGGTCTAATTATTATAATGTACTAATATAATACCTGATAGAATAAATATTCTGTAATTATATAATATATCGTCTAATGTACCTAATTGTCAAATATGTATTATGTATCGTCTAATTTAACCAATTGATACATGAAAGGTAAACAAGTGCAAACCAGTTTCAGTTGCGTAAAAACAATAAAGCTGTAGAGTATCACCTGATAATTAAGTTTTTACATAAAATCTTATAGTAATAGTCTAATAATTTGGCCAGGGATTGTAAATACAATGCCAAAATCAGAACAGGTAATATAAAATTAAAACAACCGTGCATTTTAATGCAATATCTAGCATTTAAAAATATACCGGCATTTCACTTTGAACAATATGCCCATTTAAATGTTCAATTCGTCTTATTTTATGAGTAGGACAGATTTAAAAGTTTTTTAAAGTAATTTTTATTTCCGGGGGTCATTTTTAAAAAAATGAGTGAACGTACATAAATGTAATAAGCATACCCTTTTCAAGAGAGAAGAAAAAAAAAAAAAAAAAGAAAAAACGGAATTAACTGAGAGGAGCAGTAACTTTTAAATTCTTTTTGATTATCCCCTTTAATATTTTAAAATAATTCCCCTCTAGTGTTTGTACTGATAGTAAAAAATTAAATGTTCAAAATATATTTCGCTCAAAATATATTTCATTCACAATTACTTTTGCTTCTAAAAAAAATAAATGCTCGTTTTAAAAGCCAGGTACCAAAAATTTTATGAAATTCTTACAAAAGTTTTAAAACGTGATTAATGTGCTTCTGTCAAAGAAAATCAAAAATTGCAGCATTAAAATTTAAAGTTGCGATCTCGCATAAATCATAACATTTGAACAATTTATTGCATATTACCAAAGTACTGTATACTTTGGCAGGTGAATAATGGCAAAGCAATTGGTAAATATAACTGTTTACTATAAAATGGGAATTAAACACTGGGGGTTCCGCGTTGGACTGACCACCCAAACGGAACATCTGCTCTTGCACCCCAGAGCCCAAAGGTCAAGAAAACGATGGGCACAGTAGGCCTTGGCCCTCTATGGGCTGTAACGCCACTGAGTTTAGTTTAGTATGAAATGTCGTAATAAATCATGAAAATAGTACAGTGAAACCTCTAGTAAAGACGACCTCTATTTACGAGCACTTTATGGGAGGCACGGAATTTTTTCCATAGACTTTGTGTTGAAGAAAACCTTTAGGAGATACCATTGAAACCTCTCCAAGTGACTGGGACAATCTCTGTACCCAATGCGGAAAAATATCAAATGAAAAAATTTAACAAAACAAATTAAAATGTATTCAACATATTTGTGTAGGGCTTATTTACGACACAACCTCATGTTGCAGTCAAGAGTGCACTGAAGACGATGCTATCAATGATTTACTTTTACAGTAAAATTAGAAGGAAAAGTTATTTTAGAAAAAAAAACAAGAATCTCAAACAAACAAGCCTCTTCTCATCTCTTAAAACTAACTAAGCACAATTAATTTTTATTTATTTATCGAAAATTATAAAGACTTCATTTTCTACTCCAATTTATAAGGCTATGACAATCATAAAAAATTCGATCAAATTGAATTTTATGTTGCATAAATTGTTAAGAATGCCTTGGTTAATAAGAATATCCTTTCCCTCTTTTTATTAAAGATTTTATTTTGAACTTGTTAGGAAAATACTAGCAGCTTTTTTTTTTTTTTTTTAAATGAACTTTCCCGTCCTTTTAATGTAGAGATAGAGGGGTGGGGGATGTTGATTCGCGCCGTAAGTAGTTAAAGGATTAAAAAAATTTCGATGTACATGAAAAAAATATTTAAAGCAATTTTTTGAAATAAAATATAGAAATTAGTATTACAAAGAATAGTTTTAGAATTACAAAAAAAAAAAAATAAATAATTGTTGCTTTGCTTTCAGTTTTTATGACGTATACCCTCCCTTATTAACTTAGTCTAAGTTTCGTCGCAACGAACGAATCAATTATCCAATAAAGCAGATGAGGACGAAAAATGACAGATCTTGGAAGCCGAGGTTGAGAGAGTAAGTTCCGCCTCTACTCAAGATGTATCTTCTGGGATTTCATACATCCTCAGTCTTTCTTCCTCGGTTGCGATGGTACAAAACCCTCCGGTAAATCCTCAAAACTTAAATGGTATATCACGACCTGGCACTGGTTAGCAAAATTTATAGATCCTACTTAATTTATATACATAACAAATTAATCATATTAAATTAATATATATATATACATATATATACAAAAAGAAAAATGAGAAAAACGACGAAAAGTAAGAAAATCAATAAGTTTTATTTACTGCTCATAAGCAGCAAGTATATAGAACTCATATAATAAGTTCAAAATGTATAGAAAACATGGGAAAAAACTACAGAATAATAAAAAGAAAAAAATCCGGAGAAAAAATATAATAAAAAATAATAAAATCCGAAGGGAAAAAATATGATATCTCTTCATCAGCTCACACGATTATATAAGAGTGCTTTCTAATATTACATTAATAAAGCCAAAGCAAAATATATCAATACAATAGTATTAGGAGCACTCAAAAAACAATTTTGTTTTAAGAAACAAAATAGAATCGAGCACATTAAGTAATAAAAATCACGTAAAAAACAGAAAATGAAATGTAATGAAAAAACAGAAGAAAAATTTTTTTATTGGATTTTTATTAATTTTCTTTAAAAATAATTTTCATTTTCTCTTTTTTCATTATTCTGTAATTTTTCCCTTTGCTCCATTGTTATCCATGGAAAATCTCATCCCTTTCCTGTAAAACAGGATCGGTCTTGCGACATATACAGACAGTACATACTTACATTAGAACACAGCCAGAAGCGAAGGATTATAGATCCCTCCCACAAACAACTAATCTGCCTTATTTATGATTTCTGTTTCTGTTTTATTTTTATTTTACTTTTTCGATTTTGGGATTTTTCCTATGTGTTTTAATCTTTTTAATTTAGTATTTTTACTTTTCTGTAGTTTGGTAGTGTTTAGTCACGTGCAAACGGGTAAAACCCTTATCGGCAAATTCCTTCGGGGGTAGGTCGGTTACTATTGCTCTTATTTATGATTTTATTATTTGTGCGCAGAAAAAGTGACAATTCTATAGAATGTACATTTCCGAAACTTGCTAAATAAAGTGAGTAGACAACTTTGCCACGGTTTACAACCTTATACCGGTTAATAAAAGTTACGGATCATGTAAAATTTGTAAAAAAAATTTTAAGCTTAATTTTGAAGAAAAAAAAAGTAAAAAAATACTACGCAACAAAGTGAATAAGGCACAAAGAAATGTACAAAAACAGCCATTCTATAGTTTCTATCTTGGCCAAGGAATACGTTTCTATAAAAAAGAGCCTTACAACAACCTATAAACAAGGACTGGGATAGTCTGGTTGGTAGGACACTGGACCTATGTCCAAGAGGTTGTGGATTTGATCCCAGCCGGCCGAAGACTCCCTGTGTAGTAAATGGTGACTGATGCACGTTGAATCTGTCGGGTGCAAAAGTCCTCCATGTTCCCATAACAAATCAATACCTCTGGGTGTACTGATCAAGAAGTTTCCTTGTCTTCCGGTTTGGTTCAAAATTACAAGGCTGCGGAATTGAACATAAGTCGTAAACCCAAAATTTGGGTCGGCTGTTCAGCGACCGTTTTAAAATTAAAAATAAATAAATAAACAAAAACAAGAACCTTTCTCAGTGTCTAAATACCAAATGGTGTTTTGAGACTGAAGAAGGTTCTTTTTTATCCCTTTGGAGTAGATGGGACACCGGCGTCCCTTTTATATATACTTTTTGACGTTCTAATTACAAGCAAAAATATATTTTAGTATTTCTTAACTATAAAAAGTAGTCTAAAATTATTTAAAAAAAATGTTAGATTGTCGGAATTATATTTGAACTAAAATACAGTATTCAAAAAGAATAGTTTAAAAATTTTATTCTTCAAAAATTTATTAATAATCGATTTTGTAAACTAAAGAATTTTCAATGATGAATTGCTTTTTCTTTTAGATCTAAGTAACTGCAAATAATTGCAAATTTGAAAAATTATTGTTTAGCCGTGTTTAGAAGATTTTACATTTAACGCAGAGAAAGACAACGGTGTTTCATGCTGTATTTCATAACAATAAATTATTAAAATGCTAAATACAATATTTTTCACTTTTTTTTACCTAAATTAATACGAAACAGTGAAATAGTATGTAAAATACAAAATAACGTAATAGTAAAATTGATTCAAAATAGTGCATTTTTATCGTGAATATTATATAGAAATTGTTTTTTTTTTTTTTTCCTTTTTCTTAAACATATTTTTGAAACTAAAATTTGCTTTTAATTTAATCTATTTATTTTATTACCTTTTGATTTTAAACAAAAATTTAAAATGATTTATATAATGTGGGGTTTTAATATTCAACAGTTTATAAAATATTAATCTTCGCAATTTTTCCCGTTAAGCAATACTTTATTTCTTTACAATTATAATTGTTTTCGAAATCATGAGGAATTTTATAAAAAAAAAAGTTAAGAGAAAAACAGCTAATTTTTCAATAGACAGATATCTTCTTTTTCTTATAATAAACCTTAAAAAACATCACTAACATAACAATAAAATAAATAAATAAAATTTATACGATTCTAAGCCACAACTTTTTCAATCTATGAATTTATTTTGTCGACCTCATCACTTCTTTAAAAAAAATTTCAGCCATATTTTAATTGATTTTAACATCATAAACTCATTTAGCATCATTCATTTATTAACATATACAATAAATTACTTAAAAATTACAATAATAAGCTGATGTATCGATAATTTAGCCACTTATTAGAAATAAACAGGTAAAACTATTTTTTTAAAAAAAGTACTTATTTCTGGATGAATTACAAATTTACGAACTGCACAGCATGTGCTGTATTATTCCGTACTAAGTAGTTTAAATTTAAAAAAATATCATATATTGCTCAATTGCTTTGTTTCACTGTACTTCTCTATTCAAATTGCCGACTAAATGTGAGGCTGATTACAATAAGCCTAACCAAATTCAGACCGATTGGGTAAAACTTCATTTTTTCTTAGCTTAAACATATAAACTCATTGTAATGCCTGGAAAATGTCAGGCAAAATAAAAACAGGAGACTTTTTCTATGGGCCTAGTGCATTGCAAAATAGGGCATCATTTTAAAGCTGGCTCTTTCAATTAGCCTACAACGAGACTACGTGGCTCAGGAGACAGAACTCTCGTCTCCCAATGAGGTGACCCAAAATCGAAGCGATGGTGGGTCGATACGAAATCAGATCCTGTCTTGCACCAACCACAGTGATGACGTAAAATATCCTCGGAAGTGGACGTTAAAACCCCCTTGTTGGCTATGTGAGCTTTCGTGGTTTTCCTCCACATGTAGCGCAATTGCGAGTTAGTTCCAGCAAAAAGTTCTCCACGAAAGCTCATTTTTCGATAAGCTTTACCTAGAACTTCCCTTGTCTTCTGGGTGGGGCTCAAAATTTAAAGACTGCGTAGTCGTAAACCCAAAAATACGACAGCTATTCAATGCTGTTTGTAAAATAAAATTAGCGTGAATATTTTCAAAATCGAGATAACAATTGCAATCAAAGATTTGAGTTTTTATTTTCCTTAGGAAACAATAAACTTGTTACATCACGCATTTCCAATATATTATTAAATAATTGACATATCTTTATCTTTCAGTGAGTGTATATCCGTGCAAACAAGGGCACGAGAGCGGCGTTCTTTATCGGGATACAGTCGGCGAACTACAAAAGAGAGAGAGAGAGTCCAATCGGTCTTTTATCGGCGCGGACAACACGTGTTTCAATATTTACAACTGTACTGTGAAAAATACTCTTCAAAATTCTGAAGTGTTTTTGTTAGTCATCACAGTTTAGACGTGGTAAACACATTTCTAACTTCTAAACGTGCTAAGATAATGCGTCTCAAAGATATCTCATACGCCGATATCTTAAGCTCCGGTGCAGCTAATAATCGTTTGGCTAAGGACCAGATGTGGTATGAAAGTTCGAAATTTCGGGGAGGGGGTGAGAAATCTACTTGACAAAACCTGCATTTTATGTGACTAAAATACATAGATTTTTAATGATAGAATTATCTTTCTTTCCCTATCGATTGCATTCCACATAAAAGGAAAATATATACTTTAGAAACATCATTCTATACTTTTTGGCAACAATTTTTAAACACAATAATACATTTATTGAGTTTAAAAATATACTAATAATTAACAAATAATTCTAAAAAAAAAATTAAATCAATTCCTACTTGAATCAACAAAAAAAAAAAATATTTTAGTTACTTTTTATTAAAAAATTAAAAAAATTTCTCCCATATAAAATTAAAATCAATTAATTACATTTAATTAACGAATTAATATTCGAAAACACGGTATTAACATCAAGTGTCATCGACTACAAGTTTAAAGAAAAATGTATTTGAACTTGAATGGGTGATTAAAAAATATTTTATTAACGTTATTTTATTATTTGAACAAGATATAGGGAGAGTGTGGACTAATAGTAGGAATTTAATAATAATTAAAAACATATTTATTTATAAAACAAATTAAAATTAAGTTATCTCGTCGCATCATAAAAAAAATTCCAGATAGTAAGTATGCTACGCTTAAAAACAAGCCTTAGAACTCATAAATTAAAATGAAATAAAAACTAAATTTAGAGTAAGAAAGCTACTAACAAGCCATTTAAACAAAACAACAATGATCTTTAAAATCCTCATATTTAGCGGTTTTACTGTTTTATGTGATTTTGAATAAATACGTCATAGGAATTTAATTTTCAAATACACAATGGCTTTGACACAAGTGATCAAACTATAAGCATTCTTTGTAAGCATTAAATGTTGATTGAAAATCAACATTAGACCTTAGAAAATACATTAAAACATACATCTTATAGTGACCATTAGGATGGTTTTCATTAACATGGTGGAAAAAAATAAATTTTTTTTCGTCAAATCTTTCACTGCACCCCCTTAAAAAGGTGCCATTCGAATTAAAATTTCGAAAATTTCAGCTCAATAAAATTATATTTTGATACCTCCCCCTAATTTCAATAACTGAGATAAACTCGATTTTTCTATTTGAAAAAAAGCACATTTTTTGCTATAAAATAGTAGTGTAGAAACTCATAGTTATAAAATAGAAGTGTAGAAATTCAGATATGGTTTCATTTTATAGATAACGTTAATAAATAGACTAAGAGATACAAATGTTATCCTCCAAGTAAAATCAATCTTCTAAAAAGTGTTGAAAAAAGTGTATATTTTATTAAGCACCATAAAATGGCTTATAAGTAAGATTTATACTAATGATTTTGTTATTATATCGATGGAAAAAAAATATATCAGAGATTGATAAAAATACAAGTGAATAAAATCAGCTAAAATTGATTGTCAGTCAAATGTGATTAATTCAAATGTGATTCATTAATAGTCACTTTTTTATTTCGAACAATAAACTTATCCTATTATTCCTATATAAAGACAAAGTGTAGTATTAATAATATCTACAGATGTTACTTGATGTTGCTGTTCGAATAATGAGCATCTTGCCCGGGTAGCCCGGCCAAAATGGAACAATCTTCTATTTTTGTTTATGTTAAGTTATTATTATTGAACTTTATTATTTATTTATTTTCTGTATGAGGTATGTAAGAGCAATGTTCCCACTATATGTTTACAATATAAAAGATATAAAATTGCTCTAGTTTATTATTTTTTGAACCAAGTTTCCTTAAGCTGTCCATCTTGCCCGCTCTTCCCCTACTTTATAATTTTATTCTAAGAACACAATGACAACAATGTTTATACGATGCTCATACGACAACAATGCTCGTAAAAAACGTACTAACTATTTCAAGAATAGTAGTTATAAGTTCAAAAGGCCAGAGCTAGGTCTGAAAATGTTTAAAAATTTCAGAAGGTCACAATAAAAAAATATGACAATTGCAGAAGAGGAAAACAATCAATATCATAGTTACTATTATTTTGAACGATAGTCATAATTTTGAAAAACCAAAGCTGCGTCTGAAATCGCTTAAAATTTGGAATCACCTTGTCAAAAAGGGTAATTTTTAAGAGAAAAAAATCTGTCTTATAATTTGTATAAGAAACCATAACTTATGAACAATTAAGTGGTTCTGTAAGTTAGAATTTTCTAAAAATCACTGTGTCGAAATGGCAATTTAGGAGACAAAAAAAAGTTCGTTATAGCAAAAATAACAGAAAAAAATTAATATGAACAATAAATTGCGGCACTAAAGTGAATATTTCATGAATTATTCAAACAGGGTGATGGAGAAGAGATGCTGAAAATGTTCGAAAATTCCTGAAAAATGTCGTTAACAAACACTTCCTTGTGTCTCATTTTTATATCTTTTAAAAAAGAATCTCAAACTTGAAATGGCATTCGAAAGAATCATTCCTTGTCTGAGATGTCATGCTTGAAGAGACTCATCATCCCTCATACAACAACCGAATCTTTACCCTCGTTTCTTGACACTTGTTATCGCTCTTTTTTCTCTCCTATTATCATCTATTATTTTGCTTTTATTAGATACCCGAAATTGCGTTGCCATGTTTACTCTTAAACCATTACGACTCGACAAAAAAAAAATCCCGCCTTATCAACCATCCCTCATTTTCCATCGATTTATATTTATTTATTTTTTTTATTATTTTTTTTATGACAAAGCTTTCAACCCCCTCCACCCAGTCACATGACCCATTTCAACGTCACGTGATGGCCCTCCGCCGTCGCGCCGATTGGTCTGGGGGCGGCGCAGAGCATCCGCTGATAAGAGAACGGATAATTTGCGTGATTGGCTTTTACGGCTGTCGAGCAGAAAAATTTGAGGTTCTAGGATTAGGAGAGGTTGTTTTTGCTAAGCCTTCGAGGTTTTTATAAACGTACCTTTATGACTGCCCTTATCAGGGATTTTATATTTATTTCAATGATTTTCAGTACTTGAAATTTTAACATCCGGATATATTTGTGGTATAACGTTTAGTGCACTTTTAAATGTATGATCAGACATTAGCCGCAAAAATGGAATTCTATTGTTCAGAATTCGAAGGTGACATCCGGCTCAAGAAACATGAATATGCTATAAAACTTCAGCAATAAAATCTAATTTTCATTGTAATGAAGGTCAATCGAAATACGGGTAATTATCCACAAACTAAAATGGTCAATGCTTGTCCTAGAAATAGGTTCCGTTTCACTTTATGGGGACAAGACTTATGTATGAGGAATGACATGCAAAAAAATTCCTTCCAATCTTTTTCTCCCGCATAGGAAAAAAAGTAGTTAATTTTAGTAAAGTTGTCTCATAAATGAATGTAAACACTGTAAAATTTTTAATATTAAGTTTACTTCAATACCAAAAATGGTGGCAACAATACACTAAAATTTTTACTGTGTGGTGTGTAATTTCTATTCTCTTAGGTTTTGTTAAGCCTAGTTCGAATTCATCTTGATATTCTCCTTGCTCTACGCGTATGTTTGATTTATAAATTAATTTTATTAAGAACTCTACACTGTAAAAATTTTAGTGTATCTCAAAGGCAAAAATGGTAGTGACTATTTTATACCAAAGTGGTTGTATAGTAGTAGAATAGTTCCCAGCATAGTAAAATATCAAGAATATTCTTTACGCTACTCAGTGTAAATTAACTACAATTTTTCTTATTCAGTAACACTAACATTTATAATTACAGTAAGATAAGATGCACATACGAGACACTTAAGTAATTTTTACAAGACAATACAAAGTAAGAATCATTAATTTAGAATGCCTATAATCATGAACTCTTATAATAAAATTAGTTTATCAATCAAACATACGCGTAGAACAAAGAGAATATCAAGACGAATTCGAACAAGGCTTAGCAAAACCGAAACGGATAGAAATTATTCATTACACAGTAAAAATTTTGGTGTAACTCAATATTAAAGATGACAACTACTTTACACCAAAGTGGTAGTACAGTAGTAGGATAGTTCAAAGCGTAATAAAACACCAAGAATATTTATTACATTACTCAGTATAAAGTAGCTGCCACCATTTTTCGTATTCATTAACATTAAAATTTATAATTACAGTACGATAAGATGCACTTACGAGTCAATAAAAATATTTTTACGAGACAATATAAAATAAGAATCATTAATTTAGAATGCACTTATATACTAATTCTTTAAATAAAATTAATTTATAAATCAAACATACGCATGGAACAAAGAGAATATCAAGACGAATTCGAATTAGGCTTAACAAAACCGAAACGTATAGAAAATACACATCACATTGTTCAAATTTTAGTATATCTCAATGTTAGAAATGTTGGCAACTACTTTACACCAAAGTGGTAGTATAGTAGTAAAATTGTTCCTAGCGTATTAAAACGCCAAGAATATTCAGCGTAAAATAGCTACCATTTTTCTTATTCAATAACACTAAAATTTATAATTACAGTAAGATAAGATCAACATACGAGACAAGTTATTTTTATGATACTATATAAAATAAGAATCAATAATTTACAATGCATATAATCACTAACTCTTATAACAAAATTAGTTTATCAATCAAACATACGCGTAGAACAAAGAGAATATCAAGACGAATTCGAACTAGGCTTAGCAAAACCAAAGCGGATAGAAATAGCACATCACATTGTTAAAATTTTGGTGTATCTCACTGTTAAAAATGGTGGTAACTACTTAACACCAAAGTGGTAGTATAGTACGTAGTAGGATAGTTCCAGCTTAGTGAAAAACCAAGAATATTCCTTACATTACTCTGTGTGAAGTAACTACCACCATCTTTTGTATTCTGTAACGCTAAAATGTATAACAACAATACTATAAGATGCACATACAAGTCGATTAAGTTATTTTTACGATACAATATAAAGTAAGAATCATTAATTTAGAATGCATATAATCACTAACTCTTAAACTAAAGTTAGTTGGCAAATCAAACATGCGCGTCCACGTAGAACAAAAAGAATATGAAAGTAAATTCGAACTAGGCTCAACAAAACCTAAAATTATTTGTAAATGGCTTCGTGACGTTTCTATACATTCTAAAGCCAATTTTCACAAATAAGTTAAAACGTTGCTTTTTTACTAAGTTCTTTAATCATGACTCACTATTACTCAAAACCTATTACATTTAAATTAACAAATAAAGTTAATTTTTCGCCAACTGTCATCTTTTTTCGTATTAAGTACGCCAACGAAAAATCCCAACACTTCATTTGAATATAATTGAAATGTTTATCAGTCCTTGGCTCAACCTGAATCAGTCAGGATTTGTTTAAGTTTTATAGTAATGCTGCGAGGAATACAAACATGTAAAATATTATTCACCTTTATCAGTAAGGAATAAATTTTAAGCTCATCCAGGAAAGAATATCTATTTCTGTTTGTTGGTTTTCGATAAAATACAATCGAGATTTATTTCTAATCGCTATGCACCAGTGCATCGTTTTTTTATGTGTTCCAGTTTTATTGGTTTATATTATTTTAATAAAGGATGCGGCATATCTTCAATCTTGATGCAGTAGCGAGGATGGAAGTTGAGCAGAATTGAAATGCCTTCATTATGTTCGCCTCCATGAGCCAACCTTACACACACCCTGATAAGCAAATATATAGTATGTATGGGATGCATCTTATTTAATTCGTGTCCTTGTTATCCCTGATCCAGGTAAACTTAGTTTCGCTGAATTGTTCTTTAAGTAAAGCTAATATCATAACGATATCTATGTGGATTTAAGAGTAATTCAGTTTGATTTGTGCAAATCTCTTGAATAACATGATGAGGGAAAATATGTCAAAAGTACGGTGAGAAAATTATTGCATTTATTCGTTTAGCTGTACTAGGCTTTAAAGAAAAACCTGTAATTTGTGCTAAATTATTATTCCGACATAAAAATGAAGTTACTAAATCAGAACAAAATAAAACTTCCTTTAAATAAATATATTATTTTTCTTTCCCCCCTTTTTCTCTCCATTATTTGATGTATTTGGAAATAGGGTGATTGCCACAATACGTATAATATGATACGTATTGTGGCACTGGTGTAAGAAATGAGGAGAATCTGCAGACTTGGTTGATTATCTCTAGAACTACTGAACCAATTTTAATGAAATTTGATATGTACACACATCGATGCAATACAAAACAAATAACCGTTCAACAATTGTAATACACACGCATGATCGTGCGTCACACTCGTTGGAGTCGGATGGTATGAAATTGCCACAGGACAATTCAAGCCAATTGCCACAGGAAGTGATAAACGGCCTTATTGCAACTATCAAATGTTGCTGCAAGGCCTGTATATCTGTAAGAGGGGACCATACCTATATATTCTATATTTATAATAAATACTCTATATAATACCATAAATATTCTATATTTATGTAGTATATTGTCTAATTTATCCTATCGTCAAATTTATATTATATATCGTCTAATTTAACCAATTAATACACGGACGTGAACAAGTGCAAACCGGTTTCAGTCGCGTAAGAACAATAAAGCTGTATAGTATCACCCGATAATTAAGATTTTACATCTTTTTATTACAGATTTTTAAGATTTAGAGAATCTTATAGTGCGTCTAATAATTTGGCCAGGGACTGTACAACTAATAACAACTTAAGTCTTAGCATCAAAAGACAGGCAAAATTATTCCACATAATTCTCTTCACCCCTCGACAACATTCTAATAACAATAAATAGAACAGCCACCCCTTTTAGGAAGAAAAAAAAAAGGAACTCTGTATTAATGTTGCTCATTAAAAATCTCATACTTTCATATTTGCTCATTTACAAATAAGTCCTTTCTTTGACTCTTTAACCCCGGGTAGGACTAATTAATCATTTTGTCAAAAGAGAGGGTAAAATCTCAAAGTAAATGGATGTTGGAACGTTCGATTAAGCGCACCTGTCTCCTTTTGGTAGGGTCAAATCTATAAAATGGAGGGGAGGAAGGGATGGTGTGTTTATGAGGGGGGCGTTAATTGCGCCCCAATTCTCGGCATCTGTGTGTCCTAAGGAATGAAGTCGGGTGAACAGATTGCTCACCATTTAGCTCCTATTGTAATAGAGCTTGAAAGGGTTATTACCAGATTTTGAATTGGGGGTTTTGCTCCAATGGCACTGCAGACAAAAAAGGTGAACTTCTATGTTCGTAAAATTAAGCTTCCTTTTTTTTCCAATTCCTACTATTATTTCACACTCTCCCAATATCTTGTTCAAATTTTCAATTATATATAAAATACTTTTTATTCATCCACTCAAGTACAAATACATTTTTTTTTAAACTTGTAGTAGAAGACACTTAATGTTAATACAGTTTTTTTCAAATATTAATTCATTCATTAAATTAAATTAATTAATTTTACATGGGAGAAATTTTTTTATTATATAATAAAAAGTAGCTAAAATAAAAAAAAATTTGTTGATCTAGTAGGAATCGACTTTAAACTTTTTTTTTTTATATATTTCTTGTTTCGAAGAATACTTGAAATCCAATTCGTTTGAATTGTGAGTAAGGATCCTTAGTTAGACATTAACTTTGTTTAGAACTTTAAATTGATCAAAGGTATCCGTACACGTTAAAAAAGTGAATTTTAGCCAAAAATGACAATTTTTTTTTATTTTATATTACGAATCTCCGTTTATTCTAGTTTTCAAAACAGTTTAAATTTTAACTGTGCGTCAATTAGAACAAAAGTTATGATTAAAAGAATATTAGTCGATAACTAAAAAATGAAACGGGAAATAGCATTCCGAAACCGGAAGTGGGACAAAAACAGTTATATTTATCTTTATTTTGGGATAATTATCTTTCTTTGACTTAAATAATTATTATTTTAATGTTGCTAGAAATGAACCTCTCAATTTATCATTTATATTAGTAGCCTTAATGGCATTATTTGGAAATTTGTCCCTAAGGAGGTGTTCGTTGAATTGCAAACATTACAATTTGGTGTGTATTTGGCTGTTATTCAGTTTAATAAAGGTTTTCTGGGACTGAAAAGCATACTCGACATAGTTGGAGTCAGCCGTGGCAATAAAACTTTAAAAGGTTTTACAGAACTTGATTTTGAGCGTGTGTATGAGTCTCAACGCCATTCATTAACTAATGTAAAAATTGTCAGAAAAAAATAGGGTTGCAAAAAAACAAAAAATTTGCAAAATTGAGAAAAAGGAAGGTATCACATACAAATCGGGAGAATTTTAGAAGTATTGAAGCATTTTTAAAATAGAAATGATATAATTTATACTTTAAATGCCTTTTTCTCAGAATGTAATTTCACGCAAAAATAGTAACTTTCAAAATTCATTATTAAAAAAGTTGTTGATATATTTCAATAAAATTTTGTATGTGTATTATGTATAATGTTTTCTAGTGCTTGTGCTACAATTGAATAAAAATACTTAATAGCTTTTTATTATTGGTCTAAAATGTGAAATACGACGTAAAAAATTTGACAAAAATCTCATAAAAAGTTTTCAATTCTCTATAAAAAATTTAATTTTCCAAATATTTTTATGATTGTAGTCAAATCACTAGACAAAATTCAGCTCTTTATTTTGATAATAACACTTTTTTGATACAATAATTTTGTTGAAGTATATCCTTTCACAAGTTTTATGAAAAAAACATCATTTTTTTCTTGTTATTTAGCTTTTAAAAACAAAATATAATATAAATGTCTAATTTCTCTTATTTAATATTAGTTTTTACATATAATAAATATAAAAACATAATTAAAGTGTTCTGAAACTTAATATTTTTAAAAAAATCCTCCGAACGAGTTCGTTTCGACAATACTTGATCGAATTTTTTTCGTCGGCATTACTTAGATGTGAGCCGCGGTGGCTCAGTGGTTAAGGAACTAATATTGTAATGTACCGGGGTTCGATCACCTCTGGCACTTGAAGCCCAACCAGTTTCAAATCGATAGGTGCTAGTTTGTCTGGAAAGTAAAGGCAGACAGTACGCAATGCTGACCACATTGCCAAAATCATGCAGTTGATCACGAAATTGTGAAGAATTAGCCTCCATGGTCCCCCATGGTACACAACGGGCTGTTACAGGACTGCTTTAATTTATTATTTGGATGTGAATACTTCCGTGAAACAGAAAAATCAATGCGAGTGACGCAAATTTCAAAATTGAGATTTTTATATATTTTGCATTTTTGTATGTTCAGTCATAACAAAAAGAAGATCTTTTTCTCTACTACCTTCAATTGCAACAAAAAATTCTTTTCAAAAAACACTTTTTTTACCAGTTTACTAAAATTCTAATTTTTAATATTCTAATCTAATTTTTACAATTGCGCTTGCTTTTGAAAAAATCATGTGGAAGTTAACAGGAATAAAAGTTAAGTGAAAAACAGTAAATTTTTCACTATCATCGTTTTATTAGTATAAATCTTTAAAGAAAAACATCACCTACATAAAAATAAAATAAATAAATGAAATTTAAGCGGTTTTAAGGCACAACTTCTTCAATTTATGAACTTATTTTGTCGACTTCATCACTTTTTAAAAAATATTTGCAGCCATTTTTTAATTGATTTTAACATCATTAACTCATTTAGCATCATTCATTTAATAACATATACAAAAAATTATTTAAAAATTATAATAAGAAGCAGATGTATCGATAATTTAGCTACTTATTAGAAATAAACAAGTAAAATTATTTTTAAAAAAAGTACTTATTTCTATAGGAATTACATTACAAATTTTCAAACTGCAACACGTGCTGTATTATTCCGCACTAAGTAGTTTAAAAAAATCGTGTACCCATTATATTCTAAAAAAGCAACAAATGAGTAAATCGATAATAAAGGGCATTTCACTAAAATGTAAAAAAAAAAAAAAAAAAAAAAAAAAAAAAAAAAAAAAAAAAAAAAAAAATTAGTCATTATTTTTATTTAAAAAAAAGCCTATTCACTCTTCATAAAACGCCAATGTAAAATCAGAGTTAAATATTAATTTATTTAACCAGCCAGCAATCCTACTAATAAACCATTATTCTTTATAAGAACTCCATTACCTATGAAATTAGTTCATAGCGCTTTGAAGCAGATGGGACACTAGTATCCCTTTTATAAAAAAAAAATTTGATGCTTTAATTACAAGTAAAAATATATTCTGACACTTTTTTATTATAAAAAATAGTCTAATAGTTACCAAAAACATTCCGCTACATTATCGGTGCTATAGTTGTATTAAAATATAAAATCAAAAAAAAATAAAAAATAATAATAATGATTTTTTTTCATTCATATTGAAAAATGTATCAATAATTGATTTTGTAAATTAAAGAAATTTCAATCATGAACAACCGTTTCTCTTAGATTTAAATAACTGCAAATTTGAAAAATTATTGTTTGGAAGTGTGGCGTGTTGCGAAGAGTCTGCAGAAAAAGACACCGGCGTTATGTTGTATTTCCAAACCATAAATTATTAAAATGCTAAATATTTTTCACTTATTTGACTTAAATTAATACAAAATAACAAAACAATTATGAAATATATCTTTAATAAAAGTTCTGCGTAATTTACATAAAATATAAAAATATAAAAATTTTGCGATTTGCAAATAAAAATTCTGCGATAATTACACATAAAAATTCTGCGATTTACAAAGTAATTTTTTTTCCTTTGTCATCACACTTCATAACGTGTTCTTTTTTGAAAATCTATTTTATTCTGATAATAAAACTATGGATGAGTTAATATTGTAGCATACTTTCTACACGCGCACCAAAATTTCTATAAGGATTAAAGGATTAATGACTTTAATCGTAATCTTTCAGTCGTACCTAAAATTAGTCTACTGGATTGCTTAAAAAATTCATTATTATTTGAAAAATTATTTATTTATTATTATTTATTTATTCATTAGATTAAATATATTAATTTTTTAAAAGAGCTAATATACATATGAGCATTTTCAAACTAATTTTTGATGTTTTAATAGTTTAAAATCGTATTGTTTAGGGGAAAATTAATACAGCTCTGGACAGTGAATTTCCAATGTACTACGTATACTTTGCTATAAATAAATTGCTAATTGACTGCGAAAATATTATTACAATTTGAAATTTTATAAATATTATTTAAGCCGGTTTCAATAGTTTATTAAACAAATTATGTATTATATTATGAATTTATTAGAAATAAATTTAAAAAATTATGTTTTCAAAAATACGAATTCAGTTATAAGTTACTTAATCGCCAATCCATTACTATTATGCACTGTATCAATTTATAGTTCACTGCTTTATTCTGGTAAATCACTAGCAAGTTATGAATAATGAAATCTGTAATACCTAAATTAGTTGATGAATTGTTAATTAATAATGTTCTAATATATTACTGTTTTTTTACATCAAACTTTTAATTTATATATTAGGCATACAAATTACGACTTCATTATATAATGTTAAATGTTATCTACTTTATTTCGAAAAATAATAATGTTAATAAAATAATAATGTTGACTTTTTCCATCAAATATTTATTTATTTAAAAGACATACAAGCAAATTACTATTTTATTATGTAGAATTAAAAGTTATCTACCTACTTAATTGAGGAAAAAAAATTATATTTTGAGTACTTATGCAATTCACACTCTAAGCATATAAAACTCAATTCAATCGCTGAAGATGATAATAGTATTTTTATCTTCAAATACTTGAATTAAAATATTTCGTTGGTATGCGGATCATGGGTTAGAGTCCCCTGGCCATCAGTCTAACCGTGGGAGATTTTCGTGGCTTTCCTCTCCGTGTAACGCAGTTGCGGGTTAGTTTCATCAAAAAGACCTCGACGAGGGCAAATTTCTCCCAATATTTGATCCCGAAGTTCCTTTTTCTGCTAGATTGGGTTCAAAATAACAAGCCTACACAGTTGAACATTAGTAGTCGTACATCCAAAAAATTGGGTCGGCCATTCAGCGACGGTTTAAATAATAATATTAATTATGAATAGAGAGCGGTTTTGTTATCCTGGGCATAGGGCTCTTGCCTCCTAATAAGGTGACCGGGTTTAAATCCACACGATGGCCGGTCGGTACGAGTTCTGCTCCCGACTCGCAACGCAAAATATTCTCAGTGGTAGATGGATCATTGGTTTAACTCTCCTTGCCTTTGAGCATACCGTGGGGTGTTTTCGTGGTTTAAATCTCCATGCAGCGCAAATGCGAGTAAGCTCTATCAAAAAGTTAATTTGCCCCAATGCTTGGAAAAGAAGTTTCCTTGTCTTCTGGTTTGGATTCAGAAGCACAAGGCTACGGTGATGAAATTTGATAGTCAAAAACATAATAATAGCTATCATATCATTATTATAATGCATAGTTAATTAAATGTCTTAGTTTTTTTTATACAAATATAGAACTAAATTACCGTTTAGCACTCAAAAAAATTTGCAACTAAATTACTAATTAACATAGAACTTCTAATTATTCAATAAGTAAATGTTCGTATAAATGTCTTGCTTTTTTATTACAAAATTTCGTTTTTAAAAATTACTAATTTACATATTCTTAATTCACAAGATTTACAAACTATTCGTTACATAGTTTGTAAATTCGTTACGTAGATTACTATTCATTACATAGTTTGAAATTAATCTACCTATTTTATTGTGGTAAAGCATTTAATGAGAGATTTATTTGAGATAGTCCCCTAAAAGACATAATTTCTCTTTTGAGGGAGTAAAAGAGGGGAATGAAGGGAAAATGTTTGTTCCATTTTAATGGCATCCTTCTTGTTCACAAATGATGGCTATCAACTCGACGCTTAACTTTCCTCCCCCCATTCTTATCCTCATCCCCACAAATAGTCCCTCGTTACACTCCTTAAATTTAATCCATTTTCCAGGAGTTTAGATTTCCTGGAAATATGCGGGAGGCACCCTGTGTCACGCGACATTAAAAGAATTATTGAAATCGTTCATTTTTAGAAAAGCGAACTTTATTTGCGAGATATAATTTGAAAATTAATTTAACACTATTCTCAAATTGTCGAAATATTTCTATTAAAAAGCAAAAAATAATAAAACTACTGTACTTTAATTTTCATAAGGGAGAATTTATTTTTAGAAACTATGTAAAAACATAAAATTTTATTTGGGAGACATATTTTAAAAGCTGCTTTAACGCTATGTGCAAGTTGTCAAAAAATTCGTATTACAAATTAAATGTTAAGAAACACTTAAATAAGTGGGACTCAATTTATTTTTAAAAACATTTTTCAATCTACAATATATGAAATATTTCTATTAAAAAACAAGAATTAAGGTAACGAGTCGTTTAACTTAAATAAGCTACACTCTATTTACTTTTTGAAAAAGTTTTTAATCTATAATATATATATATTTCTATTATAAAACAAGAATTAAGGTAACGAGTCATTTTAAATTACATTTTAAATTAAATTAAAGTATAATTTAACCTCGTTTTAAAACCTACTTTTAAGAAATAAAATTTTTTATTTTCGAGGCATATTTTGAAAGCTTTATTTTCAAGTTTCCAAAATCTTTCTTTTGTAAAACAAAAAGTAGAATATATTTTTGATGTCACAAGTAAGAACTTATTTATCTTCAGAAATTAATGTTTAAAAATATAAAATTTTTATTTTTAAGGCGTACTTTGAAAACTATTTTTACGTTATTCACAAAATTTTGATAGCAAAACAAAAATTAAGAAAATTATAAAATGAAAATTTCGAAGGTAAGAAGTTATTTAATTTTCGAAATAAATTTCAAGACATGAAATTTTTAATTCGCGATATATTTTAAAAGCTGCTTTAGCGCTATACACAAGTTGTCAAAAAATTCTTATTACAAAATAAATGTTTAAAAAAAAATTTTAAAAAAAACTTAGACTTTATTTACTTTTTAAAACAGTTTTTAATCCATAATGTGCAAAATATTTCTTTTACAAGACAAGAATTAAGGTAACTAGTTATTTTAAATTTCATAAATACAATTTAACTTCTTTTTAGAACATGGTTGCGAGGTTTAACTATTTCAAGTTATGGTCATTATTCAGGGCAGGTTTTGGCTTGGTTTGGCGAGAGAAAGGAAACCAGATGAGAAAAAGCTCCTCTCTTTGAAATGCACGATTTTTTGTTTCCACAGCAGCAGACGGCCTTAGACTTTGTGGAGAGGGGAGTTCTATCTATGGACAAACTATACTTTTTACTATGAGAATTTTGAAATCAACGGCAGTTCTTATTAAATAACCTCCGCTTGGTGTTACCACCTAGTCATGATGCGTGGACTTACGTGTGTCAAGAACCCACTGAGCTATGCCGGCGGTAGCGTAGCTACTGGTGGGGCCTCCCAAGCCGGACAGGTCAGTGAGGAGACACCAGACTAAAGAGTAACGACTTCGCCCTCCAGATTGGGGGTTGAGCAAAGGGTTAAAAATCCTATCTCGTAAGCCTCGTAGGATTACAGAAACTAAAATCATGCTTTATGAATAGCAAATGTGTTATAAAAAACATAAGTAAAAAATAAGTAAAGAGTTACATATTTAAATAACAATTGCATTTCAAAAGTATCTAAACAAATCTAAATCGTTATCAAGGATGTTAAACCTTCTCAAAATAATCCATATTTACAAATTTAAAAATTCTCAACGGTAGTAAATCCTTTTAAAATTATTCATATTATTTACGATGCAATCTAAAACATAGCAAATTCTTCGCAAACTTATCAAAATAACCGAAAAAGCATATTATTTATAACTTTAAAACATTCTAGAAGACAGTTAATCTTCTAAAAATAATCTCATTGTTTACGATTCTATAGATTGAAATTTTATAATATTTTTATTACACTAAAACTTTTTAAAATAATTTAAAAACTATAATTTTGAAAAATTTTCAAAAATATTAAAACTCTTTAAAATAACTTATTAAAATAAGGTTATTAAGGCTTTAAATCATTTTCAAAGATACCAAAAATTTCTAAACATAAATCCAAAAGGCATATTATTTATAATTTGAAAACCTATTCAACAATCTTATAACTTCTCAAAATAACTTCTAAAAGGATCTTTAAATTTTAAATCAATGTCAACGATACCAAAATTTTTCAAAATAATCCAAAAGGCAAATTATTTGCAATTTTGAAACATTTTTATTGTACTAAAACTTTGCAAAATTATTCCAAAACAATTTACAATTTTAAAAATTTTCATCAATATCAAAACTTCTCGAAATCACTTCTAAAAAGGTTTTCAAATTTTGAATCATTCTCAACGATGCCATAACCTTTCAAAATAATCCAAAACGTATAATATTTGCAATTTTAAAGCATTTTTTTTATACTAAAACTTTTCAAAAAAATTATATTTACAATTCTAAAACCTATTCAACAATATTAAAACTTCTCAAAATAACTTTTAAAAAGAATTTTAAATCATTCTCAACAATGCCCATAACCTTTCAAAATAATCCAAAACGTATATTATTTACAATTTTAAAGCATTTTTTTTATACTAAAACTTTTCAAAATAATTTTAAGAGGTATTTACAATTCTAAAACATATTCAACAATCTTAAAACTTCTCAAAATAACTTCTAAAAGTGTTTTGAAATTTTAAATCGTTGTCAACGATGCTAAAACCTTACAATATAACCCAAAACGTATATTATTTACAGTTTTGAAGAAATTTTTTTTTTTTATACTAAAACTTTTCAAAATAATTCTAAGGTATTTACAATTCTAAAACATATTCAACGATAGTAAAACTCCTCAATACACTTCATCACATCATTGTATCCCATGGAGCAAAAAGTTGGGACATCGTTATTTTAAACTAATAAATCGTCTCGACATGTAAGCAAACAGTGTGTAATTAATGACGTCAAGCCACAAGCCACATTTTTCAAATAAATATAATTTCTGGTCACCCTCACAAAACTAAGCATACGATCTCACGATTCCTCAACCCCACCAACGAGGATGAAGTGATGGACGACACGAGGGGGTCAGGGCAAGTCAGGTCTACCCATAAAAAATGACGTCAACCTCCCGCAGGTACTCCCTCGCCATCGTCTGCCTTAGAGCACCCCTCTCTCTTTCTCTCTCTCTGACCTGTGTTCGACCCTATCTTCGTTTGCAATCTCTATCCTCTGATATTTCGGGCAGTTACAGACAATCTTATTTTGTTGTTCCCAGAAAATAGATATTTGAGTTTAAAATTCAGGTTTATATATATGTATATTTTCTTTTTTATATTATTTTATTTTATTATAAATGTATATATCTACATATATATAGGTAATTTGGGCAATGAAATGATCAAACAAATGAAGTTACATAATTTTAATAAAGCGTATAGAAACATTGCTATTGTTCCTGTAAAGTTTTTATTTTCCCATAAGCGAGAGCATAAGTAGGTAATGTGGAGATTATCTAGATAGTTTGTAGATCATCTAGGTAGTTCGTAGATTATTTAGGTAATTTGAGAAATGAAACAATTTTTGTGCTTTAAAAGGAACACCCTAGTTAATAAGACGATCTTTATAACTAATTTCTACACTTTAGTGGTAACATTTTCTCAGACTAAAGCTTATACTACAAACGTACTGACAAAGAAAAGAAAAAAAAACGCAAAATATTTTTTTTTAAAAAAATTCAGAATTCTAGTAATAAATTTTATGCATAAAATTCCAAGAGCTATTTTATATGTTTCCACATCTGTTACTACATTTTTTTCTTTTAACACGAATGCATTTTCTCTCCCTTTCACTTGCGGCATACAAAAATATGTCTCGAATTTATTCCACTTGTTATCTGTGGAGCAAGAAACATGTTTTTCTGAGTTATGGCATCCAAATTTATATGTTTCTATTCACAACTTCTATTCGTGGAAAATGTGAAAGTGTAGTGAACAGGAAACTGTTTTGCTCTATTTTTTTTATAAGTATTTTAACTCTTACCCATTTGTGTAAGAAACATACTCTACATTTGTATGTATTTATACTTGAATTTTAGTAAGAGATAGAATATTCTGCAATTTTTCTTACATTTGAAGCACGGATAGCCTTGTCAACATCAGTATGTGGCAAAACCCGTGGAAGAATATCAATGCATTGAATTTTAAAGGAAGGAATTCGTGCTTATATATAACGATATATAAATACGGAGTTCATAAAATAAAGTTTAATAAAATATTTGCTGTAGCTATATTCGAGCGGAAAGTTTTTTTTTTTTTCAATGAATTCTTTTTAAGAATAAAACGCGCATGCTTGGCATCAGGTCAACTTGAATACGCATAATTTTCTGAAGAGAGAGGTGATAACTCGGATAGAGCGTTCGCCTTCCAATGAAATGAGCCGGGTTCGAATCACAGCGGTGACTGGTCGATACGAATTCCTCACGTATCTCGCACCGACCACAGTACAGACGTAGAATATCCTCAGTGGTAAACGGATCATGGGTTCGAGTTTCCTTGCCGTCATGCTAACCGTGGGATGTTTCAGTGTTTTTCCTTTCTATGTAACGCAAATCCGGGTTAGTTCCATCAAAAAGTTCTCCACGAAGGCAAATTTTCTCTCAATACTTGATCCAGGAGTTCCCTTGTCTTCTGGATTGGGTTCAAATTGACAAGGCTAAGGAGTTGAACATTATCAGTTGTAAAACCAAAAATTGGGCCGGCTGCTCAACGACGGTTATAAAATTAAATAAAATAAGTGTAATTTCCCGAAGTAAGTAAATCGATTGTTTATAGGTGTGGTCAATTGAAATAGGTTGGGTTTCTTTGCTAGAATAGCGAACATTGTAAAAATTTCAGGAAATGTTCGAGAAAAAAATAATTGTAAAATGTAATGTCTACAGCAATTTTTAACTCTAAACAAACTATTAGCAACAAAGCTAAAACTCTAAAAATAACGGGTCACTGTTAGTTTTGGCTTCAGCCACTAACAACAGAAAGGCTCCTGTGTGTTTGCAGGCAGTGTGTCCCCTGATGAAGAACTGTTCTGCAATCACACAATTATATTTTATTTTTTATTATTAAGTAATTTTGTGTTTTTACTAATAAATAAAAATAACAACTAACACTAAAAATTACGAAGCTGTCTAGTTTTCTAAATTGCATAAATTGTACCCAAGTGAGCCCTCTAATACAAATTTTTATAGTTTGAAGGAGATAAAAAACGTTACGAAATACAAAATTTCTTAGTATTTAAAAATAAAAATTTTAAATGTTATCCAGATAAATTTTTTACTGTATATTACATGCAATTAATCTCGACCGCAACATATCTATAGTTCTATCACATTTTGTATTTCTAAATTTCTCTTAAGATAAAACAATACAAAAGAATTTTGAATTTCTGAATGTATATGAATATATATCTGACTATAATAACTATAATATATAGTTAGCTATTTTAATTGGATGACTGAGTATAATGGAATTCAGAATATCGAATTGTGTACTCGAATATTTGGTTGAGATAACTCAGAATAATATAATTCTTTATACTGAATTGAATATTCAAATATTTTATTTAGATAGTTAAGCAGAATGTACTGAATCATTTGATTTCGGTAACTGAATACAATTTAATTCAATATACACTCAAAATTTCATGCCTTCACTCAAGCGGGAGAAAATGTGACCAGGAAATAAACCAGTATTTGAAAATAATTTAAACAAAAAATAATTAACTTTAAATCTATAACACTGAGACAATAAGCGATACGGATTATTTGAAAGAAGCAACTAAGGCTTTATTGGTTGAACATAATTATTTTATCTGAAGATAATGTTGTTTGTATCGCTTCAATACAATGGAGAATAATTATCCATTGTCAAAATATTAAGATGATGAATAACAAATATACATAAAATGATTTATGATCCTAGCTAAAACGAAATGATTATATACGTTGATTGGAACACTTGTATCGTTAAATAGCCAAATTAGTATATCAAATAAGCATATAAATAGGTGAATGCTTCTAATTTGGAGTTATTAAACATGAAGTATCAACTTATTCAACAATTTTAACGGTGGAAAAAGTAATCAAAAAACATTAACTATTTTGCTTGACTGTAAAAGTTACTTTATAATTTATTTTAATTTACGGTACTTATCTTTCAAAGCGGGCTGCGAGAAAATTGCCGTACTGTTATTAACATCAGTTTTAATTAATTATGCTGATAGATGCCATTGGTATTCTGTTGATTGATACCTGAAATCGAATTTTTCCAAATACAACTTTTTAAAATTCGATAACTCAGAAACTAGTCGACAGATTTTATTTCAAATTTGTTATTTTGTCATTTAAAATATATTTACTTCAAAATATTGCAAAAGTTTGTATACTTTAAAATTCAAAATTTTTTTCAGTATATATTTCAAGAAATTATATAGGATAAAAGATTATTGAAAATTATTTTTTTTAACTTTTTTTACGAAGTAAAAAAGTATTGAAAATTATTTTTCACTTTGCATTACTTTTGAATTACCACATTTATAATTGCGCGCAAGTTTTTCAATTTACTTAAATATTTCTCAAATTATTGCAAAAAAGCTCAAACTTTTGGGACCTTATTTTACAGATTGAGGCTACCCCGTACATTTTGAGGTTATCCGAGTCCGGGTCTAAAAAAGGTTTAAAAAAAAAAAAAAAAAAAAAAAAATGAAAAAAAAATAAAAAAATAACGTGTTTGATTCCCAACATTTTTCAACATTACTAACGGGTATATTCTTATAAAATCATTACTAACCGGTATATTCTTATAAAATTATTGCTAACGGGTATATTCTTATAAAATTACTGCTAACGGGTATATTCTTATAAAATTATTACTAACGGGTATATTCTTATAAAATCATTACTAACGGGTATATTCTTATAAAAATGGAATTGAATATAAACTAGAATATTTGTCGTAATCAACAGACGATTAAAAACTCACCAAAGAGGGATAAAAGGCTGAAGATTCAACTCCCGTGAAGTTGGGATAGGCTTGATGCTCGTAGAGCCTAGGATGGTAGGTTGTAAGTAGCCTGGAGTCGTAGGTGGCAGGCAGTGAACAAACAGCTGAGGACTCCACCACCCCCGAAGACGTTCTCCCCGAAGAATCTCCCCCGCAGCACGGGGAGGAGACGGAACTCGTGCTGGTGCTCCCTACCATCAGCTGCAGAAAGAAGAAATGTAATTAAAAAAAAAAAGAACAAGAAGAAACCATAGCAAAGATATTCGATTACAACCACTGCTTATTTATTTGGAAAGGAAGGAGGGGCTTAAGAACGTCATGAATGTATACGGGTATCGTCTGAGAAAAAATAAGGTTTACTCTCTTTAGAACATTAGAGTTTTTTTATGAATCGAATGCAGTACAATAAGATTTACGATACAATATAATAAGAATGCAATATAATAAGTAAAACAACGCAAAAACAAAACTAAAAAAGCACAAATATAAATACAGAAATGGACATATGTACTGTAGTTTCCGTTCCATTTTATATCCGTCGTTGAACAGCCGACCCAATTTTGGGTGTACGACTTCTAATGTTCAACTCCGTAGCCTTGTAATTTGAACCACTCCAGAAGACAAGGAGGCTCCTATATCAGTACCCCCAGAGGTTTTGATTTGCTATGGGAACATAGAGGACTTTGTGACTCGACAGATTTAACGTGCATCAGTCACCATTTACTACACGGAGAGTCTTCCGCCGGCGGGGTCATTTCAAAGGAAGGATATTATTGATGCACTCAATTTCTTAGAGGAAATAAAAGAGCATTAAAAACACTTCACGAAATTGCAAGCATTTGATAATTTCCAGCATTTCTCAAATTAAATATTCGCTGTTAAGACAGGCATGAAAGGTTGAATTGAATCAACAAATTCGAAAGAAAAAAAAAGTTTTAGAATAACAAACCGGTTCATGTAAACATGATTAAATATTTATGTTTAAAGTACTTCATGTTTAATATAAGCCAATTTTTCTTATTCAAAACCAATTTGAACATAGGTGAAAATTAATTTATCGGGCAAAGATCGGTTCCTTAAAGTAGTCACTACATTTCGAAAGTAGTTTATAATCATTACATTTAAAAAAAAAAGTAGCTGTAGTTAACTTCATTTGTAACAAAGTAGTTGTAGTTAATTACAAAAATAATGTAGTTTTCCGACCACTGGCCTAGAGGAAGTTTTTCTTGTCTATAAAACCGAAATTGTGGTATGCTCTTTTCCGTACTTTGCTAACGTTGTTTTTCTTTAATCTATGTAGAACAAAGTATATTCTAGCATGTATTTTTTTTTTATACAATAAGTCAAACCCTATAGCACTAAGTTTTCATTACTTGAATTCGTATTCTGAATAGTCGCACTGTAAAAGAAGTCGAAAGCAACATTACGCGCGAAACCAGTTAGATTAAAATTTTCCCCGACAAAAAAATGTACCGTAATTTTATGAGATCATTTTACGGTCATGAAACTAAATTAATTAAATTAAATTAGTTTTCCGAAACTTTCTTAGGTGCTTAGTTAAGTTGGGTGGATGAAACTCAATTCTGATACAAATATTTTGCGGGGCTTCCAAATAAGTTGGATCTTTTTAAGAAAAAAAATGATTCGACCGTTTCTTAAAAAATATGTGACTTGCCTTTAGAAAACTACATTCGATTTAAAGTAAATACTGGAATTAATCGGTTTGAAATTAATATATTTACTGGTCTGTGGTCGTAAACAAATTTTGATTTTCTTTTCTTAATTTTTTAAGTAAATTGTGCTAAATATTATAATTTACTTAAGAATAAGCTATATTTTAATAAAGGAGCTATATTTTTCAATCGAAGTGAAGTAAATATATAACGTTAGATAGTAAGACTGAACTACGTATAAAACTTTAAACAAGCCAGCTTTGTATTTGTTATTTGTAGCCAATTCTACAAATTAAAAACGTGAAGAAAACTAAACTTATTTCACTTTTTTCTTTATTCTGATTTCCTTTAAAAAAATAAAAAAAAGAAGAAGGAGAAAAAAAGAAAGAAAAAAATATTTATATTAATATTGAAAATCTTTTTTTTTATGAAGATTGCGAGAAAGTTCAATATAAGTTATAATATTGCATTACATTTGTTAAAGTTGTTTTCGAAATTTAAATTTTAGATTACAGAATAAACGAAAGTCATAAGCTATGTTTAGAGGAAGAAAAACACATCGTTAATATTCAAATTTAAGAACATGCTATAATCAGCTGTGTTTATTATCGGCACTTTTAAATAATTCAGGGAAATCTTCATGAAGTGATTTTTATTGGGTAAAAAAAAAAAAAAAAATCTTGAAAAACACTTCTTAGTACTTCTAAAAACGATTTTCTCAAATGTTTTCAAATAGTAGATTTGTTAAAAGGATATCCTCATTCTAACGACTTAAAATTACTGATTAAACTATTTCAAAGCATGAAATATTAAGAATTATATATCAGGTTTATTGTTCTCTTTTTTTTTTNTTTTTTTTTTTTTTTTTTTTTTTTTTTTTTTTTTTTTTTGCAGATGCTTTCTTTCTTTTTTTTTTCTTTTTTTTTAACACAAAAAAAAAATAAACTTCATATAAAGTTTTCCTTCCTTTATATTTTATAGTAATATTTAATGGGAATAAAATACTAAATTACGTTGTACTTTCTACCTAAGGCTGCCATTTGCATATATTAGTGCAAAAAATATTTTTTCAAACAGTAGATTTGTTCTAAGGATACTCTAATTTCTAATTACTTAAAACTACTTCACTAGAAAGACGGAAAATTAGTATATACCTATATTGCCGAAAAGCAGTCAAAATGACTAGATTGTGAAGGCGTCAATAAATTTGTTTAAAATTAATTTTTAACATTTTTTATATTATTTACAGTTTATTAGTAAATATTAACAATAAAAAAAATTAAATGTTGTTCAAAAAGTCACAAAACTATAAGAAATTGTGTCATTGTATACATCATTGTTCTTCTAATTGAAATTAAAAGCAGTCAAAATTACTTCCTTAGACAATCTAATGTTAAATAATACTAAGTAGAAAAAGAATTTTTACTTCTTCTTTACAAACTATTTGTTTTTCCAGCATGTTAAGATTATTCTGAAATCAAACACTCATTTAAATAAACTCTGTAACTGGTTTTTCAAAAGGAAGAAATACTACAAGGAAACAAAAAGAGTTAAATGAAATATAGCATGAAATTAAAAACTCTAACCTTAACCTAACTTAAAATCTTCCCACACATCATTCAGACAGAGATTTGTTTTCCAAACTAACCGAATCGGTGATTATTCTCACGCTTTGATTTAGAAATGGCGTTGCTTTTTGTGAGCAAATCAAAAGAAAAAAAATGAAAACAAAAAGAAACAAAATGAAATAGCAATTTTTTTCCCGTAGTTTCAATCATTATTAACCTTTGAATGTGTACAGAGGGGGGTACGAAGGCGAGAAACCGGTTTTCCTGCCAACTGTACATAAATATCTCCTTAGCTTGAGAAACGAAATTGATATATTTTAATTCAGAGACAATCTCTATACGTGATTCGGTTTTGAGTTGATTTTCTAGAGACAGCGGGATATGGGGCATATACACACACTCACTTGTCTGAGACATCGGGGGGTCTTCTGGTGTAGAAATCGATTCCCAAGCATTAGGAAGGTCCCAGCCCGGATTTGGGAAGCCTCCTTTCTCATCATGGGCACCTTATTTCGCGCCCTGAAACCTGAAGTGTAGAACAACCTAATTTGCCACCTACCCACTCACGAGAGTCTTTATGAGGCTGTTAGCCAACGTTTCTCATTCATAAATCTGCTACTGTGAATAAATTTAACATGGTGGGGGGAATTTAACTCAACTAGCGCTCTCTCGCCGGGATCTAATCTTCATTACATGAATGGAAATAATTCTAGGAATTTATGAATGAGTTCGTTTCAATTACGTTGATTTTCTATTCACATTCTATTTTGGCGGCGAAATTAATCATTCAGTCGCCAACTGATTCCATTGCTTATGAATATGATCTCATAAAGTTAACTCGAGAATATGATAGCATGAAGTTTACAAAAGAATATGATCATATAAAGATTACTAACGAATTTGATAACAAAGATTACTAATAAATATGATCACATAAAGATTGCTAATGAACATGATCACATAAAGATTACTAACAAATTTGATCATATAAAGATCACTAATGAATATGATCATGTAAAGACAGCTAATGAATATGATCATATAAAGATTACTAATAAATATGTTCATATAAAGATTACTAATGAATATGATCATATAAAGATTGCTAATGAATATGATCACATAAATATTACCAATGCATATAATCACATAAAGATTACTAATGAATATGATCATATGAAGATTGATAATGAATTCAATCGTACAAAGAGTACTAATGAATATGATCATATAATTGATTACTAATGAATCTTTTCACATAAAGATCACTAATGAATATGATCATATAAAGATTTCTAATGAATGTGATCACATAAAAACTACTTATCTGATCACATATAATAATATTACAATTGAACAAGATCCACAATGTGAATATGGTTTTGGGCTAGAGATGTGAAATTTTTTGTTATATTCTTTTGGAAAATAGTATTAGGAATATTCTCTTCAAATGGAATGTTCGAAAATATTCTTCTAGCCAACATGTTAATTATAATTAATAGTATTTCACAATTATTATTTAAATTATCACAATTATTATTATTCCCAATTATTATTCACAATTATTATTCAAAAATACAATAATAATAAGAATAAATATAAACAATTAATAAATTGGATCACATTATATAAATATTTTAGTACATTCCATTCAAGATTTATTTTTCTGGATAAAATAGCTATACACTAATGGAAAATGAAAGAGAAATATTTTTCAGAAAATTGTTCTCAAAACGTTAAAATAATTATATCATAGTCAGCCTTTAATAATGTCTCAAAAATAAATAAAAAATGTAAAAGGAATAAGCATAAATATAATCAATTAAAAAATTCAATCATATTTTTAAAAAAATAATACTTTTCATTTGAGATTGCAAAAAAAAAGTAACAAGGGCTCAATAATTAAAATGAAACATTCTTTGAAAACTGTTCTCAAAATTCTGAGTGACAAATTTTAGTTGAAGATAATTCTAAGCCAAAAAACCAACCAGAAGCGATGATCTTTTAAGATTAATCATAATTTAGCATTTTCATACATTCTTCAAAATTATGCTATAATAACAGTATTATAATTATGGCATATTCTTCAAAGCTATGTTGTAATAACAGTAACTATAATAACATAAAAATGCTTTGTATAAAAGGTAGGATTTAATTACTCATTCTTTTGGATCATACTATAAGTCTGATAGGAAAGAAAATCTTTTCACTATAAACTTAACCCCTTAACGCAAAGATTTTTTGAAAAAAACTGGCCAATAAGAATCAATTTTTTAATGTTAAAAAACACACTTTAGAACATTGTCTTTCCTTTTAGTGGACAATTTTGATATACTGCGTTTTTGTTCCATGGAAAAAGGAGAATGCCAACTGCTCCGGACACGCCAAAATATTTTTTTTAAAAAATATTAAATAACTACAAAGTAAATTTTGCAAATATTTGACTATTTTTGCTTGCTTTTTAAAAGGTATAGCAGTACATAAGTACTATATAAGCCTACGAATTATTTAGAAACAGTGTAGGATAAAAATCTACTAATTTGAATTTATTAAACCACAACTGATAAACTACCACTTTAAAATATATATTTGCTGTCCAGAGCAAGTTGGCATCTCTGTATATTTTATTCTTGAAATTAAATAAGTGTTATAGCTTACAATCCTATATAAATGATAAATATCAATAAAACGATTTTTTTTTCTTAGCTTTCACATTGTTATTTTCAATTCTCCATTATATTCGAGTGTGAAAAATTATAGCAGCATAAAATACAAGGCCGCTCGAATTATCTCGAGTGTGCAAAGTTTAGCCTGTTTAGCGCGCTCGAATTAACTCGAGCGCACAAATTAAGGGGTTAATACAAAAAGTATGATTTTGGTGTTCAAAAATATAATGCTCTGAAGAAAACGATAGAAATGATTTTGATACCTATGAAAAACGGGCCATAAATTCTGCGCTGTAAACCGAATATAAAAATAAATACACTTTAACCATTGTAGAGTTAAATTTTGATTTTATTTAACATCATTACAAGGGAAAAAACACGTTCACAAAATAACCTGTTTGCTAAAAGTTTATTTCCTCAGAATGAGATACTTTTTTCGTTTTTCTTTTGTTTTTAACACACTAACAAGCAATTTAAGTAAACAATTTTTTAATAAGTTATCAAGTTTTTTTTGTTTTCAATTATTAATGTTCGTTCTTCAATTTATATGGTTTTCATGTTTTACCTATATAATTGTTTATATATATATATATATATATATANATCTAAAATTACATTTTATATATATATATATGAAAAATGGGATAAAATGAAAACTGAAAGAATATGTAAAATAAAAATAAAGAATGTACTGAGACATGCACTCAAAATGTAAACAATTGTATAAAGAAGGATTGAATTCCAATGCTTTCTCAACTCATTTGACAAAATGCTTAAGACTGAGATAAAAAATTAAAAACGATTCTTCCTTTTCCTCATTTTTGCCGATAAAAAATAATGTACGTACAATAATTAATTTATGAATTTTACTCACTACTGATTGAGTAAGGAAAAATAAAGTTTTGTAGTATTATTTTCATGAGTAAAATTGTTTTAACAAAATTAGTAAATAAATAACACTATTTCTGAAAGCTTCAAGCATGATATTTCTAATAGTGCCAGCAGTTTTGCCGTGTAAAACCTTTCCAAACATATGCTGCTTAGTGAAAAATTGTTTACATAGAGTTAGTTTAGTTAGGAAAGAAATGTTCGTATCATTTTGTAGTTGCCATTTCGCGTGCTTTTAAAGATATTTATTCAATTCCTACTATTAGTTCACTACTATATCTTGTTCAAATTTTCAATCGTTTAATAAAATATTTTTTATGCATCCACTCAACTTCAAATACATTTTCTTTTAAACTTGTAGTGGATGACACTCGAATGTTAATACAGTTTTATTCAAATATTAATTCATTCATTAAATTTAATTAATTAATTTTAGTTTTACATGGGAGAAAAAATTTTCATTATTTAATAAAAAGTAACTAAAATAAAATGCTTCTTTGTTATAAGTAAAAATTGACTTCAATTTTCTTTTTTTTTTTATATATATATATATTACTTGTTTCCTGCGATAGTTGCATAACAAAATTCCGTCAACACGGCAGAAGAACATTTACTTTCGTCATCATTCATAAACATCTCTACCTAATTATCAGTTTATTAACAAGTTTGATTATTTGATACATCCTGAAGTTTAAAATCCTTTCAAATCACATTCATTAACAAAAGAAACAGTCGACCGCTACGCAGAAGGGAAAAAAAACGTAATTTTGTTAAAGAGTTTCTTCAATATTTTATTTAACGTTTAATCCAAAATGCTAAACTAAAACTCCTGATTACAAACTAACAGGAATTTCATAGTAAAGAATAAATGAATAAATAAATAAATAGATAAATAGCAACTCCAACAGTTTTAACTAACCTAAATTCTGAAAACGGAAACCTAGAATATAAAATCAGTAGCATTATTATGGAACGTTTAGTTTTAATGAACCTGTTCCTAGATTACACGGTCCATTCTAAGACTAAAATACATAATTTAAATAACAGAAAAAATGTCAAATTAAAAAATATTACTATCTAACAAATTCTAAAAAATATAGGCGTTCCTTAATTCCGCAGGTTTTGATTATAGAAAGAATGAACTCTTTCATTTATAGGTCAAGTCGAGTGACGTATAATATGAAGTACTGCAATTTGACAATCTAATTTCAAAATTGCGGGGGGGAAGGGTCATTTTAATACCCAATCTATAATTATTTTTTTTAAATATAATATTAATATTTAATTTATATTTAATTATAATATTAATTATATATTTATATTTATTATTATTCATTAATAATAATATTATTTTTTTAAATTATTTTAATAAATCAAATTTCATGAAACTCTGGACTTAGGTTTAAGAAAAATCTGAAAATTTTTAATATGTTAGAATTTTTATACCTTACAATTCGATATATGTTTCATTATTAGCAAATTAATTAAGAAAAATTCTTTACTTCACCCAAATTCTAGATCACATTAGTTGTTTGTTTTGTGGCTTATAACTTTTTGTGATATAATTATCATAGTTTAACCATTTAACCAAGAATGTGAAACATCAAAATAACAAATTTTTGTACCGTTATAGCGGTTAAACAATAACCAGCTTTTCAAAACTGTGCCTGCTCCCCCTATTTCGGGGGTGGGTGATAAATCCAAATTTGATGGGGGAAAAACAGTTTCAAATTTGATGGGGGGATAAAACAGTTATGTTTTTTCTTTTTCTTCAGAAAAAGTGTGATTTTTGGTGAAAATAAGCCTAGTCCACCATAGTAGCAATAAACTGTTAGACAGAAACTGTTGTTTTGAGAAATTTATTTGAAATATTGACATAGCACTTTACAGTATCAAAATTCAACCCATCGTTCAAATATTATAAAATTAATGTTCTTTTTTTTTAAATCTTGACTATACAAACAAACATTCATTGATTATTGAATTAAGCTACTTGATTGTCTTTTGATTTCAACATTAAAAAAGAACAAATTATCTGAATAAATTAACATGATTATACCTCTCATGATACTTTAAAACAACTTCCAGTGCATTTAAACTTTTCTTTTTCAACTTAGATACTCGCCTATTACTCAAGAAACAAGGAAATCATATGTAACATTTAACTTACTTTGAAACGTTTCGATTTTGTATCAAATAAGAGGATTCATGACGTTGTTACGTACTCTTTATATAATTCGCTGATAAGTTAATTGCATTCCTTTGTTCGTTGTTTACGTTTTTCTGCAGTTAATGGATTATACTGAATTATTCATTCATTTCTATTCTTTTAAAAGATTAAAAAAAGGAAGAAACATTTCAGTATTGCGCCTGAATGTCTCATTTATTTATTTTATTTTTGTATACTTTAGTTACTTTCTTCATTTTTAGATAAACATTTATCGGCTATTTTTTCCTTTCAATTCTTTTGTTCCAATAATGTAGCGATAAACTTCTTATTATAGTACATTAAAAAGTTAAGATATTTCTGGGAATTTCGTTTCTGGAAAAGAACAATCATTTATGCATCGTTCAGGGACAATTATCTGTATCACTCTTAATANGATGCAAAATTTTTAAAGAAATATTAAATAAAAAAATGCGTGTAATACAATAGTGAACAAAACGAACTTTCAGACCTGAAATTATATAGGAGCATTAACTTCATATCTAATACTTTCATTTGTGAAAAAAAAAAGTCACTTTAAAAAAAATCATGATTTTTTTTAAATCTTATAAATTAAATTTAAATTTACCATGCAACCTAGCTATAAAAATATTTATAATTTGAAAGAAAAATTATGATTTTATTATTAGTTAAAAGAGAACAAGACGTTTTGTCTATTGAAAAAGTGTGTAAAGTTCTTATTCGACATTTGTTAATAAATGGCGTTTTCAAAAAATGTTAAGCAATGGTTTATGCAATTGTTAAAAATACCATGAAAGTAGAGTTTTAAAAATTTAGCAGACAATTTTTTTTTTTTTTTTAATATAGTTCCAACATATATATTTTTGATCTAAAATTACATTTCTTCTTTACTTAAAAATTTTTTAAAGGAAAGTTTTTTTAGTAAAGAATTATGTTTTAATTACTGATTAAAAAAGTACCAGATGTATCTTCAGTTGAAAAAGTATGTAAATATAGCAACGCATCTTAATACAGCATTTGTTAATAAATGGCCCTTTCAAAAAATCTTGGATCTTGGAAAAATATGATCCAAATAGTTTAGACAAGAGAACAATCGGAAGTCTGGTCTATATAATGATGATTTAAAATTTTTTTTTCCTCACTGAAGAGCTTAAAAGGGTCGTATTTTTAAATTTTCATTTCTCTAGAACATTTTCGTTTAAATTTTGGTTTAATTTTTATTTAATTTCTGTTCTGTTTAAATTTTGGATTTTTTCATTTTTAATTATATAGTTAAAAATGATAAAACCTGTGTAAGTTCTAATTTAAAAAAAAAAAAAAAAAAGAATTTCTTTATTAATAATAATAAATAATTTTTATGATGTATTTTGTAGCGTAGAATAGTTTTGAGTAAACAAGTTTTACAATTGTTTAAAGTTGAAGTTCTATAATTTACAAGTTTTATAATTAAATAGTTTTAGGAAAAGGGACCCTAACTTCCTATAGAAACCCTATTTTCCAAATCGGGCCATAGGGGTCTATATTCTGATCAATAAACCAAATCCGTCAAAAAGAAGATGTGTTTATTCAGAGAAAGTACAATTTTCTGTTTGTTCAAGTAAGGGAACAGTAAGTAATCATTAGCACTTAATAACATGTTAACGTATATGACAGCTACAGTAGTCCGATTTAGTAGTCCGAAGGGAACAGTAAGTAATCATTAGCACTTATTAACATGTTAACGTATATGAAGGCTACAGTAGTCCGATTTTTGTAGATATAATACAAATGACGGCTATAGCAGTCCCCGATGGTTTTACCATCTCAAACAAAATCTCTTTTAGAGGATCTGTTTATTACCATTTCTTTTTAAGAACTAATTCCTATTCCTCAATATGAAATATGTTGGAGAAATTGTATCTTAAAAATTAGTTCAAAAATGCTTGAAAGTTATCAAATTTTGAAAAAAGGTCACGAAAATTTTTTTGACCGGTAGACTCTCTGGTCCTGCACATTTTAATTATTAATATTAGGGACATCATTATAAAGGAACAACATCATTAATGCAAAGGAACATCATTGATACAGAGTATACGGACACATTTATGCGTTAATTATTCAATAATAATCGTAAGAGATTCATATATCATGCATTATTCAATATATCGTAAGAAAATGTGTATCATTGCATGCAAAAAAAAATTTTTTTTCTTGGGGGGGGGGGTAGAAAAATATCATCAAGGAAAAACTGTGACAGAAGGCGATAATTCTTTACTTTCTTTTATACACGTCTGACGCTCAATTGCATATGGCAGTTAAAACAGTTGAAAAAAAAAATATATTTTGCGTCAAGATCTCTAGATTAAAAGTGTAAGGCAACGTGCGGTGTTTGAGATCACCCCATTGAGTAAAAATCCGATTATTAGAACAATAGTTATGCAGACTAATGTCGTTTATATTTTACGCGTAATAATTCTTTTTTTCATTATTATTCCTTTATAGGAGAATCAATCCAGCGAACTTTTGTGTTGCGGCTCATTACCGCAATAAAACATAAATCTGAACTCTTAAATCAAATGAAAAAGTTTTTTTCTGAGGGTCCTATTTTAAAATATAAATTTTATTGTTTTATCACTTTACATGTTATTTTATAACCGTCGTTGAACAGCTGACCCAATTTTGAATTTACGACTTTTAATGCTCAACTGCGAAGCCCTGTAATATTAAACCCAATCCAGAAGACTACCGAACTCTTGGATTAAATATTGGGAGAAATTTGCCTTCATGGAAGACTTTTTAATGGAACTAACCCTCATTTGCGTAATATGGAGAGGAAAACCACAGAAACCTTCCATGGCTAGCCTGGCTGCAAGGGGACTTTTACCCATGATCTGTTTACCACTGAGGATATTCTACGTCAGCACTGTGGTCGGTGCGAGCTGCTTACGGAATTTGTCGTCGGAATAGCGCTAGAATTCGAATTCGGGTCACCTCATTGCGAGACGAGAGCTCTATCCCCTGAGCCACCGCGGTTCAATTTACTAGTTATGGTATCCGGAATATTAACGATCAGCACCAGTCACAAGGCGACTAAGTATAATAAATGATAAATAAATAAAAATTCCCTGCCAGTCGTTAAAGATAAAGAATAGCAATTTTCATAGGTGGGTTCGATCCTCGCCGGCCGAAGACTCCCCGTGTAGTAAATGGTGACTGATGCACGTTAAATCTGTCGAGTCTCAAAGTCCTCCATGTTCCCATAACAAATCAATACCTCTGGGGGTTCTGATCCAGGAGTTTCCTTGTCTTCTGGATAGGTTCAAAATTACAAGGCTACGGAGTTGAACATTAGTAGTCGTAAACCCATTAAATTGGGTCGGCTGTTCAACGACGGTTATAAAATAAAATAAAATACCCGTATACTGATATCGGCTGCATAAGTATCCCCCCTTAACACTAGATTGCCCAAGGAAGTCATTTTGACTGCTTTTTAATTTCAATTACAAAACAATTATGTATATAATGACACAATTTCTTAGAATATTGTGACTTTTAGTACAACATATAATTTTTTTTCTATTGTTAATATTTACTAATAACTTGTTATATAACTGGAAATATTTAAAAAAATATTAAAAATTAATTTTAATCAAATTTCTTTACACATTAGCTATTCTTTCACACAATCCAGTCATTTTGTCTGCTTTTGGGCAATATAGATACATACTAAGTTTCAGTCTTTCTATAGTGTTGAAATCGAGTCTTAGTGCGTAAAAATCCAATCATTTGATCAAAAGTTACTTTCGTGTTATGTTTTGTAGATTTGCTAATTACTGAATTCTTCGAAAGATTCCAACTTCTGATTCAAATAATGTGACAAACAAATGTTCCATCCATTCAAGGCGAATCGAAACACTGTTTGCTATAATAATACATAGGCTAATGTAAAATAGATTTCAATTTAACTCTATCAGCCAGATTACTATAATGTACCTTTGGATCAAATAAAGAGGACGAGGGAAAAAAAATAAAGAATGGGGGATGTTAGAGAAATCTTGCGGGCACACCTTCCCCCTCTCTCTTTCCTCCGGGAGATCATGCTCCAGGAGCGGGGAGAAAAGTCAACCCCCCGAAGAGCAAAAACCGACACCGCTGACACCATAATGACTTTTCACACAACTTTTCTATTTTTCGCTTCCCTCTTCAACCCCAGCCCCACCCCCTATCACTTTCATTCACCTTTCCCCCACTTTCTGTAGACCCCCCTTTCCTTTATACCGTCCATTTATTGCTAATTCGCCCTCTTTTCATCTGGAACTGTGAGGGGGATATGGCGTTAAAAAGACCATCTCGCCTTTGTTGGGCCCTACTGACTTATCTTCTACTATTATTATTTGGTTTATTTTAATTCTTTGTGTCATTTTTGATTCTCTTCCCCCCCCCGTCCTTTCTAGGGACCCTTTTGAGTGACAAATTTTCATTTTATGTAGTATGCTTTTAAAGGTTGAATGAAGGTGTCACAACAAGACATTTGTCCCATTCTCTCTCTTTTTTTTTTTCTTTTTTTTTTTGTGAGAACTCCACTTTTTGAAAATGTTTAGCAAAATAATTAAGAAGCACCCCATTAAGAGGACGTTATACACCGGAAAAATTTTTTGATGCAAAATTCTGTTTCTGCTCATTTAGAAAGTGTGGAGTAAAATGAGTTCAGATAAACTGTAAAGTTTGAAATGTTTAAAGAAAAAAATATCTTCAAAACCTTACTGCGAAATCCTGCTATATGCTCTCATTTTGGAAAAATTGTTTCTGCCTTTAAAACTTCGTAATGAACCTGAATTCACTTTTTTTTTTTATGTTCTTTCAATTTTAAATTATTAATAGAGATAAAACGGAATTTGCCATGGAGTGTTTTTCTCGGTATATCGTTCCATTAAAATCAATACTACATTCTCAGAAACAATTATTTAATGTTGACACATAATATGGAGTCGTAAAACTATGATACGAACAAATTTGCTATTAAATTAAACAATGTGTTTATTTAAATTAGAAAACAATATCAAGTAATCAAGTTTAAGTTGAACGATAATATGTTTAAAATTAGCGCCCTGTTATTTTCAATTTAAAATTACTAACACAGATAAAGCAGAATTCGCCATGAAGCGTTTTTCTCGGTATATCGTTCTATTAAAATCGATACTACATTCTCAGAAAAAGTTGTTTGATGATCAGCCATAATATTAGAGTTTTAAACAATGATATCAAGCAAATTTGCTGTTAAATTAAACAATGCGTTTAAATTGGACCACAATATCAAGTTAATATGTTTAAAAATTTATAATATACGATTATATACGAAATAAAATATACGAAAAAATTTATACATTATGCGATAATATGTTTAAAAATTAGCACCATATTTAAGATGCAGTAAATTGTACGATATTGTGGTTCAACCAGAAATACATCGTTAGTTCACAGTTTCTACTTTTTCGAGATATATTCGCTATAAGTTATAAACTTTTAAGTCATAAACTATTCTTTCAAATTTTATAAATGGCAGTACGTATCAAGCAATAAAAATGTTTTTTTTTCCCCCCAAGAAAATACTTTAACTTTCTTGAAAATACTTTTGCAAATGTCTAGAAAAATTTTAAGTTTAGTTTTAAATATTAATTAATTTGAATTCATCATCTTACTAAATATTACAGTGAAAAATATTTTTCGTTAAATCATGAAAACATTTTTAAAAAATTTGAGATTTTTTTTCACATTTTGATTAGCGTTGTGAATTTATGTTCAATTGACAATTTAAAAAAAAAAAAAAAAAAAAAAAAAAAAACTTATACATTACATTCACAGTTAATCTAATAAATATTATTAAAAAATTGCAACTTAATCATAACAAGTAAACACAACCTTCACAACTCAAATTTAAATGCGAAAAACATTTTTGTAAAATTTAGGGGAATAGAAAGAAAAGCGTAATTTTTTTTCTCCGTTTGCTTCCTTAAAATATTAAACAGTTTCATTAAACGATCACCGCAATTCCTAATTAATTTCTTCTAAGAGACGTTTTTAATGGAATTTTTTTCAGAAACGTTCAAAATTCAATTGTTATCAGAAACGTTCATAACTGATCTCTTCTCAGAAACGTTCAAAACTGAATTGTTATCAGAAATGTTCATAATTGATTTCTTCTCGGAAACGTTCAAAACTGAATTGTTCTCAGAAACGTTTATAATTGAGTCAAAAACTTTTATAGTTTAATTCTCTGAAACTTTCGAATCGATACATCGTTAAACTATTAGAATATAAATTCTCCTAAATAATTGAAAAGTTAACAAAGCAATAACCAAACCTTATATCCCACTTTTTTCTTTGACTGTAATTTAATATGAAAAAATTAAAAATAATTTTCAAACTAAATAATAATTTTTTAATAGAGTGTTTATTAATTTTTTTACTTTTGGGTAAACTTTTTGAGCGATGTTTTTAAACACTTCATTTTCAACTTTAAGAGCATCTAGCACTAACTTATATTTGCCAGGTTAAGAAAACGTTAAAAGCATCTAGCACTAACTTATTTTTGCCAGGTTAAGAACACGTTAAAAGCATATAGCACTAGCTTATTTTTGCCAGGTTAAGAACACGTTAAAAGCATCTTGCAATAGCTTATTTTTGCCAGATTAAGAACACGTTGAAAGCATCTAGCACTAGCTTATTTTTGCCAGGTTAAGAACACGTTGAAAGCATCTAGCACTAGCTTATTTTTGCCAGGTTAAGAACACGTCAAAAGCATTTAGCACTAACTTATTTTTGCCAGGTTCTTATAAAAGCTATTTTTAATGAGTAAAAAAGTCGTAAGTTAACTGCTTGATATTTCTACAAGTTATAGAAATAAAAAAACAAAGTTATATACAGATGCTTTATATAATATTAAACTACTATTTTAAGGAAAGAAAAAATTAAAGTTAATTTTTAAAAAAGGGAATGTTTAATTTATAATTTTTTCTTCCTTTAATTATTTAAATTAGTTTTGGATTTGAAAAAAATAAACTGTTTTTTTGAGATCATACAGATACCAAATACCAAACCAAATACACACCATACCAATAGATACCAAATGCATACCAAACACAGCAATATTAAGTTGTTGTTTTTGGTCTGTGACGTTTAGTAAGCTATTATAAAACTCAAAAATTTTAGAACTAAAAAAATTTTTAATTTTTCATTATTTTAGTTTTTTTTAAATTATTTTTTAAGAAAAATGCGCTTTGAGATTATATGGTCTGTTGACTATGGTCTAAAGAATGTCATATATTATAATAAAACTCGAAAAGTTTGGAGAAAATTTTTTTTTTATAAAAAATTTTTTTTTGTTATTATTTTAATTCTTCAAAATGAGTTTTTGAAAAAAAAATTATATACTTTGAGTTTATTTAAGTTGTTTATTTTGGACAGTAGAGTACCATAAAATTCAGGAAATATTGAAAAAATTGTTAATTTTTTTACTTTTTCGTTATTTTAAATTTTTAAATAACTTTCTGATAAAAATGAAATATGCTTTAAGCTCATATAGGCTGTTGACTTCAGTCAGACAAGCTTGATAGGTTATTTAAAAGCTTGATACTTAATAAATGCAAATTTTTTGTAATTTAATCTAATAATTAGGCTCATTGTATAAAAAGTAACCTTCAAAATTTGTGGGGGGAAAAATAAATGAAAATAACGAGGGAAAATAAATTAAAATAATAAGGGAAAATAAATGAAAATATTAAGGGTAAGCGAAGTCTTGTTTGTTATATAAGATCACATTCCTTTAAATTAAATCTCTTGTCTTAAAACAGAAACAAATACACCAGGTCCTGATTCGAAGAGCTCTAGGCCTTGCACAGAGTACTTGATTTCGAGTTCCTCATTCAAAGTCAGTACTGACTTCACTGATTTCTAAATCCTTTTTAAAGAAAAAAAATTAAGTGTAAAATAAAAAAAATAAGAAACAATAACAGCGAAAGTCGTAAAATATATTATTGCTGGAGTTCAACGAATGATTTAGAATTTATTAGAAATTCAGTTGGAAGAATTTGTTTTCTTTCTGTTTTCAATAAAATTATCTTAGTTGAATTATTAGCTAGATAGTCATATTTCAAATCACTTTTGACTCTTTTTCATCCACAGTCTTGAAAATGGGAGCCTATTTTAGAGCGCTGGAAACATGTCGACTGTTATTTCCGATTTGAAGGTTTTGGGAAGTGAATGAAGTTTATAATCAAGTACCTCTTCAGTTTCTTGACATTATTTATCTAAAAGTTAGCTGTGTTAATAATACATAACGTAATAAGCTTCGAGAAAAAAAATAATTTTAAAAAAATAATCTAAGCTTTAATTTCAATAAGTTATTATTAATTGCAACGATACAAGAGGTAAGGTACACGTTTTCATGAAGCGGAACTAAAATTTAAAAATAAAAAAAAATGAAATGAAAAAATTTAAAAGAGAAAAAAAAAAGAAAATTTAAATTTTAGGCAGTGATATTCTAGGGCCACAATATGCCGGACTCAGTGCCCATATGTCCATGTAACCAGGCGCTATAGGAACACAAATAATACCCATATCCATGCAATCACAGAGTTCATTAACATTTTTTGTAAAAGAAAGAAGAGGAAGAATTTACCTGTGTGCTAGGCGTAAATGCTGCGTATCCAAATTGAGCGTATGACATACTGTTCTAAGAGTTCTCAACTTGTCCAACACAACTTCTGTTCTTTTTTTTCTGTGTTTCTATTTAAAGTCCATTTTCGAATGCATTCATACGGGAACAGACGTTACCCAAACATCCCTAAAATACATCATCGCGGGACGTTTCGACGTCGATTTATGATTTCGATATCGAACTCACTAAGCCTAACCGCAACACTCTGTTTGGGCTACCAAAAGGATGCTTTCTGGGGGGTGGGAATGGAGCTTAAAGGGGGTCTGAATTCACGATAATCCCCCTAATATTCAGATTGCGGATTGCGAGTGCAGTTACATCAGCAAACAAATACTAACTGACCAGACTACGACACGCGCCCGAGGATTGTCAACGCCCACTTCTGACGCTCTGGGCGGAAACTAGAGAAATGAATACTTCTCCGCCCACCGAAGAAGCAGAATGGAATGATTGACGTAAATGAAACTCCGCCTTAGCTTTTTTTTAATCCAATCAAAAAGCAGTATTTTCTGTAAGTGAATCTGTGGATCACAAGAGGTTGTTTTCTTGTAATTCCAGCTTTAAGCTCTTATAATAGGGTTGTCGAACATCAGTCGGTGATTTCGGCGGAATTTATCGGTGATCTTTCACCTTTTTTCAATCACTGTGGGGAATAGAAGTAGGATTTTTTTTCTTTTTGTTCAAAGTAATAAACATTTTATTTTTGTTTTCGTAGGAAATTCTTCCGGTAAAATTAACAAGCGCTAATCAAGGTAATATTTCAAAACTAATGCTAGTCTATTATTACTTTTTTTCTTTCTTCGCTTTAAAAGTTGTTGATTTATTGTATTACTAATATTAAAATATTAGTAATTTATTTTCTTAGAAAGATTTTCTTCCCCTTTTTTTTTTTTTTTTTTTTTTTTTTTTTCTTCTTTCTGAATTGTACTGGGTATTAGTAACTAATTCTAGTAAAATAAAACTTTTCCAGCCTCAGTTTTACTTTAAAAAAAAAAAAAAAAAAAACTGTTAATTTATAAAAACAAATTTTTTATAATTTAATGCATTCATTTTTCTCGTGGTGATTTTTTTTTAAATTTTTTTTTATTCATTTAGTCATTTCCTCAATTAAATTTAGCAAACAAAACAAAAATTTTAAAACATACATAATTAGTCTAACTTTTTTTCGCGTTTTATTTTGCCGTTATCGTTGTTAACGTATGAATCTTTTTCTTTTTCGTCTTTTTTTTTCTTCGGGTGAAATTAAATAACGTTTAGCAAGCGGATATTTCAGACCTAAGGCCTTTGTTACTCTTTATATTTTAAATGTTAAAAATTGTTAATTTATATTTATAAATAAAAATTGGCTGACTTAAATAATTTTATGTATTATCGTGCAAATTATTCCATCCGCACATAAACACAATTTTTCTCTTTTTTTTTTCTTTTTCAAAAAAAAAAAAAAAAAACAGATTTAGCCACATTGTGAGACACTTGTCTTAAAATAATTTTAATAATACTTTTCGCAGTTTTTTAGTTAAATTGATGCGAGTGAAAAGAAGTCCTCTACACTGGGGTTGACCTGTTTGCGAAGTTATCGACTCAAATTATTTTTCAACAACTTTCTCTTCTTATTTCCCGTAACTATAAGTTAAAAAAAAAGAAAGGAAGAAATTATTTTGTTAAAAAGGTATTAACATCATAAAGTTACGTAAAAATTAAAGCTGTTAAAAAGATAAATTTTTTAATAATAGAAGAGCTGTGCATTATACGTTTGAGAATATAATACATTCAAAAAAATAACATAAATTTAAATCCCTCCCCATAATTTTTTTAGTAAACTGAATATTCTGTGTAATATATGTGTCGAATATCGTATGTCGTCGTCATATGTTATAAATACATTTGAAATGGACCAGTCAGAATTTGTTATCGCTACAACTTTTTTTAAGGATGACAATTTATAAGAAATCGAACAGATTAAAATTTTTAAAGAAGCATTCTTTAACTGTTTGACAGGTATCTAAAATCGTAAAATTTTCACCTGCGTTCAATATAGAGTTCAATGACCCTAGAGAAGCGACTATATTGCGCCAACTTTAAACGACAAGATGTAACGTTTTTGTTTTTAAAAATATTTCAAAATGTTCAATATGAGATAAAACGAACGAACGTTAATGCTTTAACTTATTTATCCTACATATTTCGGGATGTTCTAGTACAAAGGCCCAAGCGTGTTTTACACGTGGTGCGTTTACTTAAAAAGAAGAAAATTAAAAAATATGCAGCCTACATAAATTGACCGAATGCTAGGATTTTTATTTGGATTTCACTAGGATTTTATTAGTAGACCTAACCAGAGAAAATTTTTATAGGTCTAATAGGTGGCCCACAATGTGGTCCAATAGGTTTTTTTTTTGTATGTAGATATATAATAGTGTGTTCAATAGTTTTAAAATGAAGAAATTCGATGTCAATATTGTTTATTACAACATGGCCCTATATCTCCCCTTAATATTGACCCATAATATTCATGGATAGGCTTCCACCATTGAATAGGCTGCTTTGTGGGGTTTCCTCAGTTACTTTGAAAACAGTGACAGCTCGTCGGGCTACTTATTTTTGGCACTTGATTTTGGCAGCAAATTTGGCAAATTTATAGGTATATACGCGTTCATGTAGTAATTACTTTCCATATTGCGCATGCCTATGCATAGACTTTATAAAGTGTTACCCATTTTTTATGTTAATTTAAAATGTTCTGGTGGCTCAGGAGATAGAGTGTTTTCCTTCAATGAGGCGAATCGAGTTTGAATCCTCCAGCGATGGCTAGTCGATAAGAATTCCGCACCCAGTTCGCACCGATCCCAATGCAGACGTAAAATATCCTCAGTGGTAGACGGATGCATCAGTATACTCTGTATTAATAATGCTCCTTTGCATTAAGGATGTTCTTTTGTCTTAATAATGTTGTTCCTTTATGTTATGATTTTTCTTATATTAATAATTAAAATGTGCAGGACCAGATCGATACGAATTCCGCAACAGGTTCACACCGACCACACTGCTGATGTACAATATCCCCAGTGGTAGGCAGATCGTGGGTTGGAGTCCCTTTGCTGTCGGGCTAACCCTGGGAGGATTACGTGATTTGATTTCCTCTCCGTGTAACGCAAATGCTGGTAATTTCCACCAAAAAGTCCTCCACGAAGGCTCGCAATACTGAATCCTGGAGTTCCCTAGTCTCCTGGATTGGGTTCAAACTGACAAGTTAAACATTGGTAGTCGTAAACTGTAAATTTGGTTTGCTGTTCAACGACGGTTGTAAAAAAATAATAAAAAATATTAACTAAACATTGTGAAAATGAAAATAAGTGTCCCTAACACAATGTAGAAAACAGATCGTCTTTATTATGCCAACGGGATTTCTTACCGTGCCTAGGTGGGAGGACAGGTATAAAGCAGTGCCTGCAACACTGAAATCTCCTTTCAAAATTCTTTTAAAATGAAAAATAAACAATACCGTAATGAAAGTTTGGAAAAAAATTTCAACTATGAAATTATATTTAAAATTACGGAGTGAAAAAAATTCGTCAATGAGTTTAAGAGACCATCGAAGGAAAACACAGAAGATTCCTTAACGAATATTAAACTCTAAATTAATTTTATGAAATGAAATAAAGCGCAAATTTTGTTTTACTCGAAAGGAAATTTTATGAGGAATTAGATTCACACTGGCTGACAAAAAAATAAGGGAAATGTTCTTAAACTGGTTGAACGATGTACGTATTATGTATATGATTCGACCTGATTTCATGAACGATATATGTGATTTTGAGATCGGGTGATTTTTTAGAACAGCTAAGAGTTGGAGAGAATCGAGAGGGACTTGAAAGAAGGAGGTTACTCAATGAATTTTCGACTACGACTTCAGATAACTAAATTATAATACAAATTGTTTTTACATTTTACTCATCTAATTAAATATTTTTTTGAATTTAAATTTTTTTCTTCCTTCATAAAATTCATTTCTCGACTCCAAACACCTTTCTTTGTCCCTTCTTTCTAATTACAAGAAAGAAATACGGAACAATTTTTGGATAGAAACGATTTAAAACTTTTCTCTGTATTATTTATTTAAAAAAAAGGTCAAATTGCATTAATATTGGGAATTCTTATCAAAATAATCATACATGAATATTCATATTAAGGTTTGCAAATATTTAGACCATGAAAAACTCATAGAAATCTAGTGGATATCTAGCGAATATCAGGAGGATATATAGCGAAACCAGTTTGATTGTCCGATGAAAATAGACGTTTCTATGACTGTTCAACTTTTCTCTTTTTCTTCTGGCAAGTGAGCAGGTTTTGAGGTTTTTAGTCCAAGATTTCATGAAGTTTTTTGCTTCTCATTTTAATACCATTTGCGACTACAAAAGAATATGCTTTTCTGTCAACATTTTTCGACAGGGATTCGAAAAAATATATATCAAGGATGGTGATTAAGGGACACCCTGTATTATGCATAAATCATTCTTTAATTTACTTTCTTTTATTCTTTTTCAAATAAATCTTTCCGAATTATGTCAGCGATTCCCAACAGGTGTTCCGCGGAACGTTGGGGCCCAGTGAAAGTTTCACAGAGGTTCACATTTTTTTTTAAAATTGTAATTATACTTAAATCTAATCAAGTGTACGTTATTTATATAATATTTCAGATTTTTTTAATGAAGTTAAACGCTATTAAAAAGGAAATGTCGAATTTTTTTTAAAAAAATATATCGAATTTTTCTGACATAAAATTAATTATGAAAATGACAGAGAATCCAGAAGACAAGGGAACTCCTCTATCAAGTATTAGGAGAAATTTATCTTCGTCTAAGACTAGTTGATGAAAGTAACCCTTCATCCATCTTGAGGATATTTTACATCAGAATTGTGGTCGGTGTGAGCCGGATACGGAATTCGTAGCGACTAGCTATTGCTGGGATTCGAACCCGCTTTACCTCTTTGGGAGACGAGTGCTCTAGCCTTTGAGCCACCAAGACTCATTTCTTGTAATTGTAGTTCCATATTAATTGAAATAGTTAAAATAAAAATTGTAAAGGGCCATTCAAGTACTACGTAAGCATGTTATCGGCCATTTTTGAAAGAAATAAGCAAATCTCAAATCCCCTCTCATACTTGCGTAAAAAAAGTCGCTGCAATCCCCTTGTATGTTGACTTTGACTTCTACTGCTGTAATTTAATTTTAGGGTCACACTCAAATATACGATGTCATTTGCAAGAGACGAAATTCTTTTTGCTATTTATTTTATCAAATTTTTGAGTCAAATATTCTTTCGAAATCTTTTCTGTTTTCCTTTTAAGGTCTGTTTTCCTTTTAAGGTTATAACCCTTTAACTTAGAAGCTTCAAGACTAAAGAAATAAAAAAAATAAACCTTCACCTTCTCAAAACTATTATTTTCGATATAATGGGATTTTAATTCTTTACGTTTTGAAAATAACGTGATTTTAATTCTTTAAGCAAACATTGCAAACAAGCAAATCACAAATCCCTATCACCCGTTAAGCGCTTACGTTATCTTAGACCGGCCCCCCAGTTTTTAACTGAAATTGCTTAAAATCAGTATTAAAATTGTAATTGGTAAATCGTATTAAAATTGTTTTGTATAATCCCAATTACAATTATATATATATATATATATAGTCTGTTAACCGTTTGGAATCATTATGTTGATGAACTGCCGTATGATGTCAAAGAGATAATTCTGGTAACCTTAAAGGCCAGCTAAATTGTCATTTCTTTTTCACCTAAGTCAATTTCATTGGGTTGTCTGGAATGTACATATCAATTTAAAGAAGAAGAAAAAATAAATACCATTAACCATTTGACACAGAATATTTTTAAAACATATTTTTCATGCTTGAATCATTATTTTGTATTAATTTAGGCCAAAATAAGTTTTAAAAAATGCTGTATTTAGCATTATAATAATTTATAGTAATGAAATGCAGTGGTGTTTTTTTCTGCAATAAAGGTAAAATCTTTCAAACACGCTCACTTCCAAATAATATTTCAAATTTGCACTTATTCGCAGTTATTTAAATCTATGAAAAACAGTTATTCATCATTGGAAATTTTTTCGAATTACAAAATCGGTTATTCATCATTGGAAATTTTTTCAAATTACAAAATCAGTTATTGATAAATTTTTGAATATGAATGAAAAAAATATTGTAAACTACTCTTTTTGGATTTTATATTTTAGTACAAGTTTAATTCTGATAATTCAACAGATTTTTTTAATAACAATTTGACTGTTTCTTATAATCATAACATACCAAAATATATCTTCGCTTGAAATTAAAGCGTCAGAAAAATTTATATATATGAGAGACACCGGTGTCAAAGGGTAAAATGGTGTTAGGTCTAAGTTTGATAAATTTAAAAGAATAATGAAATAAATTTATTAAAATTTCTCTTATTTACATAAATTTTAGAGTTTGCTGGTTAATAATAAATAATGTTTGCTGGTTAATAATAAATAATGTTTGCTGGTAAATGATTTAAGATAACCCCTTTTTTGTTATGAAGTTGGTAAAAAAGTTTTAATGGCTGATTGCAAATTTTTATGTAATAAACTTGCTAAAGAGTTATTTAAGTAACAATGATATGTTTCAGGTTATGGTTTTGTTGATTTTGAATCTCCTGTGGCAGCAGAAGCAGCTGTTAAAGCTTTAGCAAATCAAGGTGTTCAAGCTCAAATGGCTAAAGTATGTTACACACGGGTAATAATTTTATGCGAGAGCTCTTTCCTCTTCTTTCTGTCTTCTCTTTCTTTACTCTTCAAGGTTTTATATCTTTTTTTCTTTCATAGAAACTTTGCTCTAAGTTGTTTTCAATAATTTTTTCTTAAATATTATTACTTAAAATTTGAGTGATAACTGTGTGTTAGATTTAGAGTGAAACTTCATTTTTGAATTGACTGGTAATTAAAGTATGGCATAATTTAATATAAAATTAAAAATAATTTTATTAACTGTTTGATTGGTTGAGTTAAAGTGTAGCTACAAAGCTTATTTATTTTTAATACTGTAAGAATCAAATTAAATTAAATATCTTAGTTTGATCATGTAAGTAAATCTAAAATTATTGTAACAAATTATTTGCTATAAAATTACTATAAAATTTTTATTTAAATAAAGGCCTGAATTAAATGTGACTTTTAATTAGTTAACAGTTGTTTGTNAATATATATATATATGTCATTGCCGAGAGGTCTTAGGCAGGGAAAGAGGGCACAATATTTATTATTTAATAATTCTTAGAGAGATAACAATCATTCAAGTTGTTGTCCACCCCAATAAAAGTAGGAGAAAATCTTGCAAAGTAAATCCGTAAAATGGTTCGTTTTAGGGAATAATGGAAAACTTAGTAATTATAATTGGTCTGTTAAATAGGTCCAGGGAAAAAGTCTTTTCCACGAGTTAGTTGGTGGGATAATCGTTTAAGCGTTAATTAATGCATACTTGAACTAAAAATAGGTTAAAAGACAGGATGTGAATATATTAAAGTGTGAGAAAGAGCGTTTTCTTTTGAATAATGAATTTAAAAAAATATTTACAGAAAAGGAATAACATAAAAAGTTTAGTTGAAGCTGTTTATATATATATTTGAACAGAAATAACTATTTTTAGTCAAAATTGGCTTAAAAAGCTAGTCGAATATCTTAAATTGGAAATATAAATGAATAACAGAATAATTGAAACATAAAATTATAAAGTTTATCTGTTAGTGCTGCTTCAAAAGTTTTGTAGTTTAATATTTAATATCAGTTTTGACTAGGAAATATTTAATTAAAATTATGTAACATTTTATTCCAAATTTCAGCTTTTTGATTTAAGTAAAACTGTTAACAATTCGCAATTGATTGATCTTGTGTTCAGATAGAGAGCAATCGCAAAAAAACAACAAAGACTAAGAAAGAAATCCAATCCATAACAGAAAATTGAGTCTAATGAATCTTTCGCAAGTGGTTATATAAAAATTTAGGTTTTGTTTTATTATAATTTTTTTCATAAAAAAATCTTATATCAAGGCCATTCTTCGATAAAATTTCTCAATTAATCATTCATTCCTTTCTATATTTTGTGATATACTAACAGTTTTATTTTATAAGGAAATTTTTCTCAAAAATTAATAAATTAATAAATCTATAACAGATCAAATTCTGTCTTGTTGAAATGAAACTGGAGCACAAGCTTCTTTAAGTAAACGAATACTATAGAAAAACTGGAGTATTAAGAGTATTTTTAGAATATTTCAAACAAAAAGCTTGAGTCATCGTAAATTCTGCAGGCTTTATTTCGTTACTTGAGCAAAACACAGATTTTTTTTTTAAAATCTGAATCAATTTTGGAACTTTTTTAAATATTAAAATTGTTTTAAAATTTTTGGAAGTCAACTTCACGTCGTTACATTCTTGATCAATTTCATCAACAATTAAGTCGTTTTGTTGATGAATTACGATAAAATTCATCAAAAAACAACTGATATAATCTAGCTTAAATGATCTCATAACACTGAAAATCATCCGCTCGAAGTAACACTATAAAAATCAACTTTAAAATGTAAATAAAAACGAATTATTGTTGTCCTCGAGGATTATGCAAAAAACTTCACGCATATGCAAAAAGTTAATCAACTATTTTTCACATAACTATAAATGAAATCAGAAATTGAAATAGCACATTTTGAAACTAAATACTTTTATAACAATTGCTTATTAAACATAAATGCGAAAAGAAAAAAAGAAAAGATTGCATGTTACTTACGATTTTATAAACTGTGTTTGGAAATAATACCCACTTTTACTTAATTATCGATATCATCGATTGATGATTGATCATTTTCTTCACAAATACACAGATGGTGTTGTTGTTAATTTACGTCGCACTAGAGCTGCACAATGGGCTATTGCCGACGGTCTGGGAAACATCCCGGAGGATGATCTGAAGATATGCCATCACAATTTTGATCCTCTGCGGAGGGGATGGCACCCCCGCTTTGGTAGCCCGACGACCTGCGAGCGAAGTCGAGCACTTTACGGTAGCACAGTTTAACGAGGATCAATACCACCCACCCTCGGTCCCTACGCAGACTGATCCAAGTGGTCACCCACCCGCACACTGACCGCAGCCAGTGATGCTTGACTTCGGTGATCTACTGGGAACCGTGTCTTAACGATCAGTCCACTGCGGGACCGCAGATGGTGAGATTCTCACTTTTATTGGGCAGTGGTAGCCTAGTGGTTAGCGATCAGACTTCGATCCGGAGGGGCCGGGGATCGATCCTCGACTCCACTAAGACCCACCGAATACATGCGATATACGTGCTAGTAAAATCTGTGGAATCGAGAGTCCTGTGGTCGGTCACTGAGCAGTACCGTGGGTAAAGGTATCTGGAAAAAATTTCCTTCCCCTTCAGATCTATGTCTAAATTGAGTAAGTGGCCTCACAAAATTTTGATAATATGTCTTCGGATCACCCTCAGGAATTATTCCCAGACCGTCGCCAATAGCCCAATGTGCAGCTCTAGTTTAGTACCTACCTCACTTTTATTTTTCATTTTTTGCCGGAAACTTTACGTTTTATATTTCAAATCACTTTGGTTTCTTCTGAGGCCTCTCTGGTCGAGAGGTATCGCCCTCCAAACACCGGGAGGTAGCGGGTTCGAATCCGACAGTTCATTGGACTGACTTGCTCATATTGCAGCATTTGGTTTTAACCCTCTAGTAGAGAGACTTTTAAATTAAGCTATTTCTTACTGTTACATTTCTTAACATCAGGCTCAAACCTTTGATTTATTATCTACAACGGCATAGAAATTTGTGGGACATTTTCTTTGGTTTTTAAATATGACATCAGAAATTTTCTATTTTAAACCCGAAAAAAATGGGGGGGAAAAATGTATTTTTCAGGTTTTTCCTAGAAAGAAATTTTTTTCCGTGTTCAACACACCAAAAAACATAAATGTACAAAAATGAAAACTCCCACTGAAATTTTTCTAGATCATGCACTTTGTTGTCTGGACTATACCTGGATTGGTTCAGTATCAATGTTGATAATTGTTCAGCGATAAAAAAAGAAATGCCTTTTAACAACTACGAAACATTGGTTTTAAGAAATCTCAAGAATCATAAATCTATAATGTAAACAAAAGCAACAATTGTTTTTTTTAAGAATTAAAAGGAAGAGATGCGTCTGCGCTTTGACCGGAAATTCAGTACTGAGTTCGAATTATTACATTTTATTTTTATGTTTACAAACATGATATTGAAGAAAAAAGAAAATTGATATAAAATTAATTATTGAAATTATAGGACATAACTCTAATTAAAATACAACTCATTAAAAATATTACAAAATAAAGTTATTAACAGTTATTAAAATACAATAAAAACGTATTAAAAATGTAATTCACGCAACTTTAAAATTAAACTTTATTTTTACTATTTATTTCTTAGCTTAAATGTCAAAAGTGGTAGTTTAGTCCATGAATGGATCATTATTGCCTTCGGATTATGACTTAAAATGAATTCCAGACCGTCGCCAATAGCCAATTAGATAGATCTAGTTAACAATTAAACCACTACTCACTTGAACCTCAATTTATGAAATTCTTAAAAACGCAATGCACATTTTTCAATCATGTATTTCAATATTTACACAGCCTTTTTAATGTCATAGAATGTAATAGATTAGCACATTATTATTATTTTTCTTTTTCATCACATTTTCAAAAAAATTCAATCACCACATCTTTCAACTTTTCATTTCTACACTATCCCTCCCATGAAGTTTTAGTTTATTAACTCGAATTAATTCCGAGAAAATCATAAAAAAATATTTATTTGATTAATTAATGCTATTTTGATTAATTAATACCACTTCTATTTAATTAATTAATAAATACTTATTATAACTATCCAAAGATAGGGACGTGGTGGCTCTGAGGATAGAGCGCTTGTTTCCCAATGAGGTGACCGTTAGGTTCGAATCCCAGCGATAGCTGGTTGATAAGAATTCCGTTCCTGGCTCGGTGCTGACGTAAAATATCCTCAGTGGTAGACGTATCATAGGTTAGGGTCCCCTTGCCGCCTGGCTAACCATCTGAGGTTTTCGTAGTTTCCCCTTGATCACAAATTCAGCTTAGTTGCATCAAACAGTCCACCACGAAGGCAAATTTCGCCGAATAACAAGAGTTCACTCGTCTTCTGAATTGAGTTCAAAATTACAATCTGCTATGGAATTGAACATAGGTATTTAGTCAATTCAAAATTCAACGACGCCGACAAAATAAAATATCCTGAGATATTGTAGGAATAGAAAAACTCGAGAGGAAAAGGATCAAAAGTCGTAAATTTTAGAATAAATTCCCGGCGCCAATTAGTGGGTACCGTTTATTTTTAAAATCACAGAATCAGGCTATAAGAATCTTCAAATATTCAGTTTACCTTCTTCAGAAACGATCGTAAAAAAATATTGCTTTTCAGTTGTTTACGGTTTGTGAAGCTAATAAAATAGAGAAACAAATTATCGAGTCATTTTTATGACTTCTTAATTTCATCTTATTACCAATAAATAGTTTTTCAAATATAAAATATAAAGCTCGCCAGTAGGCTAAAATTTTCCCCCCTATTTCTAGAGGGATGTTATTATCATCCTCTTCCTAGAGTGAAATTTTTACATTTAATGATCCGTATATTACATTCATAAAAGGAGGTAAATGATCATAATAAGTTTAGTTGTTTATTGCTGAAGAAAAAATTTTGTTTTTTGGGTAGACCTGAATTTTACTTCTTGAGTAGTAGTAGTTTTAATCAAAACATAGGCTTTTAAATAAAATTTATGAATTTTTTTTAAATTCATTAAATATACAGTATAGTGATGTGTATAGGATATAGCATATCGCTTAATGGGCTTCGTGGTTTTACTTACCCATGCTCACTGTTAAAATTTTAAATGTTTATTTTTTATAAATATCGCTGTTTAACGTCACCTTGTTATCGTTAAAGCAGTGAGACCAAAACCTTACGAATCAAAATCTTCAAAACATGTTTGATTGATGGGATGTGATCTATCAGAAACACTTTCAAATGTCGTCGAGTAGTGCAAAGGGTTTTGATGTTTCTAATAACGCCTTCCTCAATTGGAAACGCTTACGTTATTTTCCTTTCTAAAATATTAGTTTGCAATCGCAAGTATGCATACAATATTGAGTTCAATTTTGATTAAGGGGTTGGAAAAATTTCATTTTTTATAACTACATATCTATTTATTTATCTATCTACCTATCTATCTATCTAAGTTCAAAATGAAGATAAAGCAAAGGAAATTACAGACATACGAAGAAAAAAAAAGGGGGGGGGAGAAAAATAATAATAAAAAAATAACAAACAACTGGGGGGAAAAAAAGGATAAATTTTTTTAAAAAATCCGGAAAATAAAAGATATAATCTTTACATCAGCCCACACGATTATATCCGCAAAAAAGAGTGTTTTCTGATATTGTATCAATATAGCCAAAGCAAAATATATTAATACAATAGTGTGAGGTGCACTCAGAAATTTTTTTAAACAAAAATTACAACAAATAAAATAGAACACAATAAGTAAAAGTAACACGTAAAAACAAAAAATAAAATAAAATAAAATTAAAGAAAAAGAAAAAACAGAATAACACATAATCTATAAAGCGAGTGGCGAATTCAAATGTACTTACATGAAAGGGGAATTTTTCAAGAATGATTTACAAAATATTTTTGTAACAAGATTGCCAGATTGCAAAATATGAAAACAAAAGCGCAAATTGAACGTAACTAGACGAGTTTTGTTTTAAAGTGCCATTCTTAATGCATTGCTGAATTGCGTTTGATTTGTTAGTTACCAAGGATGGGTCCGAAATGGATGTGTGCAAGGTAATATTATACTGGATAATTTAAAGAAGTTGACCATAAATAATTTTAGAAAATAAATATTTATTTAAGAAAAAAATATAAAATAGAAAAGAGAAACATGAATTGCCTGTTTTGCGCATAATTTTAGCCACGGATTTGCCCGAAATGGATTTGCACATGGAAAAATTATATAAATCAGCGAAGAAAAAATTTTTTAGTTGATAATTTTAACACGGATTTGCGGATTTGCACATGGAAAAATTGTCTAAATTAATAAAGAAATTTTTAGTAAATAATTTTACCCACGGATTTGCCCGAAATGGATTTTGCGGATATAATCGTGTGGGCTGATAAAAAGATTTCTTATTTTCCGGAGATCGAACTGGAAGAAACTGGGAGAAAAATCTTTTATTTTCCGGATTTTTTTAAAAAAATTTATCTTTTTTCTTTTGAATTCTTCCCCCCTGTTGTTCGTTATTTTTTTATTATTATTTTCCTTCCCCCCCTTTTTTTTTCTCCATATGTCTGTAATTTTCCTTTGTTTTATCTTCATTTTGAACTCATCTAATGCTTACTTGCAGCTTATGCGCAGTAAATGAAACTTATTGTTTTTCTTAATTTTCTTCGTGTTTCTTTGTTTTTATTTATTTTGTTGTATATANTATATAGATGATTATGAATTATATTATACTCATAATTATAATTATATGTATAATTAGGAATTATACATATAATTATAATTATGAGTTATGATTTATACCATACTTATGAATTATACCGGTAAGAATACATTGTACGATGTTGCTAGTTTATTTCATCATTCATCGTAATTTGTTTTAGTTCTGATTATGTTTATTTTTTCTCAATCTTTTTTGTTTCAATTTAATTTTAAAAACTTAAAATTAAAGTGTTAATTCTAAAAAATTCATACTAAATAAAAAATTTATGCTATTTTATTTTATACTTTTATCAGATTCTTATCCAAATATATCAAAATTTCTTTTATCTTATCTGATTTAGAAAACAAGTGAAATTTGATAATTTTATCATGATATCTTAGAGCATGGCAAAAAATTATTTCTTCGGTTAAATTAATATATATATATATATATATATATATATCAGCAAACATCAAAACCCGTTTGATTACCGAAGGAAACAGAGAAAGGTGGTTGGTGGCTGCATGTTTCTTATGGCAATTAAACGGGTTTTGATGTTTTTCATTCTGTCTTCCCTACTGGACAGATTTTTAAAGCATTTTTTTTTCTTTCCCGCTTAAATCTTACCCTGCGATTCCTAATGCGTTTACTTTTTCAACTTATTTTTTCACATAAGAACGTTGATTGCTTAGTATACACAGTAAGATCCGCAAATATTGCAGGACTCAGGAAACAAAAAAGAAAAATGCTCTTTGCGCCCGATGCTGCGTGCAATTTTTGTTCACTTTACATATTTTAATTACATATCGCGACATATTTTTTCTCTTTTATCTTTGAGCTTTATAGTTTCGGCTTTTTCTTTTACGGATAAAGTATTTCATTTAACCATTTGTTGTTGTTGTCATAGACCAATAAGGCAAGAGGTGCAATGTTCTTATTTTCCAGTGGCGTCATCTATGGACAAGAATTTGACTTCCGCCACACCCATACGTCCCACCCGTTCATAGGGCGGACCCATTCATACATTCATTCCTTCATCCACAGATACTAATTTTGACCTGAACCAGAGAACGATCAATCTCCAATTCAGTACTCCTCAGATGTATGATTTGTTATGGGAACTTGGAGGTCTAATGTGACTCTGACAGATTTAACGTGTACCAGTCACCATTTATTAAGCAGGAAGTCTTCGGCCGGCTGGATTTGAACACCCGTTATAACGAACGTGCCTCCAGTGCCCTGCCACCCAGGCTACCCCGGCCCCATTTAACCATTTTAAACAGCTGAATAAAAAGTGAGCATTTAAGAAAAAGTAAAAATCGGGGAAAAAACAGCTTGCTAAAAGAATACGTTTGAGCACACTTATAACAATATACCAAGCAAAACAATCCATCTTGCACGTTAAATTAAGAATCTCCTTGAATGCAAGGTCGGTATAAGTATAAGTATCTACTGCATTAACGTCCTCATTTTAATACAATCAAGTAACAGTTTTTCTAATCAATTCAATTATAAGACTATTGTGACCTCTTATGGAGATGTTCAGGAAATATTGCAATCACCCATTAGTCTTAAAAATAATATTTCAACCCCAATATTTATATACTCATATTAATATATTTAATTAAAAATTTATATAATTACAAAGTTATTTAATTAATAATTTATTTAATTAATTCAATCAAATGACTGTTGCTCCCTCTTGTAAAGATATTCATTTCGAGCAAATCTTGGCATAACTCCTTAGTCTGTAAGAATAATCACAACCCCAATATTTACATTTTCGTTTCAATATATTCAAATAACAATTTACATAATTACTCCAATTACAAGTGTATCGTGATCTCTAATCGAGATATTCAAGATCGCCGATATTTACATTCTTGTATTAAATATTCAATTAACAATTCACATAATCAATTTAATCAAGAACTATTGTGATCTCTTAAGGTGATATTCGAGAAAATCATTGGCATCACGCGTTAGTCTTAAAAATAATCCCAACTCCAATCTTTACGTTATTGTATAATTAAATTCAATTAACAATTTATTTGATGAATTCAATCATAAGTTTATCGTGACCTCTTATGGATATATTCGAGGAACTCTTGGCATCACCCCTTGGTCTTAAAATAATTTTCCCCGCATCTCTCTTCTTGCATAATCTTATCACAAATCTTGTTCCCGATGAAATTTTTGCACAGTGGGGTGACTTATGGGCCTATGCCAACACATGCGCAATCAGATTCATTGTTTTTCTTTGAACTCCGAAGATAGTTTATCAGTAGTCTCTCACATAATAAGAATCGAAAATAATGGTGGAAGGGGGGCGAGCACTTCCGTGTAGTTTTGCTTATTCTGAAAGCGTAGTAAAATGATATTTCTAATTTCCCGCCGCGCGTCTTGTACCAGTAAAGCCACCCGCTGCATACGGGACACAGTGGCGTCTGGACCCTGAGTTGTTAAGAGGATAGGATGGCGCCCTATATCCCGTTACCCCCGAACACAATCTTCTTCCCCAGCATCCCCATCAGGGATGATTTTTTTGTGGATCAATCATCTTTCATAACGAGGCGGCGGCACGATGCTTCTGAAGAGGTCCACATGGATAGATGCCGTCCTCTTGGCGTGTTTGTTTGAATTCGCAATCATTACCGCCTCTTTACGAATCATTACATCTGTTATACGCTGTTTTAGATCTGATGAAATGTCTGTTTAAAGAATCCCCCGTATACGGAACTCGTTATGCACGGATCTAAGATTTCTGTCGCCCCTGTTTTTGTCGCTCTCCGGATGCGAAAGTGTCGGACAATTTAAATTTTATTTTAATGATATTTCCGATTTCGATGTTATATTCATATTATTTCTAATGACAGAGGGTTAGGCCAGGATAGCCTGGTGGGTAGGGCACTGGGCCTATATCCAAGAGGTCCTGGGTTCGATCCCCTCCGGCCGAAGACTCCCTGTGTAGTAAACGGGGACTGATGCTCGTTAAATCGGTCGAGTCTCAAAGTCCTCCATGTTTCCACAACAAATCATACCTCTGGGAGTACTTATCCAGGAGTTTCCTTGTCTTCTGGATTGGCTCAGAATTACAAGGTTACGGAGTGGAACATTAGTAGTCATAAACCAAAAAATTGGGTCGGCTGTTCAACGACGGTTATAAAATAAAATAAAATGACAGAGGATTCCGCGCTGGACTGATCTTAAAGACACGGTTCCCAGTAGAGCACCGAAGTCAAGCATCACTCGCTGCGATCAGTAAGTGGGTGGGTGACCACTTTGATCAGCATGCGTAGGGACCGAGGGTGTACGGTATCGGTCCTCGTTAAACTGTTCTATCCTAAAGTGCTTGACTTCGCTCATAGGTGGTCGGGCAACCAAGGCAGGGGAGCCGTCCCCTTTGAAGAGGATCAAAATTGCGATGGCATGTCTTCAGATCATCCTCAGGGATGTTTCCCAGATCGTCGTCAATGGCCCATTGTGCAGCTCTAGTGTGACGTAAATAAAGTACCTACCTAGCTAATGGCAGAGGACTTAACAAAATATAACAAGTATAAACAAAGGAGCAATAAAAATGATATTAAAAAGTCATCGTCTCACTCGGCCCCTCGCCCACTAGTTTGACCAAGATAGTACTACGAAGAGCTCCTCAGTAGTGAATATATTTTATTTTATAGCTATCAATGAGCAGCCGACCCGATTTTTTGGGTTTACCACTATTAATGTTCAGCTCCGTAGTCTAGTAATTTTGAACCCAATCCAGAAAACAAGGACATCCTGGATCAAGTATTGGGAGAAATTTGCCTTCGTGCAGTACTTTTTGGTGGAACTAACCAGCATTTGCGTTGCATGGAGAAGAAAACTGCGAAAACCTTCCATGGTTAGTCTGATGGCAAGGGGACTCAAACCCACGATCCGTCTACCACTAAGGATATTTTACGTCAGCACTGTGGTCGGTGCAAGCCGGGTGCGGAATTCGTATCGACCGGTTCACCTCAAAGCAGTGGTGAATATAGTGACCATCCATAATGACGTGCTCCACCGCAATGCAAAGGGATCTGAAAAGTCACCAATTTTAAAAAGATGTCCAACCAGGCAGTCATGTTGGGTCTCAACATCGAGTACGCATATTTTACTTTAAGAATGACCAGCTTTTGTGGAAGGTTCTAGTCACAGTTACTCTGCATCTACATTACTATCATCCATTACTACTTGTTTGTTGTATATGTTACCGTGAATGACCGAAATCAAGAAAATGTCAACTTTCACCGGTGAATGTCGACAAGAATGTCGCATAGTCGCTTTGGTGAATGTCCGAAATATTTGTTATATCCTATTTGATATTAATTTATTCGTTGATATTACTGTATTTATTCGATATTTTAATATCTGCTGAGGGTAGATTATAAGAAACATCAGTGTTTGGAGTTCCGGTTAAGAGCATGCAGGGCAGTGGTGCTTGACCTTAAAAAAAACATTAATGTATTGCATACCGGGCAGTGGCACTCAACTAGACCTTGTATATATTTCGGCCACTAACCAAGGCGACTATGTGATTGTCAACATTCACCGGTGAAAGTCAACAACCACCAATTTCAATCATTCACTGTAACCTATACGCCAGCATCCTTTTTCGCCAGTCTTACACCACAGTGGCCCGGGATCCACCGAAGAGCAATGTTCTAATTTCCCGCCGCGAATTTTTTTAGGCTGTGTTGCTATTTGCGTAACTGTTGCGGATTTTTAACAGTTATTCATGACTGCTAAGTTTTCACATTTAGTTATGTCTTAATTATGTTTGATCCCCATGTCTTAAGTATGAAAATGGGTCAAAGCAACAATTAATAAATAATAACAAAATCCACAGTTTAACAAAAATGAAAAGTATTCGTGATCTAAATTTCTTTTTTTTAATTATTAGAAAAGTCACACTCTAACGCTATAGGCTCATGTTAAGCTCATTTGGTTCGGCAAAAATTTGAAATCATTCATTGATTTTAATGATTTTCATTTAGAGTAAAAAATTTTAAAAGACTAACGATACTTAAAATAGTTTATTATTATTATTTTTTTTAATACTTAAGCTATTCGTCTCTTGTAATGCCTAGTTAATTTTGTACGGCAAAATATAATAGAGGGCATTCCATTAAGAATACATTTAGAATTCTTCTCAAAATTAAAAGCAAAAAAGTATGCACTTTGGGGGTTGTAAGCTAACATTCCACCGAGGGAAAAACATAAACGTTATTAAAATTTAACAAATGGGGGCCGGGATAGCCTGGTTTGTAGAGTGTTGGGCCCATGTCCAAGAGGTCGTGAGTTCGATGCCTGCTGACCGAAGACTCACCGTGTAGTAAATGGTGATTGGTGCACGTTAAATCTGTCTGGGTGCAAGATCTTCCATGTTTCCATAACAAATCAAACCTCTGGGGGTACTGAATTGGAGATGATCGTTCTCTGGTTTAGGTCAAAATTACGTTCTTTGGATGAATTAATGGATGTATGAACGGGTCTGTCCGATAAACGCTGTGACGAATGTGCGTGACAGAATTCGAATTCTTGCCAATAGATGGCGCCACTGGAAAACAAGAAGAAGCTCACTTTCTGTGCCTTAATGGCATGCGACAACAACAACACCAAATCTAACAAATCACAACAAAGAAAGGCAAACGTAATAAACGACAGTTTTTATTGGATGGAGGACGATTCTTAGAAACACCTTCAACATCTAATTAAGCCTGTTTTGTTGTCTGTAACATGTGCTTCCCTTTACTTCAATTTGCCAAAATTCATTTTTTTTTATATATATTATTTTGCGACTTCCACGAGTAAATTTTTTTTGTTTTCATTTCTTTTCAGTATTCTAAAAATGCATGTTAGAAGTACTTTTTGCGGATTGACCTGTATACACTACACTGTTTGAAATTATATCTGCTTCCAGTATAACGCACTTAAACAGTAGAATTTCTATATTTATTTTTTTTGACGAAAGAACTTCGAAAAAACTCAATGAAAGTCATACATTAAGTGGTTTAATTTGCAAATTAACAACATATTCAAAACATGTAGATTACAGTAGAAAATAGAATTGAGTACTGATATATCTCCAAAATGCTATTTCTATTTACATTAAAGCAAACGGAAAAAAAACACGCTCCTCCATCTGAGGGTAGGGAATACTTTGTGCTACGAAGAATAAAGTTAAACATGAATAAGGCACAAATAAAGGTACAAAAAATAGACATGTTGCAGTTCCAGTTCTAAAAACAAAAACTGATTCTCATGGCTCGCCCAGACCACAGTGCTGACAAAAATCATTTTCAGCGGTAGACGGATCATGGGTTAGAATCCCTTTGCCGTCTGGCAAACAGTGGTAGGCTTGCGTGATTCTCCCCTTCCATGTAATGCAGATGCGGGTTAGTTCTACATAAAAAAAAATCATCATCAACGAAAGCTAGTTTGTTCCAATGCTTGATCCAGAAGTTTCTTTGTCTTCTGGATTGGGTTCCAAATTACAAGGCTACGAAGTTGAATATAGATAGTACGATACTCAAAATTGGGTACACAATCAACTCCGGTTTTAAAATAAACTAGTTAATTCAATGAGTTCGTTCTCATTTGAAATAATTCAAATATTTTGGCAGCTCCCCTTGAGTTAGATCTAAAAGAATGAAAAGAATCTCTTTGAGTTTAGAACCGAGTGTGTTAGAACTGTCATTAAAAAACGGAATTCGACCGAATGCTTGTCGTAGATGCACGTCCAGAACAAATAATAGGCCTGTTGGTGCATTTTTACACATTTCACAGAGCTAACTTTTCTAAAACATAAAACTGCAATAAAAACCTACATTTTTTAAAGTTTGCAGCATCTAGAACGTCTGCAGCGTCCAGTTTGCGTCATGATTTGTTTAGAATGTTTGAAATCTTTTTTTCAGCACACTATCAAAAGATGCAAGCAGCGCCTCCATCATAGGAACCATGTATAAAGACAGAATCTTTCTTTATGGAATAAAAACGGTGCACTAAAGATATTTATGATTCAAAATGAATTGTAAAATATTCTTAGCATTACTTTGCATCATTATCCATAAATACTGAAATAAAGGGATTTGTTAATTCGTTTTACATTAGTTTATGAAATTCCCGTAACCAGATTATTATTTTTCGTTTTAAATTTAAATATCGAATAGAAATTCTAAATAACAAATTGTTCATTTTCTACTTGATGCAAAAGTATTACTTAAGTATTACTTTCACATATGCTCTGGATTTTGGCTAATTTGTTCACAACTAATAATTTTTAAAAATATTTTATAAATACTTCTTGTACTACATGGAAAATATTTTTGAACATTCTTAAAGCAATGTGGTGCTGTAAAAAAATTCTAAACAATTCATAAGTTTTCTACCTCAGAATATCAAGTTATAAGACTCTATTAACAGAATGGGAAAGTAAATGCAAATTGACTATATTGCGCTATAGCTTCAGAAAAGAGGTAAATTGAGGTATGTTTCCAATCCTTAAGTTCTACTTGCATATTTTGGACGGAATTGAAATTTTAAAAAAATGTTTTATAAACATTCCTTGATATATAATGTTTTAGATCAATATGAGACCCATGGAACCGGTTTTAAATGGCTGTGGTGCTGTAAAAAAAATTTATTTTTTATCAGTCGTTGAACAGTTGACCCAATTTTTCGGTTTACGACTGCTAATGTTTAACTCCGTAGCCTTGTAATTTTGAACCTAATCCAGAAGACAAGGGAACTCCTGAATCAAGTATCGGGAGAAATTTGCCTTCGTGGAGGACTTTTTGATGGAACTAACCCGCATTTGCGTTACATGGAGAGGAAGACCACCAGAACCTCCCATGGTTAGCCTAACGGCAAGGAGACTCTAAGCCATGATCCGTCTACCACTGAGGATATTTCACATCAGCACTGTGGTTGGTGCAAGCCGGATGCGGAATTCGTATCGACCAGTTATCGCTGGGATTCCAACCTGGTTCACCTCATTGGGAGGCGTACGCTCTAACCCCTGAGTCACCACGGCTCTCCTGGTCACATATTTTAATTTTATAACCGCTGTTGAACAGCCGACCCAGTTTTGGGTTTACGACAACTAATGTTCAACTCCGTAGCCTTGCAGTTTTGAACCAATCCAGAAGACAAGAAAACTCCTGGATCAGTACCCTCAGTGGTATGATATATTATGGGAACATGGAGGACTTTGTGACTCGACAGATTTAAGGGGCACCATTTGCTGCACTGTCTTTGGTCGGCCAGGATCGATCCCACGTCCTCTTGGACATGGGCCCAGTGCCCTCCCAACCATGCTATCCCTGCCCCTCCTGGTCATATAGGAACATTTTAGAACAATATGACGAATCTTAGAAATGTAACCAGATAACATTATCGCCTTAGAAGCAATCGCTACATGCAATTTCCACATTAAAGAAGACCCGCTGTGGACTGATAACTAGACACTGTTCCCAGTTCAATTTTAATTACTTTCTTTTTGTGGTGTCGTTATTTCTTTATGCATTGCAGTACATACTAGACATTTTTGTTTTTTTGTGAAGATGCATAATGAAAGTTTGAATTCAAATATTTTACTGTATGATCTACGAATATATTTTAAAACTTTTTTATGATATTGCAGATAAAATAAGTTCTTAAACTGCATTTTTTTTTAAAAAAAATATTCGGAGGAAGACAAGATGTGTTTTAATATTTCCAAACTAAATACTAAAATATTTTATTAAAAAAAGCCCTTTGTTGTAACATAATAAAAAAATCGCATTGACGCATTTTCCAAAGTTATATTAACATCGTAGTAAAAATTCAGTAAAATGCTAAATAATCTTGACGTAATTAAATCTTCTACAAGTAAAATAGAATTAACGTTTTGCTTGTAAAATATTCAGAGGAAGACAAGATGTGTTTTAATATTTCCAAGCTAAATACTAAAATATTTTATTAAAAAAAGTTCTTTGTTGTAACATAAAAAAAATCACATTGAAGCATTTTCTGGGGTTATATTAATATCATAGTAAATATTAAAAATAAATTCTGAATTATCTTTACACAGAGCCGGATTATACCTTTCGTAGGCCCTAGGCACAGCCGTTTTTGGGCCCTCCCCTCCGTCCCCCACTCCTCCCCTCTTTTCAAANTGTTTATTGAACTTTATCCAAAAATCGCAAAAAAGTAATATATTAGATCATAAGATTCTGCAAAATAATTTATTACCGAAATATATTATATTTTTACTTGTATCTTCATAATTTTGTGCAAAATACACTTGTTGTTTTTAAAGCTAAATTACTTTTGTCAACAAATTTTTTTCTCACAATTTTTTCGTAGGCCCTAGGCACGTGCCTAGTGTGCCTATAGGTTAAGCCCTGTCTTTACATTATTAAATCTTCTACAAATGAAGTAGAATTAACGTCTTGTTTGTAAAATATTCAGAGGAAGACAAGATGTGTTTTAATATTTCCAAACTAAATTCTAAAATATTTTCTTTAAAAAAACCCTTTGTTCCAACATAAAAAAATCACATTGAAGCATTTTCTGAAGTTACATTAATATCATAGTAAACATTGAAAAGAAATTCTAAATTATCTTTACATCATTAAATCTTCTACGAGTAAAATGGAATCAACGTGTTGCAGATCGTCACTAATGACGTCACTGATTTCATCACAACTTTCCTCCTTCACAGACAGGAACCGGAACTTGTTTCAATAGAAGCGCGCTGAAAATTTGTAAATAATAATGGCCGACGAGTTAACGTTCACAAGTGAATGTGTTGCTAAATATATAATAGAAAATGGAGGCAGAGTGACTAACCATGAGTTAGTAAGACATTTCAAGAAGTTTTTAAATGGACCCAATAGTTTGCGTAAGTGTTATTATTTTATTCTATCATTTTCACTGAAATTAAACATCCAAATTTCATGTCATCTCTGAAAGGTCGTCTACGAACTTTTTGTTGTAAAACCAGTTACTCGTGGTAAGATGATTACTTTTCCGCATTGGAAGCATAAAATTCATATTAAATTGCTGTGATTTATTTTGTATAATATGTAGGTCACTGTGTTTGCGTATACATTTGCTATGATTGATTAATTTACTAAGATGAAATATACTGATTGATTCAGCATCTTTCTATGTTTATTTTTATAAAATGCCAGTCAAATTCGTTAGCAATTGTGATTGAAAGTTCAATTTTAATAATCTTTTCAGAATGTTTTATAAAATTTGAATAAATTTTCTAAAATCAGACTAAAATGTGACGTTTATTTTCATATCATCATTGAAAATTCGAATTAAACAATGTTTTTATTATGATTTAGGTTTTTATTTGATTTTACTTAATTCATGAAATTTACTATGTTAAGGCATTTCAATTTTAAAGAATTTTTGGATTCATTGGTTATATTTCTAAATCCAATGATAAACAATGTTTTGATTTCGAAGATACTATTTCAATGCTTTTCAAATTTAAAAAATTTTATCATAATAAATTTAATTGTGGATATTTCTGTATCATGATCTGTCGCGCCAACTACAATTGCCAAGGTGCCAAATAGATTTTGAACTTGCTCATTTTTAAAAAAAAAAACATGCAGATGTATGCCCAGGGGTGGCTACGAGTCATATTTTTCTAGTTGGCCCCTTTCTGTGATCTTCTTTTTAGTTTCTCACATACTACTACTAGTGAGTTGCCAAGACTTGGCGGTTATTCTGCCACAGAATATGATACAGAAATCTCCCCTTTTCATCTTTCATAAAATTTCCTATGATAAAGCTAATGAATGCTTGAATTTGCTGTTCATATTCCTACCATAGCACCTAAATCAATGATATGGTTGAATATTTTATTTCAATACTTTTTATGCATCGTTTATAAACTTCACATAAACTTCACTATGATTAAGCTTTCTTAGTTTTAACGAAGGCTTGGATCTGTGTTTATAAAGATTGTATGTTTTGTTTAAACCATTCTGAAAGGTCTCAATTTTAACTCCAGAAATTCACCATTTAATTAATTTAATGCTGATTAAAAACTATCATATGTTATAAAGGTGATATTTCTATGTCAGTATCTATTCACACCAACTGCAATAGCCAAGGTGCCAAAATAGATTTTTAAATCTGTAAATTTCTATTTAAATGTAATTAATTGTTGAAGATGGCTGTAAGTTATAGTCTTTAACTTGGTCTTCTTTTTTGATGCTTCTTTGTTTGCATTTTGCCAAGACTTGGAAATTATTTTGGCACACGCATCAGTATGAAAATCTTCATGTTAAAACTGTCATAATACCAGTAAACGCAAAGTAAAGAAAATATTATAACATAACACGAAGACAAAATACAAATATTTGAAATAATTTTAACTCAAGTTCAATGCAATTTATATCCAATTTTGAAAAAGATTTCAAGAAACAAGTTTTACTGTTAACTAGAAACTTAAGGGGAATTTATTTTGAATTCTTCCAAGTATTTCGGAAATAATCTTTTTGTTGTGGAAGAATTAATACTGCAGGGTGTTGTCAAATGTAAACAATAATTATTGGTATCACCGTGTATAATCAAATGTAATGAAACAAAATTTATTGCTAAAATTATATAAATCTTTCATTACGACTTGGACATAATGTAACATTGATGTAAATAACTTGGCTTCTTTACTTCAAACAGGACATTTTGCAAGGAATTTGATTGTTTTGTGTTGTTCATTGCAGTTTTTAGCACTTTCAGCTTTAAGAATAATGGGATTTGATACTTCTTACATTTAAAACTGTGTTTTAGTTAGATAAGTTTATCGTAAAAATTTTATCGTAATGAAACTTAAAATAATTACAAGATTTATGATTTTTCTTTTGTCTTTTGTTGATTAAATGTTTATTATACATATATTTTCTTTCATTTCACTTTTTTCTGATTTATCTAGTATTGAACGTCAATTTCTTATTACAGATATTTTCAGTAAGCGTTTCCAATTTGCTGAAATCAAAAATTTTAACATCATTTTCATCAACCATGTAAGACTATTATTTATTGTTAAGTTATTAAATGAAGCTTGTATTAATGGTGCAATATAGAATAAATAAATTTCAATATCATTTTCAAGCAGTAATAACGTAAAAGAACATTCTATTTGAAGCTGTTGTTGATCTCCCCATACTATATATATTTAATTCTTTTAGTGAATAAATTTTGGAATTTGGAATAATATAGACATACTGAATATAATAATGAATAAGAATGTCTTTCGTTTAAAATCTATGTATATTTTATTTATTGTGTTTTTAAAATGACTAATGAGAAATATTTGTTTTGTAGCAAACGCTCGTGCTGTCTTCAAAGATTATGTCAATGCTGTTGCTTCAATTAAGACAGAGGATGTAAGTATAATAACTGTTGTGCTGTGTTATAAGATTAAGAAAAATTTTGTATCTTGGGGCACACAATCCAAAAATATCTGCAAGCTCATAATATTTTTTTAGTACGGAATGAATGATAAAAAGCCCTCATAATATTTTTAATGATATTTTTTTAATACAGAATGAATGAAAAAAAAACATTTAACATATTTTTTCCTGACCAAAAATATATATATGTGCATGCACATNGTTATCCTAGTAAAATAGAGCATAAAATTACAAATATTTTGATACCAAATACTCAAAAAGTCATTTTTTGCACTTGTGCCGGTATCTTTATAAACCATCGATATGTGCATGCACATTAAGAACATTCGAGGAAGATTATTATATTGATCGAGATATTTAGTTATAAACAAAAATGAAATTAAAGAACTGTATTGATATTAACACTAAACATTCCATAACCGGTCAAATAACCGGCTATTGTATGTTGTATTGTTAAGTGTTGGCACATTAGTGTTTTATTATCATATTAAGAATTAAGTAATATTAATAGTTTTGCTTTTGTAATTCTTCTCCTCAAAATTCATTTTTAACTTTTATTGTCAGACGTGGGTAACTATGTTTCATTTTTATTTAATAAATAAAATTACATTAAAAGATATCCTACTGTCACCATAATTCTTTATTTTCGTTGCAAAGTGATAGCCTTGTCCAGTTGTTTGCTCATCGGCTAACGATGGGATCACTAATTTTTGGGCTAAATGAGCAGTTGTATCTTTTCTCCTCAGTAGCAGCACGTATACAACTTCTTCTACCTTGCGTGAATTATAATTATGTTGTCTGCTTATCTCATTTTTTTCCCTGCCACCGTTTTTTATTTTTTGGATACTTTTTTTTTATATTACAAAAAATATTATTAAACAAAGTACCCATAAAATTGGAGAATCTCTGCCAGTGTATCCGCAAAATTGGAGAATCTTTGCCAATATATCTGTGCACTGCATTAATCTATTTTATCTAACTATGCAACTGAGCATTATGCATTGGAAAAATATTGTATGAAATTTCTCTATAGTGTCTTCCTTTTGCATATAATTGGAATAAAATAAAAGTACTGTGTAGGAAATCAAAATAAACTCATAGGCTGTATTTTAATAATTAGTGGGTTAGCGATTCTGATAAATTAGGTGTATATTTCTTGATATTAATATAATGGTCTGGATTTAAATTTATTATAAGTTTTTTTTTCTTCTGTTACTGTCTTGGTATCATTGTGTATGATTTTTATTGTTTTCTTGGGAATTGTTTTATTGATTAATTATTAGGGTTTATTTTTAGTAAATAATGTAATATTTTTTTATGTTTGTTTCTAATTCAATATATTTTCTAATTTTTTCTTCTCATATCTGGTTGTCGGGCTACTTGCACAAATATTTCCTTTCTGAGCACTCTTTATTGAATCTCTCTAATCTCTATTGAACTTTTTAAAGAAAAATTGCAAAAATGTGTTGTAATTTTTTTTTAGTAACTGTCTTAGCGTCACTGTGCTTGATTTTTATTGCTTTGTCGGAGTTGTTTTATTCATTTATTAATAGTTTCTTTTTTAGTAAATAATGTATTTTTTTCATGGTTTTTTCTAAGTTAATATATTTTCTATTTTCTTCTCATGTCTGGCTATGAGGTACAAATATTTCCTTTCTGAGTAATCTCTATGGAATTTCTATTGAATCTTTCTAATATCTATTGAACTTTTTAAAGAAAAATTGGCTTGTTTTTCTAAAAAGCAATAAGGCCTTAAATTATTTGAGCTCGTTTTTAGGTACTTTTTTAAACAGATTCCTATGTTTAATAAACAGATGTTTTATGAATAGTTGCTTTGTGACTATTCAAATATTCCACAATCATAATTATGGCAGTTTTGAACTCCATTCTCGTCAGCAAAAATCAGCAAATCGCAACCTTTAATTTTGACTGCAATTGTGATTATCTAATTTTAAGGTTAAGTTCATTTTAATGTCTTATGTAAACATTGCTTATAACCCTCTTATACCTTTGTGAGCAAAAAATAAGCAAATTGCAAACCTCTTTTCGTCCATTAGGAGTTAACATAATTTTTGAACAGCCTCTTTACTATTTCAATAGTAAAGGAGCCTTAATGATAAAATTGTAATAATAATAGTATTAGTAGGATATGGTATGATTGCGAGTTTCAACAGGTTCTTTTCATTTAAGAAAAGCCTTTTCAAAATATTCTTATTGCAATCCTATCTTGGTTGTTATAAGGGATTTTTCATAGGCTTATCAAATATTATTATGTTGAATAAATAAGCAAAACATAAGAAAATATTTAACCATTCAAAAAAAAATTTTCTGAAGGGCTTAAGAACATCTATTTTAGCAATGTACTTGCTAATTCGGTTGATAAATGAAAATTCCATATGTTTTTTTAGAAAAAAATCATAGAGAGATGTTTTTGAGATGATTTTTTTGCCTTTGGTTTAAAATTATGTAAGTTAAAGTTAAAAGTCTGGCTTTTTCCACTGGCAGAGAACTTGACAAAATGTAACAAAGAAATAAAAACAATGAACAAGGCGAAAAAATCATTGTCTCATTCGCATCTCTCTGAACTGTTTGACCATGGTAGTCCCACAAAGTGTTCCTCAATAGAAAATATGGTAGCCATCTATAAGGATGTGATCCTTGCAAAGAGTTACAGTAAGGGTCTAGAAAGGCATCGATTTTAAAAAGATATCCAGTTCGACAGTCATGTTTAGTAAAAATTTAAATATCTGATTTTTTAAAATATTTTTTTAAAATTTTTTTATTTCCCATGCCCACCTGTGTTAACATTTCGTCAATTCAGGTATATTTATAGAGCAGATTGGTTGGCCACTCTTTCAGGGGCACCATATTAGGAGGACCAACCTTGCTCCCACAAATCGCTTATCAATAAATGTTAGTTACAATGTATTTTTGCCATGTATGAGGAATTATACACAATTAAGTCATTATTAAAAAAAATCTTGTTGCTTCTGTGTCAATAAAAGGTAAGCCATATTACATTAGTTCAAAGAAGCAATGTTCTAATTAATTGTATTGAAATTTAATGTGCGTTGAAGTTTGTAATTACTTTGTATTCTGCAGCATTTGGTTAATGGTATGTTTCATATGGGATGCATTATAGGTGAATGCTTATGTCTCTGAATTTTTTTTTAATATAAGTATGTAAGTGGGAATTTTTTTTTTAGTATACCAAAAAAAATCACATATTTCTCAACTTTATATTTTACCAATTGGCTTAGACTGAACATTTAATTTTCTTACATTCATTGGCTGAACATTTAATTTTCTTACTGTATATTTGTGATATTTTTTTCTGAATGTTTTTTTATTTTATAAATCTATGTTGCATGTTTCATATGGGACGCATTACAGGTGAATGCTTATGTTTCTGAATCTTTTTTAATATTAGTATATATATGTGATTTTTTTTTAGTCTCTTTATTTTTTTACCAATTAGCTTATAACTTATGAGCATTTAATTTTCTTACTGTCCATTTATGTAATATTTTTTGTAGGTATTTTTCTTATAAATCTGAATAGAATGTTGACAGTAAAATAATTTAATAAATTTTTTCCAGGGTGTGAAGTATGTTGTCTTAAAGAAAAGGGGTCATGAAGAAAAGGTTCAAAATTCTTCTTCCTTTGAGGGGAGCGAAGGAAGTCTTAATGAGAGAAAAAAATGCAGATTGAGCGAAGACCCGGATTGCTCATCAACAAAAAACTCAACTCCCTATGTTATTTCACACAGCAGCTCTAGTCCCTCTGTTCTTGGTACAACAACATCCATGGATCCTGTCACGACCCCAACATCACCGATTCTTTGGAGTTCAGACTTACCTCCCGGGTTGGTACCACAACCACCTCCGAGACGTAAGCATTCCATGAAGGGGAAGGAGAATAGGAGTAATAAATTTGAAGCTAGTTTGAAAATAATTAACAGTGAAAAAGAGAATGCAGTAAGTAGCATTTGTTATTTATGTCTTTTATTTATCATCTTTCATGCTAGGGTTTGTAATCTGCCTGTTTAGTTAAGAACTAAACTCAGTGGCACGACAGCCCATAGAGGGCCAAAGTCTACTGTGCCCATCTCTGTTTTCTTGACCTTTGGGCTCTGAAGTGCAAGAGCAGATGTTCGGGTTGGATGGTCAGCAAACGCAGAACTCCCAGTGTTTAGCTCCCAAGCTTGGTACTCATTTAATTGACCCATTAAAGGGATGAAAGACTGAGCCAACCTTGCCCGACCCGAGGATTGAACCCAGGACCTGTGGCACAGGAGCACGAAGCGCTACCACTCGGCCACCGGGCGTCCTGTTTAGTTAAGGGTCATTCAAATTAGGATATTTTTGGCAAATTTTTGATTCTCCTCCCCCCTTTGTCAGCAAAAATAAGCAAAGAACAATACCCTTTCCATGTCTGCCAAGTCTCCTGTTTTTTAACGAAGACTCCTGTATTTTATGACTATCTCCTGTTTACCTGTATATTCTCAAATTTCTCGTTTTTGTTGAAGAAATTTTGAAAAAAATTTGCTGATAAAATATCCACTGATGGCAAAAATACTTCTCTTATTCCTCGACAGATGGTGCAAATATCAGTATATTTTTTGTTAATTGTTTTAAGTCGAGCCGTGTTGGCTCAGGGGTATTCGCCTTCCAATGAGGCAAACCAAGGTTCAAAACCCAGTGATGACTGATTGTTACTTTTGTAGTAAATACAAATTTTTAAAAATTATTAACTGATTAAGTGGCTAAGCTAGAGAAACAAAATTAACTTGCATTAAAAGTATATTTTTAGTTTATGCCCCGGTCTCGACCCCCATGACTGTTGAATTCGTTCGGAAGCAGGCATCCGTGATTAAAATCAGCATGATTCCAATCTTCTGATTTTTTTAAAATTATTAGTTTAAATCAAATATTTATTTTTGAAAGAAATAGAAATCCCCAATTTTAAGATTTATACAGCATTTTAATGAGATAATAAATTTTTTTTTTATTATATTAAAATTTGTTGTAAATATTTTGCTATTTAATAAATTTCAGTAAATTTATTTAATAAATTTATTAGATTTCTACTTGCTGTGTAATAAATTACAGTACTTTTGAAAGGCAATTTTGGAAATCTTATTCTTTTAGTACTTACATTTATAAAAATTAGTAATTGTATATGGATTTATTTTTTCCTGTAAAAAATATGATGAAAATCCCACCAATTCCTGCTTTTAAAACTCAATCTTTAAAGCAAAATATTATTTAAATGTTATAAATATTTTTCTGTATCTTAAAGTAAGTTGAATTTTAAAAGAAAACTGTTTAAAGATAAATTCATATTACCTTTTCTTATTTTTTTTAAAAAATTATTTCTTAATTAGTATTTTATTTAATTCATTTTGTGCTTAAATATATGACAAATTTAAGTTAATTTATTTGATGCCTAAATGTTTGACAACCTGTAGTTAATATCTCCCTTCCTTCCGCAATGACACAACAGCCCTATGTGAGCCTTGGCCTTCCTTAGAATTTTATTCCAGGCTATCTACCCATCTGATTCTGAGAGGACCTGTTTTTTGAGTGCCCTTTGGTATGGCTGTGAAATTTCTCTCAGAGTGTTGGCATCGAGCATTCTGATCTGATATTGTGACCAACACATTTCTATTTTTGGATTTTGACAAAATTTATTATATCCGAATCTTTTTTTATGTGCAATTAAAACTATTTTATTTTTAGATGAATTCTATAAACAGTTCTCTCTAAGTATCCTTAAACCAGAGTACCTTGGTTTCGGAGGAAGAAGGCCTGTTAGGAGAACGCTATAATCTCTCTTACCTCCATTGTTATTTTGAAGTTTAGCGAAAAATTTATACTTATTGTAGTTCGAATGATCAAATATTATAAAGAAGAAAAAAACATTATTTGAAACTTCGTTGTTTAATTATAACTTTACTGGAACTTACTTTTCTCTAAATTTTCAATTACTTGTGAAGGAGGATTCGGCATGAAGGATTTCTTTATCGGTTTAGCACCCTCTTGTCATATGCGTCAGATTACTAATTTTCATTTTTTAAATGATCTCATTTATAAAATTTAAACTCAGTATAATTTCTTTTATTGATTGTGCTTAATTATATATTAATATGTAAATTTTATTTTAACTCTTTATGTCAATGATAAAAGCAAAGTGTGGAATTCATTACACAGTATACTCTCGATATCTCAAAGTTGAAGGGACGCTAAAAATTTTTAGAGATAGCGAGTTTTCGAGATAACAAGTTCAGAACTAAATATGTTCTAAAAAGTAGAAATATATATTTTAAAATATTACTCTATTAATAGAGTCATGATACATGAAAATAACATTAATAAATATGTTTGTATTGACAGTTGACTGTAAGTCTAAATACAACAAGGATAATTTTATTTTTAAGAGTATGTAGTAAATAATTATGCTGTTGCTGTTCATTTACGTCGCACTAGACCTGCACAATGGGCTATTGGCAACGGTCTGGGAAACATCCCTGAGGATGATCACAATTTTGATCCTCTGCAGAGGGGATGGCACCCCCGCTTCGGTAGCCCGACGACCTGCACGCGAAGTCGAGCACTTTACGGTAGAACAGTGTAACGAGGACCGATACCGCGCACCCTCAGTCCCTACGCAGACTGACCTTGCATGACTATGCATTAAACAGAAAAAAATAGGTCTTCATTAAATTTGCATTGCGATTTTTCCGAAAAAATGCATTTTTTATTTCGAAAAAAAAAATCGACATAACAAAAGCAGTGTGCGTAGCGATTTTAAAAAGTGCTTAAATGTGCTTATTTTTGATTTACGTTTTTTAAAAGCCCTTAAAGGCGCTTTTTTTTATTCGGGATTTGTAAAAAGTGCTTAATTTTCTATCTTTTAAAAAAAGATTTTTTTCTTTGCCGTTGTCGATTGTCGTTCTAACTTACGAAAAATGCATGATTTTTCACAATTTACTCTGCAATATTTATCAGAAACTAGTCATTTTATCATGATTATGTAAAGTTTTTGAAAATGTTTCTGAATTTTATATGTTTATAAAGTAAGAGCTTTAAAAGGTAGAATTTTTTTTATTTTTTATTACTGCACAGGCTATCCTAATTAGTTTTTTTTTTTGGAAAGTGATTAAAAATATTTTTTTGAGTGCTTAAGAAGTACTTAAAAGGTGCTTATTTTTTGTTGAAATATCTGGCTACGCACCCTGAAAAAGTTTTGAAAAGAAACTCTTCAACATAGGAATTAAAATTTAGATTAGGAGGCTATATAATGCGACGGGGAAAAATATTTTTTCGACATAACAAGGTTTTCGAGATATCGAGAGTACACTGTAATTAAAAATTTTGTGAAGCGAGAGTCTGGTCACTTGAAATCGCATTCAGTTTGTTTTCCTTTTTGTCCATTCCTATTTCCGCCGGATGCAAAACTTTTAACCACTTGTTTCCTTCGCACCCTTTATTATATCGCTTTTAAAACCTACTTGATTTGAAGAAAGCATAGTTCATCTTATTGAACATATACTTACTGATACATATTTTGGTTTTCATTTATTCTCATGCTTTGTGTGCTGTTGCCAGTGGCTCAATACTAGTTATCATAGTTTGTATCAATTAACTAGGATTGTCTAGCACTGTCTAGCTTCGTCTTCGACTATATTAGTTTTTTGTTTAGTGTATTTCTATTAATGCTTTAGTTCTTGCAATTATCATATTAATTAACATTGATAATGTAATGATCTTAATATTTTTGTCTCTGCCTAGCGCCGCAATAACGTTTTTCTTTATTTATTGCGTTTACAGTTTCATTGCTGTANCACCTCCGAGGCGTAAGCATTCCATGAAGGGGAAGGAGAATAGGAGTAATAAATTTGAAGCTAGTTTGAAAATAATTAACAGTGAAAAAGAGAATGCAGTAAGTAGCATTTGTTATTTATGTCTTTTATTTATCATCTTTCATGCTAGGGTTTGTTATCTGCCTGTTTAGTTAAGAACTAAACTCAGTGGTGCGTAAGCCCATAGAGGGCCAAAGCCTACTGTGCCCATCTCAGTTTTTTTTACCTTTATGCTCTGAGGTGCAAGAGCAGATGTTCGGGTTGGGTGGTCAGCCCAACGCGTAACTGCCAGTGTTTAGCTCCCAAGCATGCTTGGTACTAATTTAATCGACCCATTAAAGGGTTGAAAGGCTGAGCTAACCTTGCCCGACCCGAGGATTGAACCCAAGACCTGTGGTACGGGAGCACGAAGCGCTACCACTCGGCCACCGGGCGTCCTGTTTAGTTAAGGGTCATTCAAATTAGGATATTTTTGACTCTCCTCCCCCCTTTGTCAGCAAAAATAAGCAAAGATCAATACCCTTTCCATATCTGCCAAGTCTCCTGTTTTTTAACGAAAACTCATGTATTTTATGACTATCTCCTGTTTACCTGTATATTCTCAAATTTCTCTGTATTTGTTGAAGAAATTTAAAAAAAAATTTGCTGATAAAATATCCACTGATGGCAAAAATACTTCTCTTATTCCTCAACAGATGGTGTAAATACCAGTATGTTTTTTGTTAATTGTTTAAGTCGAGCCGTGTTGTCTCGGGGGATAGAGTATTCACCTTCCAATGACTTAAACCAAGGCTCAAATCCCAGCGATGACTGATCGTTACTTTTGTAGTAATTACAAATTTTTTAAAATTACTAACTGATTAAATGGCTAAGCACTGAAACAAATTTAACTTGCATTAAAAGTATATTTTTAGTTTATACCCCGGTCTCTACCCCCATGAATGTTGAGTTCGTTCCGAAGCAAGCATCCGTGATTAAAATCAGCATGATTCAAATCTACTGATTCTTTTAAAATCAGTAGTTTAAATCAAATATTTATTTTTGAAAGAAATAGAAATCCTCAATTTTAAAATTAATTTATAAAGCATTTTAATGAGATAATGAAATTTTTTTTTATTGTATTAAAATTTGTTGTAAATATTTTGCTATTTAATAAATTTCAGTAAATTCATTTAATAAATTTATTAGATTTCTTCTTGGTGCTGTAATAAATTACAGTACTCTCGAAAGGCAATTTTGGAAATCTTATTCTTTTAGTACTGACATTTATAAAAATTAGTAATTGTATATGGATTTTTTTTGCTTGTAAAAAATATGAAAATCCCACCAGTTCCTGCTTTTAAAACTCAATCTTTAAAGCAAAATATTGTTTAAATGTTAGAAATATATTTCTGTATCTTAAAGTAAGTTGAATTTTAAAAGAAAACTGTTTAAAGATAAATTCCATATTACCTTTTCTTATTTTTTTTAAAAAAATTATTTCTTAATTATTATTTAATTCATTTTGTGCTTAAATATTTGACAACCTTGAGTTAATTTATTTTGTGTTTCAGTATTTTTGCAACCTTAAGTTAATTTATTTGATGCTTAAATGTTTGACAACCTGTAGTGAATGTCTCCCTTCCTTCCGCAATGACACTACAGCCCTATGTGGGCCTTGGCCTTCCTTAGAATTTTATTCCAGGCTATATACCCATCTGATTCTGAGAGGACCTCTTTTTTGAGTGCCCGTTGGTATGCCTGAGAAATTTCTCTCAGTGTTGGCATCGAGCATTCTGATCTGATATTGTGACCAACACACTTCTATTTTTGGATTTTGACGAAATTTATTATATCCGAGTCTTTTTTTTTTATATACAATTAAAACTATTTTAATTTTAGTTGAATTCTGTAAACAGTTCTCTCTAAGTATCCTTAAACCAGAGTACCTTGGTTTTGGAGGAAGAAGGCTTCTTAAGAGAACGCTATAAAGCGAGAGAAACTTCTCATGGCAAAATCTCTTTTACCTCCATTGTTATTTTGAAGTTTAGCGAAAAATTTATACTTAATGTAGTGCGAATGATCAAATATTATGAAGAAGAAAAAACATTATTTGAAACTTCGTGGTTTAATTATAACTTTACTGGAACATACTTTTCTCTAAATTTTCAATTGCTTATGTAAGTGAAGGAGGATTCGGCATGAAGGATTTCTTTATCGGCTTAGCACCCTTTTGTCATATACGTCAGATTACTAATTTTTATTTTTTAAATGATCTCATTTATAAAATTTAAACTCAGTATAATTTCTTTTATTGATTGTGCTTAATTATATATTAATATGTAAATTTTATTTTAACTCTTTATGTCAAGTTTTCGAGATAACAAGTTCAGAACTAAATATGTTCTAAAAAGTAGAAATATATATTTTAAAATATTACTCTATTAATAGAGTCATGATACATGAGAAAATAACATTAATAAATATGTTTGTATTGATAGTTGACTGTAAGTCTAAATACAACAAGGATAATTTTATTTTTAAAAGTATGAAGTAAATAATTATGCTGTTGCTGTTCATTTACGTCGCGCTAGAGCTGCACAATGGGCTATTGGCAACGGTCTGGGAAACATCCCTGAGGATGATCCGAAGAGACATGCCATCACAATTTTGATCCTCTGCAGAGGGGATGGCACCCCCGCTTCGGTAGCCCGAGGACCTGCACGCAAAGTCGAGCACTTTACGGTAGAACAGTGTAACGAGGACCAATATCGCACACCCTCGTTCCCTACGCAGACTGACCTTGCATGACTATGCATTAAACAGAAAAGAATAGGTCTACATTAAATTTGCATTGTGATATTTCCGAAAAAATGAATTTTTTTTTTATTTCGAAAAAAAAAAAAAAAAAAAAAAACTAANAAAAAAAAAAAAAAAAAAAAAAGAAAAAAAATTTGACACAACAAAAGCAGGGTGCGTAGCTGTTTTAAAAAGTGCTTAAAGGTGCTTATTTTTGATTTACGTTTTTCGAAAGCCCCTAATGGCGCTTTTTTTTCTATTCGAGGTAAGTAAAAAGTTCTTAATTTTCTATCTTTTAAAAAGAGATTTTTTTCTTTGCCGTTGTCGATTGTCGTTCTAACTTTCAAAAAATGCGTGATTTTTCACAATTTACTCTGCAATATTTATCAGAAACTAGTCATTTTATCATAATTATGTAAAGTTTTTGAAAATGTTTCTGAATTTTATGTTTATAAAGTAAGAACTTTAAAAGGTAGAAATTTCCTTTTTTTTATTACTGCAAAGGCTATCCTAATTATGATTTTTTTTTGTTTTGGGAAGTGATTAAAAATATTTTTTGAGTGCTTGAAAAGTACTTAAAAAGTGCTTATTTTTTGTTGAAATATCTGGCTACGCACCCTGAAAAAGTTTTGAAAAGAAACTCTTCAACATAGGAATTAAAATTTAGATTAGGAGGATATATAATGCGACGGGGAAAAATATTTTTTCGACATAACAAGATTTTCGAGATATCGAGAGTATACTGTAATTAAAAAATTTTGTGAAGGGAGAGTCTGGTCACTTGAAATCGCATTCAGTCTGTTTTCCTTTTTGTCCATTCCTATTTCCGCCGGATGCTAAACTTTTAACCACTTGTTTCCTTCGCACCCTTTATTATATCGCTTTTAAAACCGACTTGATTTGAAGAAAGCATAGTTCATCTTATTGAAGTCATTTATTTCTTCTTGTAACTTATTGATTTAGAGACTATTTTCCTCACTTAGTAGTTGTTGTTACTTTTTGTAAGTATTATTAAAATTTACGAATGTGTTTTTTTTTTTTTTTTAAATCTCGTATCTAGTGATCTTCCCTTGAAAAATACTTCCTCAATGCGAATCCTGTTTTTATTTGTATATTTTAATTAAGAATAATTAAAGCAAAAGGCGTAAATGTTCTTGTATCGAATATTAACTAGCATACCGATTAATTTGGGCTAGTAATGCGAAATTACCAGACTCAACTGGATTTTCCAGTAGACTACTGTGTTTTGGTAGTTTCTCCTGGTCTACTGGTTCAATTAAAATTCTCCTGGTTTTTGTACGTTTTAGAAAATTCTCTAAAATTGAGTTAGTTTTCTAAAAAGAATCCCTATTGAAATAGAATTTTTGTACACATTATTGCTTGAATATTTAAGTAAGTATTACTAATACAGCGAACCTCATTTATAAAACTCAGTTTAGAACTTTTTTATTTCTAAAATGTCCAGTTTATTTTTATTCAAGGCTTTTTAAATTAATTAAAAAATCTTTTAACCATCTTTGATGAAGTAAATGCCTTTTAATATTCAAAATTATGAGTAAACATAACATTTCAAGTATGTTTAATGTCAATCAAAACTGGAAAATATTGCAGTTTTTTTTATTTTGATGACTATAAAAATCTCTAAAATTCCCTATGTGTGAAATATTTAGTACATTTTGCAACAATTATCATGAAATGTATATTATTTTGTAAAATCTACTGCATTTTTTTCCTATTCATATTATCAGCTATGGTTACAAAACCAAACTTTGCATTAACATTCCTTCTTTTCTCGACGAACTTGGAATTTTAACTATCAAAACATGGATGATATTCACAAGCTGAAATTTATGATATCGACGGTTTTATTCCGCGGAACCCTAGGGTTCCATGAGAGGCTCACAGGGTTTTGCGAGAATTAGGACTTTTTTTTTAAAAATCAGTAATGATCACTCTTGAACTTTATATCCTCAATAATTTAAGCTACTTTATTCAGAGGTAATTATGTAAACAATAATAATTATTTGAGAATTACTTTTTACCGTTTAATGTAATATTGATCAGAGAAATTTTGCATTGTAAGGCATGCCAGTTTTTACATAATTTTAATCGATCTATACAGATATTTCTTTTTTACGGTAACAATGAAAGTCCTCATTTTTTCGCTTTTGCAGCGAAGAATTGCAATATCAAGTGTGTGATGTGTCATAAGCATGAAAGGGTATACTCACTTGTTAGAAAATTTCTGCATGAAAATTTTTTTCTCGTGTGGACAACGGGAAGTTCAAACAAACTGAGCTATAAGTTGGGTAGCATTAGAAGGTTAAAAGCGAATAGCTTAGATACCAAAGAGTGTGTTCTATATTATGTTTTAATTATACTTATGTTCAATAATGATAACAATCATACTCAATAATAATAGTAGTTTTATAGTTGTAAATTATATAATTGTATTTTTAATAGTAATATTTTTTTTAAATATAATTGTTTTGTTTCTGCATGTTTTTTTTTTTTTTGCATATTTATTTCAATTTAAAATTTTTATTTTAATTAAGTGTTATTGACTAAAAATTATTATTATTATTATTTTAAAGAGGAATTCGTTTTGAAAATCTTAATAATTCATTTATATTTGTAAGATTTTGCCCCAAAACACATTTCAAAAGGATAACGAGCATAGTTTGCAAAGCATACCATATAATATTGCATAGCAAATAGGAGTTGGGAGCGTAGGCGAACAGGGGCGAGCCCTAATGTAATTTTAAATGACAAAATTTGAGCAGAATCGGTTAAGAAGAATATTTAATTTTTATTTTTATAAATTAGAATGGAGAAATGGGGGGGGGGGCGGTAGCCTGGTTGGTAGGGCACTGGGCCCATGTCCAAGAGTTCGTGAGTTCGATCACAGGCCGGCCGAAGACTCCTCGTGTAGTAAATGGTGACTGATATACGTTAAATCTGTCGAGTCGCAAAGTCCTCCAAGTTCCCATAACAAATAAATACCTCTGGGGGTACTGATCCAGAAGTTTCATTGTCTTCTAGATTGGTTAAAAAATTACAAGGCTACAGAGTTGAACATTAATAGTCGTAAACCCAAGATTGGGTCGGCTGTTCAGCGACGAATATAAAATAAAATAAAATGGAGAATAAGATACTTGCAAGTGACGTAGTGTGGGTATCTCGATCCTGATTGGTTATTTAAACTTGGCATTTGTTTACGTTAGTAACTGTTCTTTCCATTTTAGTTCGAGTAAGTCAAGTCCTTCAAGTGTTCACTTAAGTGACACATTCTAAGTTCTTACACGAAGATTTTTTCTCAAAGAGTTCAATTGTTTCACTATCACAGAGACTTAACACAAAGACAGACGCGAAGCCATAAGGAACGTAAACAAACTTATTATGCATCGAAGTTGCCAGGTGCACAAAACAAAAATATATCACGGTTACAATAAAACACATAAATAATAAATAAGAAGTTAAGTAAGAGAAGTAGAGGAGATAGAATTATATTTCAACTCATTCGATGGGCGATACGACTCTATATTTAATTAACTTTCCGCTAATTAACATTCTAATTTATGTAGAAAAACTCAGCTCATTTTTAATTTTTATGGAAGAAATTAAATAATTGCATGATTATTCTGTTTTTTTTTAAAAAATTAAAGCAACACTATTAGTTCTATTGATAATTAATTTGTAAACGAGAAAAACGATGTTTTTCGAAGCTCTGACTCCAAGAAATGTTTTTAAAAAGCCGCAGTTTAAGTGCCTTACACTTGAAACAATGCAGTGATTTTAAACGATATATATAATCTTGCCGTGAAGAATAATCTGAGCTTTAGAACTAACAAATAACTTAAATATTTTAAAAGCTATTCATTTTTTTTTTTTTAAATCTCCAATCTGGCGACATTTTAACACCTTGGTGAATATTTTCAAAATTACTGCCTTATTCTCAGTTTTTGCAATTTTGTATAATTATGCTCAGGTGTCGTCGCGGGCCACATATCGAGAGCTGGCGAGCCGCGGATTGTGCCGAATTTATTATTTATTGGAAATGTTACGGAGCATAACTATTAATTTTAAGAATTTAAATTTTCAAATGTCTAATAATTAATTGCAATTTTAATTTATAAAAACTAAAGGGAAGAGTCCTGATTTCCTTTTTAGTTTGCTTTTGAAAATTAAATAAAATAACAAGAAATTAATGTATTAATTATCCTTTTTTTTTGCTTAGGTTTGTTTTTATTTCCTTATTATCTAATTTTAAATCTATGACAGTGAAGTTTTTTATGATGGAAGTCTCTAAAAAGCATATTTAATATTCTCCCTTTTTTATTTATTCAATTCCTACTATTATTTCACACTCTCCCTATATATCTTGTTCAAATTTTCAATCGTTAACAAAATATTTTTAATTCATCCACTCAAGTTCAAATACATATTTTTAAACTTCTAGTGGATGACACTTGATGTTAATACAGTTTTTTTCTAATATTATAATTCATTCATTAAATAGGGATGAGAAAAAGCGATATGGAATTTCCTGATGGGTTGAGCGTTAGTCATTGTTTTAAATTTTTCTATAAGCTATTCAGTTTTTCACAAATTTTTAAAATAACATCAGCTATAATTTCTAACTTATAATTCTATTTGAACAAAAAAAAAGGTCTTTCACATTTAAATATTTAATTATTTTATATTCGTTGTGTCAAATAAATTCAATAAAGAACATTACGCTGTAGCACGTGTGGTTCATGTCACCAAATTTATACTTATATTGTCTGATACCACGCGCCTTTTTTTTTTTTTTCTTCAATTCCTACTGTTACTTCTCACTCTCCCTATGTATATTTATATATCTTGTACAAATTCTCAATCGTTAGTAAAATACTTTTTATTCATCCACTCAAGTTCAAATACATTTTATTTTAAACTTGTAGTGGATGACACTGGATGTTAGTACAGTTTTTTCAAACATTAATACATTCAANAATCTATGACAGTGAAGTTTTTTATGATGGAAGTCTCTAAAAAACATATTTGATATTCTCCCTTTTTTATTTATTCAATTCCTTTAATTAGTTCACACTCTCCCTATAATATTTTGTTCAAATTTTCAATCGTTTAATAAAATACTTTTCATTCATCCACTCAACTTCAAATACATTTTCTTTTAAACTTGTAATGGATGACACTTGATGTTAATACAATTTTTTCAAACATGAATTCATTCAATAAATTTAATTAATTAATTTTAGATTTATATGGGAGAAAAATTTTTAATTATTTAAAAAAAAGTAACTAAAATTAAATTTTTCTTTGTTGACCTAAGTAGGAATTGACTTAAAAATTTTTTTTACATTAATTCTTTATAATTAAAATTAAAAAAACACAGATTTTTTTAAGTACTTTTCAGCGTTGGTTAATAATCCCTCAATTTTCTTCCTTCTATGATTAAATATGTGACACACTGGCTTATACTGATATTGTGATTCTATTTGTGTGTTCAGCTTTCACTCGATTTGGTTAGTCGTGATTCTGCATAAAGTTTTCGTGTCACGGGAGGGGGGGGGGAGAGAACATGGCAAAGGAAGAAAACAAATGTCACGTATAATTTTTGTATAGTGTTCGATTTCAAATAATCTATAATTCATCATTTTTGAGGGCTTTTTAATTTCTCCTATTCTAAGAGAAGTACGCGAAAGAGTTTAGTACTGTGTATCTGAAGTTTGGAAGATAGCATATTTATACTAGATTAGACTTTTAAGTAATGTGTGTTTATCTGTATCGATACTTTTAAGAGAATGGATTAGTGTTTAGTTTTGTGTGTGTCTATATCTATATTTTGCGTGTTCAGGAGTTTGAGTATACATTGGACTTAAATTTCAGTTGTGTGTACCTATAGTTCAAGAGATTGGCTATATATTGGATTAGAGTTTGGTTGTGAGTATCTATAGTTCAAGAGATTGAATATATATTGGATTAGAGTTTAGTTGTGTGTAACTATAGTTTAAGAGATTGGATTAGAGTTTAGTTTTGTGTATATACCTATTGTTCAAGAGATTGGATATATATTGGATTAGAGTGTGGTTGTGTGTAACTATAGTTCAAGAGATTGGATTAGAGTTTAGTTGTGTGTACCTATAGTTCAAGAGATTAGATTTATATAATTTTGAATTTGTCAAGAAATCGAAGTAAAAGTAATTCCCCTTATTTTAGTTCTTTATATATATGCATGTATATATATAATAAAGTCAAAGTTAAAAAAAGTTTTTTTTTTTAAATTTAAGAAAAGGCCAAACAGGAGAGCGGATCGTTAAACGCCGCTGGATTGTAAAATCACAGCCCAGAACGATTAAAAAAATTGTTATTTATTTTGGGCGGTAATCCTAGCCTGCCTGATATCTATATGATTTTTTTGAGGGAAAAAAAAATATAGAAATATAGAAAAAAAATATGGATAAAAGAAATTCGACTACCCTATTTACAACTTTGGAATTTCGTGTCTAATTTTGGTTTTAGTTTGAAAAAATCATTAAGGCCGTCGACAAAATATGTTTCTAAATCTTCTTTGTCGACTATTTCTTTTCATATTCCCTATCACTAAGATTCCGTCAGATATATAATATCACCTTAACATACTCTGCCCGATTTCCATTTCTGTAATTTTATTTTGAAATTTTAGTTTCTGTTTGAAATAAATTAAGTACATCGATAAAGTAGGTTCCTTAATCTTTTGTCGAGTATTCTTTCATTTCCATTGTGCCAAAGATTCCATTTGATCTGTAACTTCACCAACGCTTCATCTGTCCTATTAACATTTCTGGAATTTTATTTTGAAATTTTGGCTTTCTCGGAAAAAAATAATTGAAGCCTCCAACAAAACGTTTCTAAGTTTTTTGTCCTTCAATTCCATATTTTCTAAGATTCCATAAAATGGAGAATTTCACTTTAAAACTGCTTTTTATTTATTTTATTTTTTGTAGTCTGGTCCAACTAAGGACGAAATAAGAGAGATCTGCAGTCCCGGCAGCGTGAAGGAAAAAGCTCATTTCCTGAACAAAATGGCTTCTGAAAATGATGTATCCAAACTTTCAATAAGTAATAGGAGAAGAGATCGTGATGACAAGGTGAGTTTTTTTTTAAAAAAATTAATTACAATTGATTAAAATTTTATTCTTTTTACTAATTTACTAGCTTAATACCCGTTCTCAGTAGAGGATGGAAAAAAAAAATTAAACTAACAATAAAACACTACTAAACAACACTACGAAATCATGCGCAAAACTGAAAGACGCATAACACAATTAATAAAGATAAAATAATTCCTTTTTCTATTTATTATTTTTTTATCCCTGCTGGTGACTTTCCGTTATTAGATCAAGCAAAACACGTTTTTAGTAGTTTATCCCATCTGAATAACGATCAACTGTATTCTGTATCTTCTGAAATGATGTTATTGCTCGACGCCAACTCATTATGGTCAAAATTTACCTCAATCAAGCGATTTTCTCTGATCTACCTATTCTTTCGAAGTCCCTTAAAATATGTTTTTCAGCAATATATTTATTAAAACTTTACAGTTATGCAGTTTTAGTAGGTACCAAATATACTAATTATGCCTGCATTGATATGTTTGGTATTACATTAAATTGAAGCGACTACCATAAGTGTGTGTTACCAAAAGTATAAGCGTTGGCTTCAATAATAGTATTGCGATTTTTTACTTTTTCCCTAAACGAATTCGTACCATATCTCTATTAGTTTTGCTATTTAGTGCATAGTCTGTATTTTTCTTCTAGGTTTACCTATTACCAAAATTAATTTAAGCTTCGTGGGCATCAATATCAGTTTGGCGATTTACTACGCTTCTCCTAAATTAATTAGTATCATTTCTCCATTAATTTTCCATTAATTAATTTTAGTACCGACCCCAATGCCGACGTGAAATGTTCTCAGTGCTTGGCGGATCATAGGTTAGGATTTCCTTTCCGTCAGGCTGACAGTGTGAAGTTTTCGTGGTTTCACCTCTATGTACGGATTAGTTCCATTCAAAAGTCCTCCATGAAGGGAAATTTTCCCAATGCTTGATCCAGGAGTTCCTTTGTCTTCTGGATTATGTTCGAAATTACACGGCTCAGGAGTTGAACATTAGTAGTCGTAAACCCAAACGATTGGTCCGGTGTTCAACGACGGTTAGGAAATATAAAATTAAATTTGCTTTTAGGGATAACTGTGGAGGCTCAGGTGATAGAGCGTTCGCCTTCCGATGAGGTGAACCGGCTTGTTCTAATCCCTTTGATGGCTGATCGATACGAATTCCGCACCCGGCTCGCGCCGACCACAGTGCTGACGTAAAAAATATTCTCAGTGGTATACGGATCATGGGTTAGAGTCTCCTTTCCGTCAGGCTAACCCTGGGAGGTTTTCCTCTCTGTGTAACGCAAATGGGGGATAGTTCCATAAAAAAGTCCTCCACGAAGGCAAATTTCTCCCATTACTTGATCCAGGAGTTCCTTGTCTTCTGGATTGGGCTCAAAATTACAACGATGCGGAGTTGAAAATTAGTAGTCGTGAACTCAAAAAATTGGGTCAGCTATTCAACGAACTTTTAATTTGAAAAATATTGAAAAAATTTGATAATATAATAAAATTCTGATGTTCTCGAAGATTGTGACTAAAAATTGATAAAATCCTATTTATAGTTTTGAAATATTTATTTACATTTTATTTTATTATATTTATTTTAATAATTAATTATTTTTTAAATTTAAATATGGAAATTGCTTGAACACGCATTAATAAAGTTTCTATAAAAATGTTTTAAAATTTTTTTAATGGCATTATTTTTTATTTTGTGATCAGTTTTGTGCTTTTCAAATGCTTTTTTTTTTGGCATTTTTTATAGAACTTTTTTGTCATCAATATGTTAGCTCTGATAATCAGTAATCACGAAAAAAAACAACAACAATTATTTAAAGTCACTTTTATGTAAGTTCTAAGTTCCCAACGTAAGTGGGGGAAAAAAATCCGATAGCTACACCTGATAATTCACACAATAAAAATATCATACGAAGACAGTTTCAATAAATTTCATTCTTTATTTATTATCGTGTTCGATGACACGATAGTAAATTGTAAAAATAAAACCGTTTGTTTTAACTTAAAATTTATGCTTGCCAATTTGACAAACCTTATTTATTTCATACTTCCTGTTCCAAATGGGATTCTTTTTCCCCACCCGTTGCCATTCAATGGATGAAAAGTTAAATTAACGTCTACTCTAATAACTACTTCAGTATTATCCAATTAAGCAGTCACCAGATTGTTTCTTTATAAATTTAGATTTATTAACTAATTCAATTTAATGTCATTCGTATAAAAGCATAAATTTTTTAGAGGTAAGATTTCTTTAGAATTAAACGTGCCATGTTTGTTAAAAAAGTGTTTTAATTCTACAGTTACTATTATATATTTATGTTTTTATGTGTATTTTTTTATTAATTTTATTCTTTTCAGGGAGGAGAATATGATGATATGTGCTCTGTTTCTAGCGTAAGTTTGTTTTTATTTCTTTATGAATAGCTAATATGTATTATTTCACTTTTGATAAAGGCATATTTAACGTTTCGCTGTTTGTACTGATATGCTAACTAATTGTAATGCATTTGGAAGCTGCAACTAATGTACTTTTAATCAAAGTATTTTTTGTTAAGGAAATTTAGATTATTTTTGACTGGGATTTTTTTAATATAAAACTATGTAACTGGTAAAAACTTTTAAAATAATTATTATTAATAATTATAATATTTATTAATTTTTTTACTTTAATTAAAATACTTTTATAGCACTTAAACAAGTTAATTTTGATATCTTTTAACCAAGATTCTCTTTGATGAATACGCAAGTGTCCCAATTCAAACCAGAAATAACAAAATCAAATGACACTCGGGATTATTTATTTATTTATTTATTAAAACTGCTCTTAAAAAATATATTCCCATATTGTAAGTAATAAGTTCGTAATAATAATGAGTGACCCAATAAGTAAGTAATAATGAATTTCAACTTTATTCTTATAATTATTTAGATGAAATTTTCAAGCAGAGTTTAGTATAAGTGTTTCTCAATTTCAGAGATTCAAAGTCTAATATCCTTCTTCTAGATAAGATATAAGTGGTCTTAATCTTTTAAACGCATGGGCATATTCGATTTCAAAAACACAAAAATCCACTGAAAAAAGTACTTAAATTCTCTCCCCAATTAATCGAACTAAATGGGTATTATGGTCGGTGTTTGTGCCACAAAATAGCATATTTCATCATAATTGTGGACTTAGCACACTCTTAATTGTAATTTTTTATTTAATGAAAAATTACAATAATGATGTTCACAATTATGATGAAATATGCTTTTTTGTGACAAAAACACAGACCGTAATATCAAATTTTAAGAAAATTATTTTGATGAAAACAAATGAACGGACCAGGGAAAAACCTTATGAACTTGTTACTGGGCTATAGGACCATAGGAAATTTCTACCTCTGACTGGTATTGCTAAAAATATTGTAATATCTTTTATTACATAAAAAGTCCTAAGGCGGTTTGATATTTTTTTTCCCAATGTACTGCAATAAACAATTTTGATAAATATGTATACTTGTTATATTATTTGAAAAAATATTCAGTACTCAACACAGTATATTTTTTACAGTATATAAAATTGCGGTATATTATATTATTTGAAAAAATATTTAGTATACTCAATTATTCAGAACTCAAATAAATATTCAGTACTGAAAAAAAAAAATCAGCACTCAAAAAATACTCAGTACTCAACTCAGTATATTTTTCTCAACAGCTTGATCCAAGACGAAAAGAGTGGATACTTAAATCCGCTTCCAGTGATTATCACGAATTAGTTAGATTATTGCGAGAAGAACCTAAACTGGTGAATGTCACTGTAAGTATTCATTTTATTTTTAAAAAATTTACTTTTTAATTTTATATGGAAGTCTTGGGACAATAGAGTGATTAGCCATGCTTTTTCTACTAGGCGCAATTTTACAAACCGTACCTTAGTGTTGTTTCCAGATTGTTACTTTAAAGTTTCTGGAATTTTCATTCGATGACATATTTGTGTATGAATATTATGTTTTTCTTCAAAAATACCCTTCTAAACAATACCGAATATTTCCTGATATAACTTATTTAGGATAAGAAGCCCTTCAAATATTGTGTAAGCACATAAAGAGGTTTTTTTTTATTAATTTTGCTGACAATGGGGGAAGCATATGAACAATGCTTACGCAAAAAAAAAAAAAAAAATCCCCTTTTTGAAATTATTTTTAATGCAAGAAAAGGGAGGGGGGAAAATCAGTTTCGGAAAAATTTACCATTTGGAAAGATACATTTGGAGAAATAAAAAATTTGAAAAACAATATCTTTAACGAGTTAAGTTTCATGAAATAGTCATTATTTTTTTTAATAAAATACTAGAGGACTAAGCCCCTAGTTCGCTGACGCTCACCAACCCCGATGATTGCTTCGCAATAATTTCTGTTTTTTGTCATGAAATAGTTGAAATTATTCGACTAAAAATATATGTACTAAAAAGAACATTTCTCCCGCCACTTCCCATGTCCAAATATTTCCCTCCCTTATGATATACTATTAAGATCTATTAGTGAATTTAAATCATTTTTCTAAGTAATCATTTTTTGAAATAACATTTAAAATTATAAGTATACTGTTTTAACAAATTTTTGTAAATTCACAACTGTGATTTAATATTTTTGCTTACCAAACTAACGGATGTATAATTTAAATAGAATTTTTGCATTCATCACTTTGTTCATGAAGCTGAAAGTTAAATTCTAAATCACTTAACGAATCTCTTTTTACCTTAATTCATAACAGTATAGAGTAATTTGCACCTAAAAATTTTTAATTTTTTTTTTAAGAAACGAAATTAAACTAAATAAATATTAAACACATAACTAACTATTCAACACTACTTAAATTATTATTTGAGACAATCCAACCAAATGAATTACTATTTATAACTACAATGTTGCCAATTTTGATAAAGAAATACCCGATTTTTACGGTGCCACGTAAGAGAAAAAAATATAATAGATAAACGTATTTAAACTTATAATTTGTTGTGGGGCAGCCGAAGACCCCATTTTATTTATTATTTTTTAAAAAGTACCTTATAGTGGAAAAATAATTGCGTGTCTCAATCACTAGAATCCCAGAGAGACCGCAAAACATTCGATACGAGCATTAAAAAAAAGCAAATAGAATTTTTTTTATAGTTGGCCCAAAAGAAACTGTAGACGGTGAAGGATATACGTAAATCTACGCCCACCCTACTCGTGCGTGCAGGTTATGTAGTGCGCGTGCCAAAAATTCCAAAGTCAACGGGTGGGCACCTAAAAATCATCTCGTCTGCAAGGGGGCTTCCTGGTAATATCTTTAAGACCCCCTGACAGAAGAAATATGTGGTGCAAGTGAAAGGTATGACAGTTTTCCTCGTTGACTTGGTTATGTGATGGTGTTTTAAAGAAAATGTAGGCGTGTTTACATGCTATGGAATATATTTTACTTGTTAATCTTTAGATCGCTGTAACCGTGATTGATTTCACTCCAATGTGGCTGGGTAGTTTCGTCCTTTAAAAAATGTCTTACTAAAGATTGTAATTTGTAGTTTTTTTTTAAATTTATTTATTTTTCTTTTTGTTTTATTTGAAAGTATGGGGCTGCGATGGCAAGTTTTTCCATCCATAAATAAGTTTCTTCCATCCCAAGTGGAAGAAAGGGAAGAAAATCTTTAGAAATGTAAAGAATTAAAACGATTATTTTAAACAGTTTATTGTCGCACTATACTTTAAATAATAGTTTTAACTCCGAAGCTTTTTAATGCATTCTTAACACTAAACATACCAACACTTAATATCTACCTATTTCTACCTTAGACGGTCAAATGACGGGACTTAATGTTTCTTGATTGAAATAAGAAATTTTAATTCATTGCCCGATGCATTTTTTACATATACAGGGTATTTCCATTGTACATTTTCCGCAAACATATTTCTTCTAATTATTATTATTTCTATCATTATTATTATTTCTATAATTCTTACAATTATAAGAATATATATGAGAATTATAATTCTTATAATTATTCTTATAATTAATATTATTTCTTCTAAGAACTTGTGCTGTCTTGATTGTTTCGACATTTTTCTGGGTAAAAACAGACAGTTAGTTAGAAATGAAGTAAAGCTATCAAAATAAAATATAAGCTACTTACCAAAACATTTAGTTTTTGTCACTTTTTCTGTCACAAAAATGTAAATCTAAAATTTTAGGTACTTTCTTGAAATTTGAATTCACAGTTATTCTGATTGAACTAACTACGTAACAGTCTTTGCAGAAATGTGCAACTATAATCGAATGCAATACGTTGATCACGCATTGCATCGTAATTTCTGATTAGATAACCTTATAAAGCAATAAATTGTTCGTCAGGTCAAATGACCGGTTGTGATAGTACAAGTATTACCACAAAACAAACAAAATACAAAAAAATAAATAAATAATAATAATAAAATATTTACAGTATATAATTGTTAGAAAAAGTCATGAAGGGAAATGTGCAAAAACGATAAGATGATAAGCACATTGTCGATGCAAAAGTTCTTAAATGGTCTTACAAAGTGTTAAATAAGTGAAAACTAAAAAGAAGTAAAAAACAGTTAGTGTAGGGATGCATTAACTTTTTTTTTTTTAAAATTAAAGTGGTATGATTGTCCAAAAACCTCTCACGATTTATTAAAAAACTCTTACGGTTATAAAATTTTTTTTGGGGGGAGGGGGAGAAATAATTTTTTTAATAACTCGATTTAATTCCAAGATACACAATATGCTTTTTTTTTCATGACGGTATTTCTTTTTTTAAAAAAATAGCAAGTTCCAAAAGTATGTTTTCTTTTTAAAAAATTTTTTTAATTTTATTTTTCGATTCCATCTCCATTGAAAACATCTTTTTTTAAAATGTTCCATCTTGTAATTAAATGTAGATGTCGCTTCACTTGTTTGACTAGTCAGCGATCGCTCGTGAACAAATATTGAAGCGATGATTTTACGGAACAGTTGTTAATGATCCATCGTATTAGCATGAGTCCATATCGAATTTGCATCGTCATTATTTCAATATCAGGAAATGAAAAGCGAGAGATCCGGTTCTTAGTGTTTACATTTTCGATGCTTCTAACATTTGCATACCCGGCTGTTTTTTTCATATTTAAGTTTTTTTTATTTTTTAACCCTTTGCATAGTATTTCTTAAAGCGTTTAACTTATACTCTTTTGATGTTTTTTTTAAGGGGGGAAAAAAGAATAATCGTTGCAATAGCAAAAATGAGTGCCTCATCCCCTTTGTTTTGGGGATCCTCATAGAGGGATCTGTTACACTTTCCAATAAACACATGTTTCTTTGCAATCACAATTTTAGTACATTTTATTCTATAATACATTCCGTTTATATTTCAATATATATCGTATATATCAATGTTCAACTCCTTAGCATTGTATATGGAAGTCTTGGGACAATAGAGTGATTAGCCAAATTACCTTAGTGTTGTTTCCAGATTGTTACTTTAAAGTTTCTGGAATTTTCATTCTATGACATATTTGTGTATGAATATTATGTTTTTCTTCAAAAATACCCTTCTAAACAATACCGAATATTTCCTGATATAACTTATTTAGGATAAGAAGCCCTTCAAATATTGTGTAAGCACATAAAGAGGTTTTTTTTTATTAATTTTGCTGACAATGGGGGAAGCATATAAACAATGATTACGCAAAAAAAAAAAAAAAAAAAAAAAAAAAAAAAAAAAAAAAAAAAAAAAAAAAAANATTTTTACATATACAGGGTATTTCCATTGTACATTTTCCGCAAACATATTTCTTCTAATTATTATTATTTCTATCATTATTATTATTTCTATAATTCTTACAATTATAAGAATATATATGAGAATTATAATTCTTATAATTATTCTTATAATTAATATTATTTCTTCTAAGAACTTGTGCTGTCTTGATTGTTTCGACATTTTTCTGGGTAAAAAATAACCTTAGTTAGTTAGAAATGAAGTAAAGCTATCCAAAAAATATAAGCTACTTACCAAAGCATGTAGTTTGTGTCGCTTTTTCTGTCACAAAAATGTCAATCTAAAATTGTAGGTACTTTCTTGAAATTTGAATTCACAGTTATTCTGATTGAACTCACTACGTAACAGTCTTTGCAGAAATGTGCAACTATAATCGAATGCAATACGTTGAACACGCAATACATCGTAACCTTATAACCTTATAAAGCAATAAATTGTTCGTCCGGTCAAATGACCGGTTCTGATAGCACAAGTATTACCACAAAACAAACAAAATACAAAAAATAATAATAATAGAATATTAACTGTATATAATTGTTAGAAAAAGTCATGAAGTGAAATGTGCAAAAACGACAAGATGATAAGAACCTTTTCGAAGCAAAAGTTCTTAAACGGTCATTTGGCCGGTTATGGTATTTTTAGTGTTAAATAAGTGAAAACTAAAAAGAAGTAAAAAACAGTTAGTGTAGGGATGTACAACTTTTTTTTTTTAAGTATTAAAAGTGATATGATTTAGGCAATTGTTCAAACACCCCTCACGGTTTATTGAAAAACCGCTTACGGTTATACCAGTTTTTAATTTTTTTTTTTTTTGAGGAAATAATTTTTTTAATAATTCATTTTAATTCCAAGATACATTTTCTTGACGGTATTTCCTTAAAAAAAAAAAAAAAAGAAGTTAAGTTTCAAAAGTGTGTTTTCTTTCTTTTAACATTTTTTTTTTTTTAATTTTATTTTTCGATTCCATCTCCATTGAAAACATCTTATAGTTTTTTTTTTAATGTTCCATCTTGTAATTAAATGTAGATGTCGCTGCTCTTGTTTGACTAGTCAGCGATCGCTCGTGAACAAATATTGAAGCTATGATTTTACGGAACAGTTGTTAATGATCTATCGTATTAGCATGAGTGAGTGTCCGTATCGAATTTGCATCGTCATTATTTCAATATCAGGAAATGAAAAGCGAGACATCCGGTTCTTAGTGTTTACATTTTCTATCATTTGCATACCCGGCTGTTTTTTATTTTTCATATTTAAGTTTTTTATTTTATTTTTTAACCCTTGCATAGTATTTCTTAAAGCGTTTAACTTATACTCTTTTGATGTTTTTTTTTTAAGGGGAAAAAAAAGAATAATCGTTGCAATAGCAAAAATGAGTGCCTCATCCCCTTTGTTTTGGGGGTCCTCATGGAGGGATCTGTTACACTTTCCAATAAACACGAGTTTCTTTGCAATCACAATTTTATTACATTTTATTCTATAATACATTCCGTTTATATTTGGATATATATCGTATATATCGATGTTCAAAAATTTGAACCTCAACTCAAAACACAAGGAAATTCATTGGAACATTTTGGTGAAACTATCCCGCGTTTGCGTTACATCGAGAAGAAAAGCACTAAAACATTCCGCTGGTAACCCAACGGCAAGGGGATTCGAACCCACGATCCGTTTACCACTGAGGGTATTTTACGTTAACACTGTGGAAGGGGCGAGCCGAGGGCAAAATTCATCGTCGGAACTTGAACCTGAGTTGCATCATATTGACCGAGTTCTTTATCCCCTGAGCCATCGCGAGTCTTTGTAGGTTTAATTTGGAAACCTGGCCCTTGTGAAATGTAAAAAGCCGGCACTGCTGGCATTCAATAAAATTTTAAAAAATTAATAATCAATTAAAAATTTATTATTATTAATTATAATAAGTAATGTGAGTTTGCATCATGCATTTGAGAACTAGTGCTTCACGAGGTTAATAAAATCAAGATATCGTTGTAGATGAATTGATATGCATTTAATAATTTGTTGTTGTTGCCGTAGGCCTTTAAGGCAAGGGGTGCGATTGTTATTGTTTTCCAGTAGCCAGGAATTCAACCATGTCACACCCGTATTTAGAGCGGAACCCTTAATACATCCATCCATTCATTCATCCGCAAATCGTAATTTTGACATGGAGGACCTTGTGACCCAACAGATTTAACGGGTACCAGTCACCATTTACTACACGGGAGTCATTGGCCGGCGGTATTAGAACTCCCGTTCTTACGAACGTGTGTTCAGCTCCCTGCCAACCAGGTATCCAGGCCTAATAAATGTGTTAAAATTTTTGAGTCTTTGTTAAAAGTATCGGGTGAATCCAACAATTCTATGTTGGGCCTATATTGGCTGTAACATATCGGGTGAATCGGACAATTCTATATCGGACCAATATCGGAAAATAACGGTCCTTTATACCCTTATTGAGCCAATATTCGTGAATATTAGTCCAATGAGGAAAGTTATTTTGCTGCTAGGGTTCGTGGGAAATATTATAATGGTTTTTTTTCTTCTTAACTTTGCCTCTACGATTGCTTTTTGGATGAGGAACACCAAAGCATTAAGTTCCTCAGCAGCGTGAAAAATTGACTTTAGTCGAGGGGCAGCATAAAAAAAGAAGACTTAGAGGTTTCAAGTGGGCGGTGGGATGTCCTGTCGAGCAGTTGATGGGAGTACTGAGCAAACAAAAACAGCGTGTAAGCAAAACAGTGAGTTCTGCTACGAGAAAGAATCGTAAAGTTGGGGACCCACAATTAAGAACAACATAGAAAGACAATAAAAACTCTTAACGTTATCGAGCACGTCCATCTTACTTTTCTGTCTCGCAGACATAAACCAGTTTGTTGGAGAGAAGTTAAATCTTGTGACTGCATGCTAAGCAGGCGCCACAAAGGAAATTCTTTTTTTTTTGGACTCGGAGACATCCTTTTATGAAGTAATTTTTTTAATGCTTAAATATTCAATTTTGCACAGAAATTCCATTAGACTAATGATTTGTAGAATTTTTTTATTATTTAATTATTTGCGTCAATTATTTTCAACTATAAAACACAAAAAGTAAAAATACTACTATGATCCAACTTAAGTTCGCATTCCTGATTGAACCATTGTCCATATATATTTTATTTTATAACCGTCGTTTAACAACCGACCCAATTTTTGGGTTTACGACTGCTAATGTTTAACTCCGTAGCCTTGTAATTTTGAACCCAATCCAGAAGACAAGGAAACTCTTGGATCAAGTATTGGGAGAAATTTGCCTTCGTAGAAGACTTTTTAATGGAACTAACCCGCATTTGCGTTACATGGAGAGGAAGACCACGAGACCCTCTCACAATTAGCCTGATAGCAAAGGGACTCTAACGCATGATCCGTCTATTACTGAGGATATTTCACGTCGGCACTGTGGTTGGTACAAGCCGGATGCGGAATTTGTATCGACCAACCATCGCTGGGATTCGAACCCGGTTCACCTCATTAGAAGTCTAACTCTCTAACCCCTGAGCCATCGAAGCTAGTCCATATATATTCCAAAATTGTGACTCGACTTTTATTATGACAGCTGAGAAAAAGTGTGATTATTGACAGTGTATATTTAGAATATCTATCAATGATTGAGAATATTTTAGTTGCTTTGATTTATTTGGATTATGATTATTTCGTCTTTAATTATCCTAATTTTTAGTTTTTGGTTCTGATATTTCTAATTTTTTTGTTGTGCGTTGAATAACCCATTTTCGAAGAATACAAATGCGATTTTAAAGAATCTAAAGATGAAGATTTCCAAGATCCAACATCATTTTATTTTAATTCCCTAAGTTGGTGAAAATAGCTGAATTTTATAGTTCGAACTTAGGGGCAATCCATTAATTATCTACACGTTTTCATGCTTTCGCTTTTCAACTTAAAGCAATTCTAATAGGGTAAATACACCGAAGATTTATTACTATTATTAGTGAATATAACCTTTTTCTCGTTTTCTTGATGGCACAGGAAAACTACTCAATAATTACCAAGGGGTAAGTAACAAAAATATATTTAAATCTTTAACATGATGAATACGGTACAATGGTAGACGATTACTACTACTACATTACAATGTGATGTGCTTGCTTTTTACAAAATCTTAGTTTGCAGTTACGGTTACAATCTAATGATAAACTCCGCCATCTATCGGTGGTTCAATAACATGTATTTCTACACATGCACGCATATATACATATATGGTTTATGTATAGATGGACATATACAATAATATGCTTGCGGGCAAGGTTATATACATGGTTCATGCTTAACCGCAGGGCTCATTGTTTCAAACTTGTTACGAATTCAATTTTGTTTCTTATAAATAAGAAAGCACATTTAACAATTCTACATTATCTAGTGATGAATTCAGGGGTCATGTGCTTACATATTATTTTCAGGAGATTGCCGTAACAGATTTTGTAGGATTAGAGTTTTATACTTTAACAAAAATATTGATTCACTTTCTTCCTAATTTTAAAAATGTGTCAAGTATTTTTTCGTTCTATAATTTGTCTAGGTACCTAAAATGATTCTAAACTTTTGAGAGCTGGTTTTTAAAATTCGAAAGTTTATCAAAAACAGGGCCACTTCGTAAAGTGGCTTTAAACGCGGATCCAGACAAATCGATTACAATCGATTATCTGTTGAAAAGATGCATGCTCGAATAATTTATCCAAAATTATTGCAGACCAATTTATCCTAGCTCTCTTCCGGAATAAGTATTTTTCAAAGAAATGTTTCATGTCTGTACCTAGTCCTGTCGGTTGGTCGGGATGCCTGAGGCAGAAGTGGCCCTTCACCACTTCATCATGAATTGAAAAATCGTTGTGTTGTGGGAGTTCCTTACGGTCCTCCTTGTTACCCTAAAAATAAAAGTAGATGACCAAAGATGTCTGTACCAAAACAGGCTTCGAAATTTATCCCGAACTGTTTGTTGCAGTCTTCTTCTTATTCATCTTTGCTTTGTTTGGAAATAAAAATTTTTCAATAAATGTTTGTTGACTTCAAAAATGACATGTTAGTTCCACTCAGTCTTGAAATAAAATATTTCCAAATGTTTCACGTTCAGAAACAGGAATTTTTTGAAGATTTAGTTGATCCAAAACTGTGACAAACCTACTTTAATTCTGCCTAGCCGTGTTACGAAATAGACAATTTTCTGAAAATTTTGCAAATCTATTCCAACTTAACTGTAAAACAGGCCTTTTTTTTTATTTTTTTACATAGTGGATTTTGGATCTGTCCTTTAAAATTTTAGTTTCAAAACTGGTAAATTTCGATTAATATCTAATTGCTACCAGAGTCAAATTTTTTTTATGGTTTTCCATTGATAGACCAACATAATCTTAATGGTAACAGTGAAAATCTCTTCTTTCCCCCTCGTGGCCGGATATCTTACGGTGTGTATATATATAATTAAACACATCATCCAAATTAAACGAAGATCTTCAGCTGCTTAATTAATTTATTGAAAGTTATGCAGCACATTATTTACACAACTATTCTAAACACATATATAACAAGAGTATTTATCCCAAAGAAAAGTAACATGTCAGTCCTCGACAAAAGTCCCGCTTCTTCTAAAACGACCAACCTTTACCCCTCCTCTCTCACTTCTCCTTCTTCCCCCTTCCTTTCTTCATAGTAAGTATCGTTTTCAGTTCGCTTTCAATCTTCACAGTAACCATCAATAATTCCATTCTGAAACATTATATTTTTGATGGTAACCAACATAAATAACCATCACCCCAAAGTAGGAATTCGGGCTGAATTATGATTGTTCAAAATAAGAATAGCAACTTCTTTTGATGGTTTGTACATGTTGAACCATCAGAAATTTCCATCATAGTTTCTTAGAAATTAGTAGTTGGAACGATCATGAACCACCATCAACCCAATGTAGGAATTCTGATTTTTCATGGGCCAACATATAAATAGCAACTTGTTTTGATGCTATTTTGCTGCTGAACCAACAATAATTATTATTAAACCATCATAGAAATGCATTGTTGTACCATTATAGATCATCACGAATTTTCATCTTAGTATCTTAGAAATCAAATGTTGGAAAGATCATGAACAACCATTACCCCAATGTTGGAATTCTGACTGATTTTTGATGGGCCAACAAAAAAAAAATTGTTTTGATGGTATTTTCCTGAGAAAGAATTCAAATTAAACTATCATGGAAAAGTTTAGTTGGAACCATCACGGATCGTCATGGATTGTTGATCCATGAGAATCAAACTTCTCTTGATGGTTAACCATCATAGTATATCATTACCATCAAATAGCATTTTTCATCATGGAGTGATGAAAGTTTGTTCGCATATCAAAAGCCATGAATGCATAATTGAATATGTTGGATCATGATGACCATCAAATGATGTTGGACCATCATGAATCGCACTAAAACCAACATAGACCATCAAAATGTTTTGATGGGACCATCAAGAATTTCGACCTGGGGTATTCAAGGTATAATAGAATTGTTGCCCTCCTTACGATCTTAAAATCGCCGCATCAAAATACGAAACACACAATCGTATACACTTCAACGACAAAAGATAGAAGCAGTGGCATTATATAAAGCATCACCACGCTAAAAAGTGACAACTTCATCCATTAACAGAGTTGAAAAGGTCACCCATGATAAAACTCTATATAAGATTATCTCACATGATCAAAACTAACGAACTCCCCAGAGTTAATGGAGGGGAGGACAGCTGGATAAAAAGCATTTTCAATTAATGACGCAGTTGCTGTTTGGGAAGGCGGGTACTTTGTCGTGTGGACTTGTACTATTCAATTGTATTGTCACAAAAATTCTTACAGTTGCAAAATTTATTTCCTCATTGCTTGATCATATCAGTTTGTTAAACATTATCGCTTATTTGTTTGGTTAAAGAGTAAGAATGTCACGTATATATTTGTTTATTTATTCATAAATTTTTTATTCAGCTCTTCTGATTTCATGAGAAAATTATAATTTCGTTCGCGCATGAGTTCGATTTATAAAAGGACGTCGTTTAGTTTAAAATTTGCCATTTGGGGTCGAAATATTATGTAAGCATATTTTTAACAATTCTGGACTATGTTATGTTCATAACACATTCTCTCCTTCTCTTTCGTTTTACCCATTACTCTCTTAAGTATTTTTACTTCGTTAACTTTCATTTTTATCCCCTAAGTTTTATCTCTCTGTGTAAGCTATAAGCTAATTCTTTCATCTTGATATCTTCCGGTTTTATGCTTCGAATGCTTCCATAATTTTCTAGATGTAAACAAACGGGAATGTCTGTTAAGAAAATTTTCTGTAAATTCTATCCAGAAATATATATATTGAGTAAAATTTTTCAGACTTCTTCTTTCCCTGAATTTTGTTCCAAACTTAAAGATTTTAAATAAATTTGAAAATAAGGTAATTTGAATATCGCTCCTTTTGCCCGTTTAAATAAATTTGAAAATAGGGGGATGTGAATATCACCCCGTCTCCCCTCTTGTCAGCAAAAATAAGCAATTCTCAAAACCCTTCCTCCGTTAGATGTTTACGTAATATTTGAAAGACTCTTTCCTATTTTTCATGTCATTTATTTATTATTTTTTCATGCAATTATGTGGAATTTAAAACAATGTTTACTTCATATTCTGATTTAAGTTTTGTAGCTGGAATGATTTTTATTGATAAATTTTGTATGATATTCATTATATAATGAAAATTATTAAAATAGGCGTCAAAATCATATTCCGGCTATGATAAGTGATTCAACATAAATTACTTTCAAGCATTCTTTACTTTCTTCATTAGTGATGTAATTTTTTATTTTTAATTTCGACTTCCACTTTAAATAACAATAAAAGACCGTTATAACGACAATTCGCAATATCAGCAGGAATTGTCGTTATAGTGAGCTTGATGTTATAAGGAAGCACATTAAACGTGAAAATAGTAAGCTGGTCAAGAAAGAATAAAGGTGACATTGTAAATGTGTGGTCATCGCGAAAGGCACATTCTTTTGAAGTATTTTGAAGGAACAGAAACAGAGCGTTTCGTAAAACAGAAGTGTTTCTCTGTGTAAGAAAGAAGATAACTTGACAGTGGGTCACTCACACATGCCTCTATAAACATGGTGCGTAGCGTTTTTAAAAAGTGCTTAAAGGTGCTTATTTTTGATTTCCGTTTTTTAAAAGCCCTTAAAAGTGCTTTTTTCATTGTTTGTTTTTAAAAACTGCTTAATTTTCCCTTTTCGAAAATTAGATTTTTTTTTCTTTACCGTGTCAATTTTCGCCATGTATTGTGCAAAAGCATGCTTTTCACATTGTTCTATTCGACGTTTTCTCAATTCATTCAACCACAATCTATTTCAGCTTACCGTTGGTCCATTGCGCATGAAAGCGCCAATCACTATACAAGTTTGATGAAATATTTGCGAGTCCGCATGTAACCTGGGTTCGGTGAGATTATTGCGCTCTCATGTGCAACTCATCTACATTTTGCAAGATATTCTCAAATTCAAGCTTCATTTTCCGCCCTCTGAAATCGAACTGAAAAATCGCTTGATCATTTTTTAATGGTTAATGCAATCAAGAAAATGAGTTCTTAGTCAGAAATTAGTTATTTTATCATGATCGTGTAAAGTCTTAGAAAATTATTTTGAATTTAGTTAATGTATATGATGCTTAAAAATATTTTTTGAGTGCTTAAAAAATACTTAAAAGGTGCTTATTTTTTCTTGAAAGATTTTGCTACGCACTCTATATTAATCTGGAATTGAAATTAAAATAAGTTTCGTTTTTATCTTTTCTGTAATGATACCAGAAATGAATTAAATTTTGTTTTTTTTTTCATATAATGTTGATAGCTTAAAAAGTATACAAATACATTTCTCTTTTAAAATAAATAAATTAATAATAATAATAAAACATAGGGTAACTATTTCAAATTTGTTGTAAAAATCTTTATATCTTTAATGTTAGTACAGACGAACCTCTGTTCAGGTGGCTAAATCCCGATTATAAGTTCGTTATAATTTGTTAAATAGAAAATCACATTTTGCATTACTTAAAAGACACATAACAGGTTTTTAATTCATAAACACTAGACATAATGAAAATAGCTATCGATACACCTTTATCGTGTAAACTAGTATCTATACTATTTATTTTATGAATCTTAGCCATAAAAGAAATCTGCATGGAAAGCAACAGCAGAGCAAAACATCCAGATCATGCTACATACATTTTCAACTAAAAAAAAAACTAAATTTATGTATCAAATTATAGCTGCATTTATTATAATAGTAATTTTAAACATATTTTCATACATTACTGCTACTGGATTTTACTGCTTTCTGTAAAAGAAAATCAATTTAAGGTCATTTCCCCCTTGAAATGCTTTAACAAGTTTAAAATGTTTTGGGAAATAGGGAAAGTGGATCTCTAAGAAAAGTTCGTTAAATAGGAAATTCACTTCGCTATTTTCCAGTTATTTTACGAAGTAATTTCCAAAATGTTCTTGGTTCCTCGCAAAATAAAGGAATTCGCAAATGGGAAGTTCGTTAAGTAGAAGTCCGACTGTATTATGACGGAAACTTGTCGTAACAACGGACTTATCGTAATACGCCGTACGCGTTACATCGTGCTTTTACTGTAGTTTGTTAGAATGTCCTGAAGAAAATTTATTATAAACTTATTTATTAATGAATTTGTATACAGCTTTTACTGGTAAATAAATAGATTTTAAGTGCTTATGTTAATATTATTCTTCAGGTGACTTATTATATCAAACTGTTTCTTAGTATTTTTTACAGCTACGTATTTTTTTTCGGAATTTTAAATCTTGGTGTTATTGACGTAATAAGCACTAGAAATTTTCTCGTCAATGAAATTTTGACTGAGAATTAATTACATTGTCCCAAGTCTTTCAATCGTTGTGTTGTTTATGTTTTTTTAACATTTCTTTTTTCTTTTTTATGTTGCTGGAAACGAAAGGACCACCACAAGGTGAGAATTATATTTACTTAATTTATAATTATTCAATACTAAATCTTAGAATGTGTTGAATTGGAGAATAGTAGTCCCTCGGTGTTTATATTATTTTTATTGGGAACCATGTTCTTTTTAAATCGAATTTGCGATTCCAGGTTACGCGATTTCTCCATTCTCTTCACTTTCCCCCCTCATAACTTAAATCTGAGATTAGGGGGGGAAATGTTCAATTTTGATAGTTTCTTTAAGTTTCAAGTGTAATGCCCGACCGGAAGATGTCAACCGTTTTTAAAATTTCTAATAATCTAACGGTTAAAAACTTCATTCGTTTCAAAAATATATAAATATCATATAACAGTCGACTTGCTTCTAACACTTCAAAAATAGTCACAATAGGCTTTAGAATGAAAATGGGCGCTTATTTTTGAAGTACATGCCGACTGTTATGTGCTATTTATATATTTTTGAAGTGACTGAAGCTTGTAATCAGGTATTATTTTAACTTAAATTTGAGACTGGAAAAAAAATTTGAATTTTTATAATTTCTTAAAATTTCAAGTGTAATGTGCGACCAAAGCTTTAAAAAAAATTTTTTTTTTTACCCAGCCTAATAAATATGTTCTATATTAGACTATTTACTATTATTATTTAAATGTATTGTTGTGTTTTCAAAATATTTATTTTTCTTTTCTTTTTCATGTCCTGTTTGTTATTCTCGATTAGTATGTAAGTACATTTTGAAACTTATACTTATTTCACTGTTAAATTATGTTTTTATTTCCATGGTTTGAATGTTTTAGTTTTCTTTTTCATTTGTAAGGAAAATAAGTTAATATTTTCACTCTTATTATTACTATTTTTTTAATATGGATTTGTAGTTTTTGCCCTATTTTAAAGCGCGTATTTTTCAACTTAAAACTCATCATGTTTAACACTATCTTTCTTATGAGCTGTTTTGATATTTTTATATCATTCAAAACTTAATTTATTTTAAAATATTAGTTTTTTTTCTTTGAAATGCCAATATTTTCCACCAAAACAAATACATTTTATTTACAAAATATGCTAGTGTGGCCCTTGCTAGATCTCGGGGGGTTTAAAATAAGGGAGAATGCTTAGTGCCAAATATTTTATTAGTTCTACACATATAGCACACGGACAAACAAACATAAATTTAATTAATTAAGAAAAGGAGAAATAAGTGTAAGGTCCATTCAGTTCGAAGTCTGAGCATTCACTGTCTTGTATGTGGTGGCGCTGTTGTAGCTTAGCGATGTGGTTGCTATACTAGTAAGTAGTTTTAAATAGGAACATTTTTAACGATCGTTATAGAATGAACATTTACCTGGATTTAAAAAATTATCATTTTCATTTGNATTTCACTGTTAAATTATGTTTTTTTTCCCCCATGGTTTGAATGTTTTAGTTTTTTTTTCATTTGTAAGAAAAATAAGTTAATATTTTCACTCTTATTATTACTATTTTTTTAATATGGATTTGTAGTTTTTGCCCTATTTTAAAACTGTTTTTCAACTTAAAACTCATCATCTTTAAAACTATCTTTCTCATGAGCTGTTTTGATATTTTTATATCATTCAAAACTTAATTTATTTCAGACTATTAGTTTTTATTCTTTGAAATGCCATATTTTCCACCAAAACAAATACATTTTATTTACAAAATATACTAGTAAGTAGTTTTAAATAGGAACATTTTTAACGATCGTTATAAAATGAACATTTATCTGGATTTAAAAAATGATCATCTTTATTTGAAGAAAAGAAATTTAACCTAAGGTATTGAATGTGTGAAAGTATGACTCAATTAGGCAACATAAATGAAAAGTAATTTTCCTCGTTAACGTGACTTCGACAACTTAAATAGATAGAACTGTTTTTCTCGCTCTTATACTGTTATTATTTATCTTTAATAAGTTTGAACCCCATAATGTTAATTTTATTTTTTGCCTATTTCGCCATATCTCGAAAACTTTTTACACGCATTGAAACAATTTTGTATACAATTATAAAACTTGATTATAATAAGATAATTCCAAGCAAAAAAAATTAGTAAATATTTTTTTTTTATTATTTTTTACTATTTCATTTAATAATAGTTGAAAATTTTTAAATTGTAAGGCTTATATTTTTTACATCATTTTAAACTATCTTATTTTAAATTTCAAAACACTAAATTTGAGCGAAATCAGGTAAATAGTTCTTGAGAAATTGAATTTTAAACATGCGACGTTCTTAAAATTTGATTTCACAGGAATTATTCAACCGATTTCGCTTGAATTTTATATTTTGCCTCTTAAAATTAGTTGTTTTAAAATGATGTAAAAAATTTTATACCTTACAATTCAATATTTTTTCGACTGTTGTTAAATAAAATAGTAAAGAGTAAAAAAATATCTACTAAAATTTATTTTTTGCGTGGAATTATTTTTGGATAAACAAATTTTATAATTGTGTGCAAAAAATTTTCAATTCGTATCATAAGTTCTCGAGATATGGCGAAATAATTAACATAAAGGAGTCAAAACTTTCGACTAAACTATTAGGACTATATCTCCCATATTGCTGCTACCTACCAGGGGTCTGTTTAGAAGAAATTTGGATCCTTTAACGGACCCTTCACAAAATAATTTGTCTTTTAATCGGACCCTTCACAAATTTGTTTACCTTCATTATTGTTTTGTTAATCGAATAAGCCCTTCCCAGGGAGGGGGGGGGGAGAAAGACAGATGTAAACGAACTAAATTTTGTCTTCGGCAGACGCTCCTCACTTTATTCGTCCGAAATGAATATTCTGCATTCAGCAGTATAGGCTAATTTAGTAATTGCTGTTTATTTTTAAAATTTTAATTTTTTTAATTATAATTTTACAGTGCTGAGCATAATCTTGTATGTCTTTACAATTTAAAAACTCCTTGAAAAAGTTTTTTTTCTCAATAACGGACCCTATTTGCACAAATTCACAAAAGCGNAATTTAATTTTTTTAATTATAATTTTACAGTGTTGAGCATAATCTTGTATGTCTTTACAATTTAAAAAATCCTTGAAAAAGTTTTTTTTTCTTAATAACGGACCCTCTTTGCACAAATTCACAAAAGCGGACCCTGGTTGAAAGAATGTGACTTAACGTTTATTTTATATTCACAAATTACGAGCAATTTTTTCACCATTTTACAAAAACTGACCTTTCACAAAATTTCTGGACAGACCCCTGCCTCCTATATTTTGGGGGACAGAAATCTGAATTCGTCTAAAGAAAAGGCATGAGTAGATTCAGTTTTTGTGCCCGATTCCGTAACTTTTAAGAATGAGTCATAGAACCTGAAGATTCGATTATTAGATCAAAAGATATTAAGGGTGGTTCGTTTTTTATTCTGCGCACTGTACACCTTCTCAATAGTTTAATCTCCTCTTTATACTAAAAGTACAGTTCTTTGTGCTCCAAGCATTTCGAATTGACTTTGCTGATATAAATAAACCTATTCTGTATTTTACGGCTTGTACCAGTAGATAAATGCATGTTTTTCCCCATAGAATGTGGTGAAATCATCAATATTTCAGCATTTACAACGTCTCTATGGATGTAAATAAATTAAAAAAGCGTAGAATCAATTATTGCTAAATGTAAAATGTTTCCCTCTGTCCATAAATGTTTCTGTCAAACCAGCCAAATAACTATATTTTACCCTTACCCTTTTTCTCGACCTTATTCCTGCCGAACCTCTTGTTTTCGCACTCCTATGATAGTTTACAGATTACGTGATACCCCCCTCCCCATGCACGCAATGCAGCGCACGTGCCTTGCAATTACGTCACAGCGGGCAGTCCTGCTATGAAATGTTCACCCCTCCCCCATCATTCTTGTAAAGTAATTAACCGCCCTCTTCTCTTTGGTTTGTGGTTTATTGAGATAGCGTTCCATGTTGGTGGTTTATTTTATTTTTAGTTTTATGAAGACCATTTTTATGTCGTCTGCTGGAATGCGTCTCCTCCCTCATTTGTTCTCAAGACAGTGGTTCTCAATTATTTTCGGTTGTGCAAACTTAAATGATCGATCTTCTTTTGCCAAAGACCCCGCATTATAAAAGAAAGTGCTGTGAATATACTAATTAAAAGAAGTCTACTAATTATTAATTACTAGGAGGCTTCGCCCCCTGCTCGCTAGCGCTCACCAACCCCCGGAACTTCTTTCGCAGTTCATTTCGGATTGCTTCGCAATCCAATGCTCGCTTTGCTCGCTCATTGGATACGTTCTTAACGTCTAGTTTTTGTATACTTTTTTGAATACTGAAGTTCCNTGCCAGTAAGTTGTGATTTATTCAGCTAAAATTTGGGAGCCACGTAAGAGAATTATATATATTAGATCAGAAACACATCATTAAAAGGCTGAAAGCTTTGGTGTTTTCAAAACAAAGCAAACGTTGCCACCGGCGGAAAAGAAATGCAGCCAAAATTTGGGAGCCATGTAAGAGAATTATATATAATAGATATTGAAAACAATTGATGTAAAGAATAAAATATTTAATATAATAAATGTGCTCTTAGGGCCGGAATAGCCTGGGGCACTGGGCCCATGTTCAAGAGGTCGTGGGTTCGATCCTCGCCGGCCGAAGAATCCCCGTGTAGTAAATGGTGACTGATACACTTTAAATCTGTCTGGTCCCAAAGTCCTCCATGTTCCCATAACAAATCACACCTCTGGGGGAACTGATCCAAGAGTTTCTTTGTCTTCTGGATTGCTTCATAATTACAAGGCTGCGGAGTTGAACATTAGTAGTCGTAAACCCAAAATTAGGTCGGCTGTTCAACGACGGATAAAAAAAATAAAAAAAAAGTTCAATTAGAGCCGTGCTCGCTCAGGGGATAGAGCGTTCGCCTTCCAATGAGGTGGATTGGGTTCGAATCCCAGCGATGGCTGGTCGATACAAATTCCGCTTTCGGCTTGCACTGACCACAGTGCTAACGTCAAACATTCTCAGTGGTAGTTGAATCATGGGCTAGATTCCCCTTGCCGTCAGGCTAACCGTGGTAGGTTTTCGTGGCGTTCCTCTCCATGTAACGCAAAAGCGGCTTAGTTCAATCAAAAAAGAGTCCTCCACGAGAAAAAATTTCTCCCAATACTTGATCCAAGAGTTCCCTTGTCTTATGGATTAGGTTCAAAAGTACAAGGATACGTAAACATTAGTAGTCGTAAACCCAAAAGATTGGGTCGACTGTTCAACGACGGTTATGAAATAGAATAAAATTTTTGCTCTTGTGTTATGCTTATACCGAAAATGAATAAAATTGGCTGAATTATGGTTCTTCGAATTCTTGTCCTTGAATTCAGTTTATTTTGAATTGCAAAACTCGATGAGAAATACTTAATGAAACTTATCTTATTTTATCTTTTCATAATTTATTCAATAGAGTTATACTGAATAGCTAGGATTCGAAGGATTGTTGGATCTAAATTAGTCAACCTAGAGACTGATTCAACTAAGATGGTCATTCTTTAGTTGTATAGATACCTTCGATACTATACCATAGATATAGTTTGTCTACTGCAGAAACTCCCCCCTTCACAAAGTCTGAGGCCGTCTGCTGCTATGGAAACAAGAATAGCACCTTTCAGGGAGGGTAGCTCCTCTTCACTCTAGGGCTACCACAATAGACTGAAGAATAAGATTCCCTTTCTCCCGCCTACCCTAAACCAGTCCCAAACAGCGACCCCTTGGAATAGTTGTACCTCGTTACCATATTTACCGCCACGGGTCCAGACAAATAGCTAGGGGAGTTCTTGCTTTAGACAAACTGTACCATACCTTTTATTTGGCTTAGTGTCTGTTTACATTTAAAGTATCGAGTTAAGTTATTTGTTTTTTATTTGTTTACAATTATTACTGTTAGACTGTCGCACCACACGTGACAAGCTCTATAATTTTTTTCTTCTTACATTTTCTTCCTTTTTTTTCTGAAAGTTTATTAAAATATCTGCATAACAGGATGTTCATGCATCTTCCACAGTTTAAGGATTTCGGCTATTGTACATTAAAATACACCAGATGTGACTGATTTTGGAAACTATCTTATGAATCTGAAAACTATTTTGGAGACTATTTTTCGTATCTGAGGCAGCTAAAGCGACTATTTTTGGAATCTTACCACAGTGTCAGCTTTGCTATTGCCATAGAACGAGAAAAATTCGGGGAGTTTTTGCATATATATATATATATATAGTAAGAAAAACGGAAGTCAAGCTTTACTGGGTCAGTTAGCGGGTGGGTGACCACTTTGATCCGCCTGCATAGGGACCGAGGGTGCGTGCTATAGGTCCTCTTTAAAATGTTCTACCGTAAAGTGCTTGACTTCGCTCGCAGGTAATCCGGCTACCTACGCAGGGGAGCCATCCCCTCTGCAGGGGATCAGAATTGCGATGGCATGTTTTCGGATCATCCTCAGTGATGTTTCCCTGACCGTCGCCAATAGCCCATTGTGCAGCTCTAGTGCGACGTAAATGAAGTACCTCTATCTATCTATCTATGTNTATATATATATATATATATACATATATATATATATATGTTTTTTTTTCTTCTTTCAAATTTTTAATTTCAACTTTTGTGGCCAGTTTTTATTGTATTTTATTAATTAGAATAAGGAATAACTGAAAAATTATTAATTAGATTCTCGTCTCCGGCTTTATATATAGCCTCTTATATACCCTCACCCTCCTCCTATATAGACCTTTATTATATATAGTTGGACGTTTATAACTTTTTTCATAAAATCTATCTGAAGAACACTTCGTAAAGATTCAAAAACACATGAAGCTGAATATGTTTAGATGCAGCTATTGAAGACGCAGGTTATATTATATACAAAGTTAGCTAGGTCGTTAAATACAGTGCTATTTAAAGGATTCGCGTTGGATTCAATTATTGTATTGAACTTCAAAACCCATACACCTGTAACATTTCATTTGTGTAGCCTTATGTCTTGTCTTCTGAATGTCTGTACCCGCCCCAGAAGATCGTTAATAATCCTCATATTTTTTTTTTGTCTCTTACTCTGCGGGGTGTCCATGTCCTCCCCTTTCTGTAACCTCTCTGAAATGCTAAAAGATGATACTGTCTGTTCTACAGTTTTTCTGGAGTTTAAAAGTCAAAAGTTATTTAAACAATAAGTTTATTTCTTTCTTCTTTTTTTTTTGCTGTCACATTTTTACTTTTTTATTACTCTTTGTTTTTGATGTACCATCAAACGTTAATGTTAGCATATTGTTCAAGAAACGAGATTAAGTTCATTTTACAAATTATCACATAGGTTGAAATTTCGAAGTTTATATATTGTTGACAAGGTAAGAAGTTTTATAATGATTTTTTTTCAAATGAAAATTCTTTCGTCTGGAAATGACGGGTCTTCAAATGATCTTCTTTTGAACACAAATAATAAACCAGGTTACAAATAAACGTATGCAAGAGATACTACTCAAGAAAGTCTGAAAACACAAGGATCACGTTGAGAGCCAAATGGCTTCAAAACACACCAAAAACAGTAACCCGGAAGTATAGGCAATCAAGAGCTTGCAGCGCTCCCTAGCGTAGAAAACACCATCCATATGTTTGTACATTTGTAGTCAATTCTTATTTTGTAAAAATAATGTTATTATTGAACAATAATCAGTAGATGAACCTAAATAGGATGGAGCAATGAAAGGTATACCGTTACCCAAAAGTATGTGAGATCAGAATACTTTGGCTACGCGGCCTGCATAGGAATCTGTCCTACATAAAAATACATTCATTTTAGAAATCAGTCGTACCTAAAAAATTCTTTGCGTAAGAATCTGTTCTGAAATTCATTAGCCATTCAAAACAGGTCTAACTGTGAATGGTTTCGCTACATAGGAATCTATCCTACATAAAAATGCATTTATACAGAAATCAATCGCTCTTAAAAGATTCTCTGCGTAACGGTCTGTTCTGAAATTCATTAGCAGGTCTAATTGTGAATGGGTTCCCTGAAATTCAAAACAGGTCTAATTGTGAATGGGTTCCCTGCATAAGTATACCACAGAATAGATTCTCTACATAGGAATCTATCCTACATAAAAATACATTCATAGAGAAATCAATCGCTCTTAAAAGATTCTCTGTGTAAGAGTCTGTTCTGAAATTCATTAGCCATTCAAAAAGGGGAGCCATTTTGGTGTAAAAGTTATCATTTGAAGTCTTAACTTCAGCTTCCTATCACCCCACAAAGTACTCTATTTTATCGTTGATCTCTCAGGTTGTTGATGGACAGCTTAGGTACATTTAATGAATGTTTGCGTCTACGGTCCGTTCTTGTGTCAACCTCATCTCATCCATCAAATGAAGGGTCGTCCCCCCATGCATCAGAAGGGGGAGGATATTTATCCACCCATTCCAGGGTCCCGGTCCTAGATTTCAATTACTGCCATTAATTTGTCTACCATTCTTTCTCGTTCGAAATCGTACCACTTCGGTTGGAATCTGTTCTTTGATGTTTTCTTTCCACCCCCAGTTCGCAAATTTGGATTTTTAAATTAATTTTGCTTTAGAGAATAGACGCTATTAAGTAGCATGTTCCGGCTATCGCGATACAAAAATATCGATTCTAAAGTAACAATCTTTGTATGTTGTAACATTTGCTTATTCTTTATCTTGATTCACCATCTCATTTCAGTGGCTATTTTTGGAACAATTTATTTTTCATTTATATTTCGTGGATGGAATGTAATTGAAAAATGATTCTCTATCAACTGGATATATAAAGTGTAGCAGATAGTCAGTTGCAGTTTTAATTTATTGCTTTTTGTTTACATGTTTTTTTTCTTTCTTTTTTTTACGTTCTTTCGCCGAGGAAATTCATCTGTGGTAGACGGATCATGGGTTAAAGTCCCTTTGCCGTCAAGCTAATCGTGGGTGGTTTTCGTGGTTTTCTTCTCCATGTAAAGCAAATGTGGGTTAGTTCCACCAAAAAGTCCCCCACGAAAACAAATTTCTCCCACTACTTGATCCTGGAGTTCCCTTGTCATCTGAATCAGTTTCAAAATTACAAGCCCTTGAAGTTGAACATTAGTTGTAAACCCAGAAGAATTAGGTCGGCTGTTCCAACGGCGTTTATAAAATAAAATATGCTGTACTGGAGCCGTGGTGGCTCAGAGAATAGGGTGAACCGGGTTCGAATCCCAGCAATGGCTGGTCGATACAAATATCGCGAAGACCACTGTGATAGCGTAAAATATCCTCAGTGGTAGACGGATTATGGGATAGAGTCCCCTTGTCGTCAGGTTAACCGTAGGAGGTTTTCGTGTATTTTCTCTCCAAGTAATGCAAAAAAAAATCGAAAAGTTCTCCACGAAAGCAAATTTCTCCCTATACTTGATCCAGGAGTTCCTTTCTTCGATATTGGGTTCAAAATTACAAGGCTACGGCGTTGAGCGTACGTCGTCGTAAGCCCAAAATTAGCTCGGCTGTTCAACGACGGTTATAAAATAAAATATGTCGTACTCGCGCTATCGAGCTTTTACTGTGTTTCTATGGACACGCAGTTTAAATGAAGGGGGTCCATTTTTCCACAAAACATACAATTTTGAAGAGTGAAAGGGAGATATAAAATCGATCTCTATCGTAATAAAACGTGTGTCGATGTAATATGAGGGAGGGGGTCTTTTTCAAGAAGAAGTATAAACAATCTATTGAAGTGAATGAGGGGAGGGCGACATATGGCCTGGTCATGGTGTGAAAATTGAAGTTCGGATTTAATAACCGGAGTTATGTGAACGTTTAAAATAACTGTTCCAGCGGCAAATGTCCAGAATAGTCCGTTGTTGCCCATGCTTGACATCATGGTAAAAACAGATATTGATTTTAGAAGAAATTANAGTTAAAAATTTTAAATCAAACCTTTTTATTGCTCTCTTCAAGATTAAATTCTCTCACAACTTATCGTAAATAAAATGTGTTTTTCAAAATTCATTTTCAATTATTTTTATTTTATTTTTCCTTTTCAGAAATATTATGTTCTTCTATAAATTTCTACAATGAGGAAACATTAATTTTCATCTCTACTGAATTTTTCTTGTTTCTTTTGATTTAGTTAGAAAAAGAATTTTTTTTTTGCCTGTAAATTTTAGAAAATTCCCTAAAATTAGTAAAACTTTTGAAAATATCCCTAAACTTGGGAAAACTTATGAAGAAAAATCCCTATCAAAGTAATTTTTTCTCTAAATTTATGACTACTTTGTGTATTTCTATAAATTCATAAGTAATAATGCTTAATAATGAAGAAAGCTTTATTTATTTCATGGAAATCAAATCAGTTTAAAGTTTTTTTTNTTTTTTTTTTTTTTTTTTTTTTTTTTTTTTTTTTTTTTTTTTTTTGGAGGAAATTCTTCCCATTCGTTTACTTCAAACTATGTCAATTCATTTTAATTGCTTGATATAATTTATTATTGTACGAAATTGCTTTAAAGCAGTGGTCGGAAGTAGCGTACTACAAGTAGTGAAACTATTGTAGTCGCGACTTTTTTTTTTTCGTAGTTTGTAGTGCAGTGTGCTGATTTATTTAAAAAAAAGTAGTGTTGTGAGTAGTGCGATACAATAAATAAATAAAATAAAATTTTAAGAAATAAATAAAATAAACAGTAGTTTGTAGCGATATCTGGCAACTACTTTTAACTTCGGTTTAGAATAGTTACTCCGTTTTAACACGGAAATTGATGGGTTCAAATTCTCGCGGGTCCGTCAGTGAATGCAATGAAAATGATCCTGTGGCTGCAGCTGAACGTTAATAGAAATTACGTATTTAAAATCCCATATAACTAATACATAAACTAGCCATGACGAAAAGTTGATAATTAATCATTTCGTCCACACTTACACATGCGAGTGCAGACTCGTTAAACATTGATGTTATTTAAAAGGAAGGGAACTTATTTTCGATATATTTAATATTTTAGAGGTAATAGAAAAGCATTAAACAATTTAAAAATTGCTAGTATTTGATAGTTTCGCATTTCTTAAATTAAATATTCGCTGTCGAAAAAGCATAAAAAAATTTAAGTTTAAATGAACAAATTCGACAGAAAATGTTTTGGAATAACAAAATGGCTCATGTAAACATGAATAAATAATTCTTAATGATTCTCTTATATTTAATGCAAGCCGATTTCTTATTCAAAACCCATTTTGAACATAAAATTCTCCAGCAAAGTTCGTCTCCTTAAAGTAGTTACTAAATCAACAAAGTAGTTTGTAGTTACTACATTTAAAAAAAAAGTAACAGTTATAGTTAACTACATTTGTAACAAAGTAGTTGCAGCAAACTACCAAAATAATGTAGTTTTTACTTGCTCCAAACTTCTCCAATTTAGTTCAGCTGCTCCATTATGCTTCGAAACAGCTATTTTTCGTGCAAATTTACTCCAAATTATCCTATTTGTGCTAAAAACTTCTTCAGTTCAGTTCATCTTCTTCAAAAAGTGATATTTACTAAGAATCAATAATAGTTCCTTTAAAATTTCTTCAATAATAATTCATGAATACCTCTACTTATTCTTTTTGTTGCTAAAAATAGATTCAATGAATGGTTCGCTTTAAATTGTTTCTTCAAAATTGGGTCGCCATAGATTTAGTTTCTAAAAAATTGTTCGCTATAAATTGTTTCTTCAAAATTGATTCGCCATAGATTTAGTTTCTAATGAAATTGGTCGCTATAAATTGTTTCTTCAAAATTGGGGAACTATAGATTTAGTTTCTAAAAAACTGGTCACTATAAATTGTTTCTTCGAAATTGGGTCACTATACATTTAGTTTCTAAAAAATTGGTCGCTATAAATTGTTTCTTCAAAATTGGGGCGCCATAGATTTAGTTTCTAAAATGTGGATCGAATTGCTTTCTAGTTTAAGAATCCTTTTCAGAGAATTGTTAACTTTTTTAACAGTAAAAATTTTAAATAAAAAAAAAAAAAAAACTTACTTTTTTTTTTTAAAAAAAAGGGAAAAATTTATTTAAAAAAAATTGTAAGNAGTTGGATGATTTAAAAAAAATTGTAAGCAAATGTGACCTATGTAGTTTCAAGCTGTCTTTATACAAAATAATTTTATAGTAAATAGTTGATTAGTTTTTAAGTGTTTTCCTCCTGAAAACTGTTTTCTTTATTATTTATGCTTGTCAAATCTTAACATCTCAATTCTATTTGAAAGGAAGTGAAGGGATCATCTCTTGACCTGCATTAAGCAGACGATAATAGATATTAGTCACCTGATCCCTTCTACTGGGGATGCTGTGTGGATTAGGTAACATCCACCTCTGAATCAACAAGTGTGGGTGTTTGTGCAACGAATGTTACAAGTTATCGTTTTTGACAGCTCTCGACTAGCCCCGTAATCTTTAAAAGTCTGATGTTTCTCATATCTTCCCTCCTTTTATTTTCTTCTAAGTTTTGACGTTTTTAATAGAAAAATGGTGTTCAAAATTTTTCTGTTTAGTGTTTGTTTATGTATTTTTTTTCTGACTGTAACTATGACTATGCTTGTATCAAAAATAGAGGTTTATTTTATTCTGATTATAAATACATTGAAATATTAATTTGTATTAACCGTTAAAGATATTCTATTGAAACGCTTTCCCGTAGTAAAAATCGAAATCTTTGTCTAAGTTGACTAAGTTTTAATTTCTTTAAAAGAAAAAAAAATCTAGTATGCAAAGCGTTGACGAGAAAAAAAAAGATATTGGCAGTATAACATTAAGTTAAAAATTTTAAATTCAGAAGTAAGTATAGTTTAAAAATTTAATTAAGTTCTGTGATAGGACAGTGATGTTTTTAAAACTTATAATTTTATTTAGATTCAATTAATAATCTTTGTATTATTTAATATTTAAATTAAAAGGACAATATTTAAAAAAAAAACTTTTTTTCTCTCTTAACAATATATTGAATTAAGTATGAAAAAAATATTCATTTATAAAACTAGCATTAATATTACGCATTTAATTTTTCAAAATAAAATAAATAAATTCAACATTCCCTAATAACCATTGTCAACATTTATAACAGTTCATTTTTATTTTCATTTTAACGAAAACCATAATTTCAATTATTTTACTTATTTCCAACTTAAGCATACACCAAAAAGAATTTTAAAAGAAATTTCACTATATGCTCCTCCTGATTTAAAAGTTCAACTGCCAAACTTTAGGACTATTATGGAAAAACGATGAAAAATTTTCTTCATTCTTTCTGTTAAATGTTTTCAAAATAATTAGTAGTCCTACTTTTAATTAATGTGTGCACAAATGCTTTTATTAAAGTTGTGTTTTTAGTCAACTTTATTTATAAAGTGGGGGTTCCGCTGAAAAATGGTCGATCAATTAGGATAAAATTTTTCTTTAATCTTTCTATTAAATTTTTTCAAAATAATTAGTAGTCCTACTTTTAATTAATCTTTGCACAATTGCTTTTATTTACGAAGTTGTGTTTTTAATTAACTTTATTTATGAAGTTGGGGTTTCGCTGAAAAATGATCGTTCAATTAGGATGAAATGAACGATGGAATTTTCTTTATTCTTTCTGTTAAATGTTTTCTAAACAAAAAGTAATCCTACTTTTAATTAATATGTGCACTATTGCTTTTATTAACAAAGTTGTGTTTTTAGTGATCTTTATTTATAAAGTGGCTGAAAAATGGTCGATCGATTATGATGAAATTTTTCTTTAATCTTTCTATTAAATGTTTTCAAAATAATTAGTAGTCCTACTTTTAATTAATCTATGCACAATTGCTTTTATTGACAAAGTTGTGCTTTTAGTTAACTTTATTTATAAAGTTGGAGTTCCGCTGAAAAATGGTTTCTAAAACCAAAAAAAAAATAGGGGAACCGCTGGTATATAGATCATCAACTTAAGAATGAGTGTAATGGTTCTTGTGTCGCCGCACTTAGTTACAAAAAATCCCCATTCCACTGTCTGGGTCAGGGCACCAGTCATAAAAATGGCTTAACTGCAACCATTTAGTTCAACCTCCCCTAACTGGATATCCTAACATGAAGTGGAAAATTACAATTTCGGAAAAGTGCTTTCAAATAAACATAAGTAAAAATCACGTCATGGATTGTGTCATTCTTTTACGATTTTGCAGAAAAATGTGGATCGCATTTGTTGATCGTATTTTTTATCTATTGTCACGCCTTACCTAGTCTTCGGTTTTAGTTTTTATCTCCATCAGTAGAAGTTTATTGCACTTCTTTAAAGATGGGAAGGGATGAAATGTTTTAAGAACTTTCAAAATAATTCAGTATTACTCGCTGCATCCTTTTCATTCTAAATGACGATAACCTTACGAAAGTTTTAGTCAAGCAGAATATATAATCATCATCAGATTATAACCAGAACAGCCGACCCATTTTTGGGTCTAAGCCATCAACTGCAACTCCTTAACTTAGTGATTTAGAACCGAAACCGTAGACAAGGGAACTTCTGAGTCAAGTATTTTATTTTAATTTTATAACCGTCATCGAACCCAATTTTCGGGTTTACGACTACCAATATTCAAGTCCTTAGCCTTGTAATTTTGAACCCAGTCCAAAAGACAAGGTAACTCCTGGATCAAGTATTGGGAGAAATCTACCTTCATGAGGACTTTTTGATGGAACTAACCCGCATTTGCGTTACAGGGAGAGGAAAACCTCCCACGGTTAGTCCGACGGCAAGGGAACTCTAACCCATGATCCGTCTATCACTGATGACATTTTAACGTTAGNTTGTCGCCTAACTTAAGACAGCAGCTGTTGTCTGGGGTTTTCGTTGAATATCGGATAATAGCTCACTGAACGAAGAACAAACTTCGAAAGTAGAATTTTTTTTAATTCAATAAAAAGCTGTGTTACTGCAGAGCACGCTGCAGGAAATTCGATGAAGTTCTGCGAAATAAAATATTACAGAGCAAGTTTAAGATACTGCAGAAAAAAAATTTGTTGTCTACTGAAATCTGTGCGTTAAGAGGTTAAAGATAAAATCAGTTAAATATTATTTTCTTTTAGCAATCGTTTTAGTTTTTAATTTTACAATAAGCTTAATTTAATAAATAATATTTTATAATCATAAGGAAGCATATTTTCTGCAAAAATAGTTGGATGATAGTATTCAACTTGATCCGTTTTTCTGACACAAGCTGCCCGGAAGAATTTTTTTGTCACGTGATATCGAGTGAATCGACAACGAACTAGTTAACACGTCTCTTCTTGTCAGATGGAGTGAGATAGAGAATGTTTCTGTTTCAATTTAAAAAGTGCGTTTTTATCATAAATTACATTTCTTGAAACAACAGGGTGCGTTGCGTTTTTAAAAAGTGCTTAAAGGTGCTTATTTTTGATTTTCGTTTTTTAAAAGCCATTAACGGTGCTTTTTTTCATTGAGTGTTTTTAAAAAGTGCTTAATTTTTCCTTTTTCAAAGTGAGATTTTTCCTTTATGTTGATTTTCGATTCGGAAAAAGACACACATTGTTTTATTCAACGTTTTCATAATTAATTCAACCCCAATCTAATTCGGCGTATAGTCAGTCCGTAGCATATGAAAACGCCATTCGTTTTACATGATTCAAAATTTCATAATTTTTGACAATTGTTAAAAACAATGCCAAAGGTTTTTTTTTTATTACATGACGGTTAAAACAAGATAAAACAGTCGATTGTCGAAAAACTTTCCAACCCTGCCTAATTATATTTTTTTTAAGGTGCTTAAAAATATTTTTTGACTGCTTGAAAAGTGCTTAAATGGTGCTTATTTTTTGTTGAATAATTTGGCTACGCACCCTGAACAAATTTATAACCGTTTTACAAAATATTTAAAATTGTGACAATTTAGGCGTTTTTATTCAAGTTTTATAAATTTTGAGACAATGCTTCTCACAAAAGATATTATTTGATTAAAAAAACAAAAATAATGTCCATAATATCAATATGAATTCGCAACTTTTGGTAAGCATTAATTACATTTCGCTTTGGAAAAAAATTGAAAAACCAGTCACTTTAGTTCTCACCCCCTCTGACGACTGAGTAAGAAAGAAACATCTTAAAACAATGGGATACCTGCAAGTGACGTAGTGTGGGTATCTCGAGTCTGATTGGTTGTTGAAACCTGGCTTTGTTTACCTTAACAACTGATCTTTCCATTTCCAATACCGATAAAAGGAGGGCTTTTAAGTTTAAGGTTATTTTTTTTTTCTGTAATTTTGATACTAATTTGTGCAGTAAAATTTTCAAAAATTTAGTTTTTTCTCAATTGTCTAGAATTAATAAAATTTGCAATAATGTTGAGAGCTTTCAAGAGGCAACAAGTAATTTTTTTAAAAAAATTGGAAAATAATGGTTTTTCTTTTAATTTCTGCAATATTGAATTTAAAATTTTAACAAATGATTAAAAATTGTTAGTTTCGTTTTCTTTTAATAGGGCATGATCAAGTCTTAGCCGAGTTGCCCCGGTTAAGCATTTCTACTAATGATGGCAACTGCTTTCTTGCTCCTTTACTTTTCTTTTTTCTTCCTTCTGCGCATAAATTGTGGGGGTGGGCGTTGTTTTTTCGTTAATTTCAAATTTGTTGAGGCTTTGTAGTAAGTCGTGTACTTTGGTTTTGTGATTTATCAATTTGAAGTAAGTTTTTGAACATTGTATTCTTTTGTATTTGTTTAGGTATTATAATACTTTTGTATTTGGTTTTTGTAATTTGTATTGAAATTTTCTCTCGGCCTGGACTTTGGCAAAACTTTTGGGGTACAGAGAGAGAAACTTGTTGACAATCGTCGTGCTCTCTCGATAGATAAGGTTTTGAACTTATGACTTCTGGGACTGGTACCTCCTGATGACGTTAGCTTCGGTTGTCATATTTTTCATTGTTTTTATTCTTCTCTTAAGTGATACATTCTATAATCCTTCAGAAGGATTCTTTCACCATATATTTCTTATTTAATATAAAGACTGGCACGAAGCCATGTCGAGCATAAACTAATTATGCATCGAAGTTGCCCAGTACGCAAAATTAAAAAATACCACGTGTTGCAATAAAATACATAAACAAATAATAAATCTAGGAATTATTATTTGTTAATTATTTATTATTTTTAGAATTATATTTAATTATATTTAAACAAATTCAATGCTTGATACGACGCTGAATTAATTTAATTTCACGTTAATTAACGTTCTAACTCATGTGGAAAAACATTGACGTGCCATTTTACTTACAAATGATCAGCTGACACTGACGTCATGGGTAATATATATGTGAGTATCATGATCATCTTCTTGAAGTGCAAGTACCCAATTGTAAAGGTTAATTTTACACCCGACCTCCTCCCCCCACTTTGGATATACAGGTAACAACAGACTAGTCACCGCAAGTACCCAATTGTGAAAAGAAACATTCATGTATTTATTTTGCAATTATATTGTTGCTGAAATTATTGCAATAACAATTTAACGTTATGTTAACGTAATTATGTATATTAAATTAATGTTTTATTTCCAGACGGCATTACATTATGCAGCCAAGCACGGAAAATTAGATGTGATAAAGCTTATTGCTGGAACCCATAAACTTGATTCTAACCTTCGAACGGTAAGTCATTTTACGGTGCTATATCTGAATTTTCATACTAAAAGTTCACACGCTTAACTAAGATTTATGGGTAATCTCATTATAACTGACGTAGAGTTATGAATGAATTTTTTTAACAAAATTAGCTTTACATAGTTAAAAATCCAGAGCATTTCTACGATTAGCATGTGACTTGAGAATCCATGCAAATGTATTTATGAGGAATATAAATTATCGTAATTAAAATTAACAACCAAACAGGGATTACATTGTTTTTAGATATCTTTAAGTACATTACTTAAATTATGCATGTTTTATAGTAAAAATAAATAATGTATTTTATTTGAATTTGAGAATTAAGAAGTATTTTAGAGTCAATATTTAAAGCAACTTGGAGACTCCACTCACCAACCGTCGTAGTTGTTCCTGTTCCTAAAATAGTTCATTTTGTTTATAAAATGAATCATTATTATAATTTTATTAACCCATTCTCGGCCTAAGGTGCAAAAACATACCACTTTTATAAATATTTTTTTTTTATTAACACTGTGACGTTTATTTTTCACTAAATTTATTTCTCTGCTATTTTTAAGGGTTTTAAAAACATAAAATATTAGTAATTCAATTGGAGTAAACACTTTCTGTTGCGAAATTTTCAAACTTCTCTAGTTATTTGACTTAAAACGGCTATTGAGAAATTTGACTTTTTAAAAATGTGAAATTATTCCACTTGAGTATTAATCAGGTGTTTTTATGGTAGATTTAAAGTTGCAAGCTCTGTAAATAAAATAAAAATACAACAAATGTCATTAAAAAATCTAGTGTTCAACTAAAGGATTTGTTAATAGAATTTGGTCAGTGGTGCATTTGCACACCATCTTATTTCTTAAATAAAGTATTATTTTTCCTGCTCAAAACTTTTCTTTTGTGTCTTTAATGAATAATGTAATTGAAGCCTATTTCCATGAAAATAATATGTTTTATCATGCGAAATCGCATGTAATCGTACGAAATAATCATAACGAAATAGGCGGATACCTCTGTATTTGAAAAGTAATCTATCCTTGAAAAGAAAATGTATTTAAATTTAAAAATGCGGAATGTGTCATTGTAAAAAGTAATTAACGAGAAGTAATTTTGTATATTAATAACCTGTAACGATAACGTTTTATTGTATAACAGTTCGAATTAAAAATATCTCTTGAGTTTTATGGTATTTTAAAAAATCTCAATATAAATGTTGATTTATTTCTGGAAACATTTAATTGCTCACTTTCTCTTTTACAATCAACAATCATTATTTAAAGCAAAAAAAGTGGGAGGGGGAAACGCGAAAAAGCATTTAAAATAACAATAACTTCCGAAAAAATTGGAATTTCGAAAGAAAAAAAAAAAAAACTCGCTTGAGTTCATAATTAAAAATTGACCCTTTAAGCCCATAAAATTTCAACTCAGGAACTGCAATCAGCAAGCAGTAGATCAGTCCACATGATATTTTTACAAATTTAGCAGTTGATAATTTTCGAAATAATAATCGATTCTTAATTCTTTTTATTTCATCTTAATCCCCGTGCATTTTCTACGCATCTTCATAATTGTATGTTTCCAAGTTTAATAGTTTTTGCGCAGCAAAGCAAAATATATCATTAAGCTGAATACTCATAACAATTGCAGCGACGCTTACAATTTTTTAATATCGATCGAGAGAAAAGAAAAAAGCGATTTGCATCTCTCAGACTCAAACATGGCCGTTGATTTTTACTAGATTGCAAAATTTTTTAATATAGCGAAATTTTGCATTGTATATAATGACATTTGCAGTGCTGTCAACTCTACTGGATTTACCAGTAGACTACTGGATTTTCCCATTCCTTCTTGGTCTATTGGTATAATAAAAATTCTCCTGGTTTTTGTACATTTTAGAATATTCCGTGAAATTGAGTAAGTTTTCGAAAAAATCCCTATTAGAATAGAATTTTTACACAATTTATTGCTTAATTGAATATTTAAATAAGTATTACCAATGCATAATGAAGAGAGCATCTCTTATAGTAATCAGTTTAAAAAATATATTTTCTTTTTCTTTGTTCTAAAAATTTCAGTGTATTTTTATTCAGAACTCCCTTTTCAAATTATAAAATCTTTTAATTATCAATAATGATTTACTTGTCTACTACTATTTGAAATTATGAGTTAACGTATTAAAAACCATTTCAAATTCGTACAATTTTAATCATAAATTGCTTAAAAATATTGTAGAATGGGAAATATTGCAAACCATTTATAGTTATTAGTGTAATAAAGTTTTTGTATTTTGATAGCAATAAAAATCTCTAAAATTCCCTATATGTAAAATATTTAGTTACTTAGGCAACAGTTATCATAAAATTTATATTATTTCGTAAAATCTACTGGATTTTTTTCTATCCATTTTGGCAGCTATGCATTTGCAATATTGTATTTTGTCCGAAAAAATGTGTAGTTCGAAATGAATTTTCTTGTTAAAATCTGATGACCAACCTGCCTCCGTTAAATACTTTTACAGAACTTAAAATATTAGAAGAAAAAAAAAGTAACATTTGCGGGAAATAGCCCTTATTTATGAACAATGTAGTTCAAAATTAACTTAGACAGCCGTTAACATAATCACAGAAAATGAATTCGGTTGAAGTAATGCAATATGCATTTTTCGATATATATGCATATAACAGATGTTAAACACCTTTTTCATTTTTGACAAATAAATGTTCGGTTAATATTCAAAGGGGAGAAAAGAAACTAAATCGAGATTTTTCAAATTATTTAAAAGCTTTGTAAGTAGCATTCGATTGTTTAACTCTTTTAAACAATAAGAACCTATGAAAGCACTGCATCTTCGTTGTTTTTCATTTTATTTAAAGCTGATAAAAATTTTCTTTCATTCTAAATTTCTGAGTTAAGAAAGATGACCGATCTTTTCCCTATTCTGTTTGAATCGAACGATTTATTTCACAAATCGCTGCATTTAGTTCTGAAATGGGGCATAAATAAAGCATTCCTCCTCCAGAGACCCCTTTGTCTTCTTCTGCGAAGACATTTTAATTAAAATATCCCAGAATCGGTTCTTTATTGAGCGTATTGTGCTTCTTCGATTAGGCAGTCCCCCCTCCCCCACAATATCCTACTTCCACCCTCATTCTAACCCTTTTAAGCTTAGATTTGTGACAGAATATTGCTCAATAATGAATTACAAGAGCAACTCTTTTCTCTTATTGTTATTGCTTTGAAACTCCTTGTGACAGCTTTTCCCGCCCTTTTCATTTTCTTGTTCGTTTTCTCATTATTATAACACTCCATCTCAGCTGTGTCTTCAGCCATCGCGTATATATTATTATTAAAAGTCGACAAAATTTCTGACTTTTCCCGCGCTTTCTCCGTAAACAAACTTATTAAGGACTTGTTTCTCTGGATTTTTAGAAACGCCTTTCTCTCTTTTGTGACTTGTATCGTTTGTTTTGTCCTTTTCCCAGATCATCCGCCATGTTCACCCCATTTAGAGTCGTTGCCATCCCTGTCATTTCATATTATAAAACTATTTCTTTTTTTAAAAAAAATATGAAAGAAATTTGTTGAATTTCGATCATGGCATTTGTTTATAGTGCATTATATCCACACAATATTACGTATTCTGAAATATCGTTCTCTTTTTTTTTTTTTTATGCGTCTCGGAAATAAACTAATAATATCCATCAAACCTGTCCACTTCTGAGAATTCAAAAAATCGAAATTAGAATTTATGAGAAATCCGGAAATAGTAATTAGAATTTCAAAAGTTAGTATATCTAATAATTCCAGTGATAGGGATTAGTACTTACTATCCGAAATTTAATATTTCTAAAAATTCCAGTGATAGGAATTAATACTTATAATTCCACAATTTAAAATTTCTAAAAATTCTAGTGATAGGAATTAGTACTTCTTATAATTCCAAAATTTAATATTTCTAGAAATTCCAGTGATAGGAATTAGTACTTTTTATAACTTCAATAATTTAATATTTCTAAAAATTCCAATAATAGGAATTGATGCTTGTTATAATTTCAGAAATTATAATTTTTCTAAAAATTCCAGTGATAGAGATTAGTATTTGTTAGAATTCCAGGAACAGGAGTTACAATTCTTGAACTTAACATTTATAAGAATTTCAGAAATGGTTTCTCTAATTCCAGAAATTAGGAATCCGAAGATTTTAAGAAATAGAAAATAAAAATGCAGAAATTGGTATATTTCTAAGAATTCCCGAAAATAATACTTTTTGTGATAATTCATTGCGCTTTAAAGGAGCAAGAATTCTCCTCATACTATGACCCCTTTAAACAAAACGTAACAATATTATTCTGCTTTAGAAATAGCATCTAAATTATTATTTTGTAAAAATCGTTAGAGCGAAGTAAAGAGAGAAACTTTATGTTGGGATCAACGCCGTTTATTTATTGCGCAAAATAAAAAGAGAACACTTTAATAACTTTGGATCTAATGATACGTTTTTACGTTCCTCGACTCAATCTTAATGATCCAACCTTAAATATGCTAATTAATTTAGATTTATTGAGCTACGTATACTTAAGCTAAGAATTTCAAAAATTAGTATTTCTGAAAATCCAGTCATAGATATTAGTACTTCTTATAATTCCATAAATTAGCATTTCTAAGAATTCCAGAGATAGGAATTAGTACTTCTTATAACTTCAAAATTTAATATTTCTAAAAATTACAATGAGTGGAATAAATACTTCTTATAATTCTAGAAATGATAGTAAATTTTAAAAATTGCAGTGATAGAAATTAGTATTTCGTTTAATTCCAGAAATAAGAATTGCAACTCATTGAACTTAGTATTTAGTAGCTTCTCTAATTCCAGAAATTAGAAATGATCCAACCTTAACTATGTTAATTATTAAACTGTAAATACGTGCGCCATACCTCCGGAAATTCTGAAACAAATCAAAATATTTTGCACACAATTATAAAACTCTATGATAAAAAAATTTTTTTTTTCTTAGTTATTTAATCAACTAATGGTCTAAAAAATTTTGAATTGTGAGCTACACAAATTTTTAGTCCAATTAAATAATTTTTATTGAAAAATCCAAAATTTTTATTGAAAAATCCAGAAAGCAATTGGTCGTTTTTTTGTGAAAAAAAATTTATAAATAAGACTTCTTCAAAAGTAAAGCGAAATACGTAAAACTTTTAACTCTGCCTTAACTATTGGCACTCTATTTTCAAGACTCCTGTCCCCCTTTCATATTTTGAGTTAAAGAATCCATCTAAGAAAAATTTACATTTATTCACTTTTGTTTCTGATTTTGTAAATAATATGGTTAACATGAATTATAATATTTAAGATAAGGCCCTTAACCCATTCATATTTAGTCCGAGTATTGAAATAATCCTATCGTTGGGTCAAAGGTTATTACAGTGCTCTTTACGCACTGTGAATACAAGCCTGTTTTTGTTCAGGTATTATTGATATCGCGTAGCTTGTTAGATTAGTTTTCATTCACCCTTGTATGTATATTTTATAACCGTCGTTGAACAGCCGACCCAATTTTTAGGGTTTACGACTAATTATGTTCAACACCCTTGTAATTTTGAACTCGATCCAGAAGGCAAGGGAATTCAAGTATTGGGAGAAAGTTACCTTCATAGAGGCCTTTTTGATGAAACTAACCCGCATTTGCGTTCGGAGAAGAAAACCTCCCACTGTTAGCCTAACGGCAATGGTACTCTAGCCCATGATCCGTTTGCCACTGCGGATACTTTACGTAAGCACTGTGGTCAGTGCGAGTCAGAAGCGGAATTTGTATCAACCAGCCGTCGCTGGGATTCGAACCCGGGTTATACTGCATTGGAAGGCGAACGCTCTATCCCCTTAGTCATCACGCCTTGCCTTGTATGCATAACAAATTTTCATTCCCCTTGTATGTATAGCACACTCTTACTATTAAATCAGCAACATCGGTTTTAAATTGTTCTGTTTATGCTCTGTAAAACAATTTCTTTATTTCGACCCAAACATCAAAATATTCCTTTTTGGAGGAAACAGTATTTTAACTTCACTCGGATATCGGGTAGCTGCTTAGGAAAAGGGGTGGAGTGAGAATCCCAAAAGACTGACCCCAGCTGGCCCGATTTCCATTTGATTTGTGTCCTGAGCCAAGCTTCACTTTTATCTCTGTATTATTTTCATCGGATTGTCTTTTTTTTTTCTTTTTCCACTTTGAATTGAGATTTGTTTTGTAGAAAGCTATCGGTGTTTTATAAGTTCCGAAAGCTCTGATAAAATGGTTTTCTTCTTTCACTTTATTTTGATTATAAAAGTGGAAAAGATACTGTACACGCCTTTTTTCACAAACTCGTCCGATTTTCGTTATGTACGTAGCTAGGCTTACGTACATACGATGATAAAAAAAAAACATACTTTTAAGAAAACTAATTCTAAATAGGAGGATTTTGGAATTTTCAAAATCAGCTACTTAATATTATAGAGTTTTGTGTTGATAGAAGAAAGGCTTCCAAATCAAGGATTTTCTTACCGAGAAATGGATATTCTAAAAACCTGCATTACGTGTATGAAATTTTATAACCGTCGTTGAACAGCCGACCCATTTATGGGTTTTCAACTACCAAGGTTCAACTCTGAAGCCTTTTAATTTTGAACCCAATCACCACGACTCACGTGTATGAAATTTGAAAAAAGAAAAGTTTTGGACAGAAGGCGGTTTTTAGGAATAAAATATTTAAAAAAATCGGGAAATATTTTTAGTTCGGATATATCGGGATATATTGTTAATCGGGAAGTTCCGCCCCTGCTCACTCCGTTCTTCAACCCCCGACGCTTGTGGTCAGGCCTACCGTGGGAGGTTTTCGTGATTTTCCTCTCCATTTAACACAAATGTGGGTTAGATCCATCAAAAAGTCCTCTACGAAGGCAAAATTTCTCCAAATGATTTATCCAGTAGTTCACTTGTCTTCTGGATTGGGTTCAAAATTACGACGCTACAGAGTTGAACATGAGTATTCGTAAACTTAAAAATGGGTCTGNAATGTTCAACTCTGTAGCCTTTTAATTTTGAACCCAATCACCACGGCTCACGTGTATGAAATTTGAAAAAAGAAAAGTTTTGGACAGAAGGCGGTTTTTAGGAATAAAATATAAAAAAAATCGGGAAATATTTTTATCATTAGTAGGAAGTTCCGACCCTGCTCACTCCGTTCTTCAACCCCCGACGCTTGTGGTCAGGCCCAGCGTGGAGGTTCTCGTGATTTTCCTCTCCACGTAACACAAATGTGGGTTAATTCCATCAAGAAGCCCTAAACAAATTCAAATTTCTCCCGATACTTGATCCAGGAGTTCACTTGTCTTCTGGAATGGGTTCAAAATTACAACGCTACAGAGTTGAACATGAGTATTCGTAAACCCAAAAATGGGTCTGCTTTCCAACAACGGTTATAAAATATAAAAATAAGTTTGGTTCTTGGGCCTTCTTAAATTTTATTATTATTTTTTCTTTCTTAAGAACTGTCTTATAGAATTTTAAGTTTAATGAAGCATGAGTTTATATCCTTTTAATACTTATATCACAATTTTCTTATTTTATTATTCTTTAAAATACATTGAGTATATTAAATATATTTAGTATATGCTAAGTCCTCAAGATATTGGGAAGCAAGAGAACTTTTAAGGCAATGACTTCGGTCTTCGTTCTTTGTTATCCTACGTACATTTGTATTCATTATTTATTTCGTCTTTCTATTTGTACCTTTTGCCTTGCCATTTGAAATTTTAAATAAAATAAATAAAATAAAAAACCTTTAGTATATGTATGTTTGACATGTAGTGGGAACGCCAACAATTCTGTTCAGTCCTGTACGTGAGCCCAGTTTTCGAGTTATCTACGACAAAACTCTCTAGCACTAATATCTTTCTGCAAGATACTTTTAATAAAAACGAACATATGTGTTACTAATTTAAAATAACAAATTCAGAGTTTACAAGCAAAAAACTGTATAATTTGTTTTTAATTGAACGTTTAATAATTTTTTATTCTTATATCGTGAGTGATATTCTAAGATCGTGTTGCGCACAAATTACTTCCTCCTTCGTATTTTGTAAATAATCATCTCAATAAAAAAAAATTTAAAAATCATGAAATCCGTAGTAGTAATTGCCGAAAAAAAGATCGCCGACGAAATCACACGAATATAACTCCTCAAATGACCTGTTTCGATTCGAGATTAGGTTGTTGTAATAAGTAATATCGTATAAAAGATATCGGATTTAAAAACTATGGAGAAATCGATAGCAGTAACTGCCAAAAATCCGATAGAATCATTGCCTTAAAAAGAAAATACTCTAATGCACGATTCGAATTTTTCCATATTGCTTGAAATATATCGGGATATTCAAAAACCACGTGAGAATCAATATCAATAACTGCCCAGTGCCCTACCAAGCAGGCTATCCCGGTCAAGTGTAAATTTCTGAAGAAAAGAATTTTTTTTTTTAAACTTTGCAAAAGAAAAATCTTTCTGCAAGAACTCAGTAACGTTCTGCTACTATGTCGCCGTATTGCTGCGATTTTGCCACGAGGTACGTGAGTGTGTTTACCGTCACTAGTGTAACATTTCCCTATGCATTTTCAACATCAGATTCTGATCTCCTGTGTAACAGGAAATAGTATTTTTTTTTCTTCTTTCCTTTTTCCACTCCTAGTCACCTGAAAGCGATTTAAGCACTTAAGGTCTGAGCATATAACATGGCATTTAACAAGCCATCCCTGTTGTAATTGTAAGGATCGATGCACAACATTGTATCCCCCCAATAAGGATCTGCTTTCCTTTACAATTCAGTATGTGCAAGCAAGAAATGACAAGACCAAAAAAAGAAAAAATAGTTGTGCAAATCGAGCTGTCCGTTCATCCCGTTGTCAATCTTCGGGAACAAAACCAAAAGGCGTGACAATAAGGACTGAAAACATCTGTCCAAGCATTTTTCCTTTTTTGCGTACAACAAAAAATATTATAACATTTCGAAGTGGGTATTGAACCAGATGCCCACCCCGTTCCACAGAAGGATTATACACACCACGTGGTGTGGTGCATGCGAAAGTCACGATTTGTAATGTTCTGTGTTTATATAAAAAGCACTTGGACAAGCGATTGGCGTGTCAATCATTTGAGGATCAAAATCTGGGACTTCTTTATGTTTTTTTTAAAGATATCGGGGATGAAAAGACACTGTTTTTTAGGGTGACGCGTCACGCCCGTCACGTTTTTAGAGCCAATGTCATTTTTGTCTAAAGTTTTCGTCTATCAAAACCCAGAAGCGCGATTAGATACGTTCCTCAAACGATAACTTTCCCACAGGGTTGACACTGATCTGGGCAACCCCCACCTCGCTTAGAGCTGTCAATCAGGCAGGGCGGCAGCTGGGATACGAGACAGACAAGTCCTGCCAACCGTGATGGGGAATGTTTCAATATTCAACTAAATCCGAGATGACAACTACCGATAAGGAGGGAAGCACCCCAATAATAATAATAACTGGGATGGGATAATGCTGGGAGCACCTACAATGGCAACTGGCTTAATAAAAGAACGCGTTAGTTGTAAACGTTATAAATTAGAGTTATGTGACCAACTTACACCTGAAATAAATAATCTAACCAGAAGTCTCCATAGTATATACCAGCAAAAAGTTTTTGATCAAGATGAACTAATGGGGGGAAAAAAATTTAAAAATTATTATCGTCTTATTACGACCACTGGTTACCCATTGGTCAAATGCTTTTTCTTTCTGGATTGACTCCGTTAAACACCACAACATTTCAAATCATGGGTTGCAAAAACCGTCTCAATGGATGTTTTTCGTCGGATTGGTTTTCAAATCCTGCCTATTGTACGTGTTTCGAGACGTCACAAAATACTTTTCCTTCCTCAACATTCATATTTATATTGAAATCACCGTCAAGCCAGTAATTATACGTTAATAATAAAAATAATGTAGAAATGCTTAAAATTATTATTATGTAAGTACATTAAAAATGCCTGCTAGTGAAATAAAAAGAAAAACGGCAGCGGTCGCCATAGCAACTCATGCAATGACGACGCATGCGCACTGTTTACTATTACTCTTGAACTCAGTTGAAAAGTGTGTGGACGCCATCAAATCCAAACCAAGACTCATTTTGCCAATTGGTAAAAAATAACACTGAAGGAAAAGAACACAGAAAAAAATACACCATTTAATTATACGAATTTAAACACCGACTTTATTCTAGTCATTAAATCTGAATCTCAGGAAATTAAATTTTAAAAAATATGGATATTTTTGAATAAATTAATGTGCAATAATGATTTAAAATAATCAATATACAAGTTTTACGAAGAGGAGAACAAGTTTTAAAATTTTTGTTTTTTCTTCTTCTAACTATTGATTTTTAGACTACAAAAACTATATCTGATTGCGCTTTGAACGTTCAGAATCTCATCGCTCAGAATTATTATTTTTCTAGAGACTACGAAAACTATATCTAATTGCGCTTAATAATAATAAGGAGAAAAAAATGATGAAAAAAATATAAATTTTTTCTAGAGACTACAAAAACTATGTCTAATTCCGCTTTAAACATTCAGAATCTTATTATTTTTCTAGAGACTATAAAACCTGTGCCTGATTGCGCTTTAAACATTCAAAATCTTATAAATTTTTTCTAGAGACTACGAAAACTATATCTAATTCCCCTTAATAACAATAAGAAGAAAAAATGATAATAAAAAATAATGATAAAATTCAGAATCTTATAAATTTTTTCTGGAGATTTCAAATACTATATCTAATTGCGCTTTGAACATTCAGAATCTTATTTTATCATTTTTCTAGAGACTATAAAAACAATCTGATTGCGCTTTGAATATTCAGAATCTTTTTAATAGTTCATTACCTGCCATTAACAAAAACAAAAAGAATCCGATTAATTGTTTCCAGTGACGATAAAAACTATATCTGATTGCTCTTAGAAAGTTCAGAATTTTATAAATATTACCCAAAAACTACATCCGAATGATGACTGAAATTACATATTAAGAATCATTTTTGCCAAATCAAGCAACATTTAACCCCAAAAGAGACGGATACATAGAAATATTGTTGTTTAACAGGAGCGCGAGTTCTTCAGAACCTCGAAAGTTAGATAGATACATTCGGGTAAAGCAACTTCCAGGGGCAGATGGGAAGAGAAGACCTATAAATGGGGGGAGGTCCCATTAAAAAAGGCGGCCGTCAGCGATATCTTTTGAGAATGATGGATGCGAGTAAAGGAGGTCGCTTCATTAGGGAGGACCCTCATTATCCAGAGGCCTGCCAATTACGATGCACACTCTTTTCAATTTTACTCTCCCCTCCCCTAACCCCTTCATAGTTGGGTCACTGGTGCTACTACCACCTATTATTTGGCATAGGAAGGACGATATTTAAATGCTACAAAATATATTATTCTTGGAAAAACTTTTGGTCTTATTACTCTATTATCTTTATGATTGTATCGGAAACTTTTATGCATCAAGTACATTTTGCATCAAAAATGGTTGCATATTTATACCTAGAATTGAAATGCATTTTACAGTCGTATGCATCAAAAATAGTTGCATATTTATACCAGGCATTGCTAAATTTTGTAGAACAATGTAAAGGGAGTACGAGGAAGAAGAAAATTTTTTTTATTATTTGATGATTCAGGGGTCTGTTCGGACCGAATTTACTACCGTTTAGCGGTACCTCCACAAATTCAACTTTAGGAGAAACGGTAGTTTCACAAATTTAATTTTAGGAAAAACGGTAGTTTCACAAAATACTTTTTCTTAAAATTTTATTTTTGTATTCCTTAAGAAATGATAAATCCATTTTCTTGCCATATTTTTGTGTTGGATTTTTAAATATAATTTTTAATTTTTCACAAGTTATGTCTAAATTTTCACAAAATAGGTACCTCTCAGAAAAACCTTAGACAGACCCTACTTTAACCGTTAAACTCTAGCAAAAGAAAGGAAACATACGGGTTATTTTGCAGCGCTCCTCTCAGATCAGCAACTGCCGAATTGATATTTGACGTGATATAAGGACTATTTTCATTTGTGTAAAGCTATCGCTAGTTTTTTTCTTTTTTTTTTTCTTTTTCGAAATTACAATTGATTCGCAAGTTATAGCAATTTAAGTGTTGTTGTTTTTTTCATTCTTTTCCCTTTAAACAATGATTATTTATCCATTGTTGTAGAAAAATTAATCCCTCTCGAGATCTTCATATTATAAGCTCACGCTTGCGTTGATATTTAAAAGACCGAAAGTAAAAAAAAATATAAGGTTGGAAAACTTAGATGTTGCCAGACATAAATCTTAATATATTTTTTGGAGTTTTAAAAATATATGTGTAAAAATAATATTGAATATATATGTGAAAAACTTGATTCAAGAGAGAAAATAAAATCCTCTTTTATAATCTTATAAATCTTGTTAACTAGTAAAAGTAGTTCCCATTCTTCTTATTGCTTCATTACTACGTGTGTTCATAAGTTAAAATATTTATTTTAAAGTGTAGTTTATTTATGTATTTTAAAAATTTAGATAAACTCTTATTTCGTTAAAATTTACATCTCAACAAAATGCTCTTATTGCATGAACTTATTTCAAGACACATATATTTTGTTAACAAAATATTTTTTTAAAAAAAATATCGACTATCGAGGGGGAAAAAAAAAAATAAGTAAGAAATAATTACTGGGGTTGGTGAACGGAGTCTCCTTTACTAATTAAACATTGCTGTAGACGATGTTTCATTTATTTTCTGCGTAAAATAAAGTTTAAAATACTTAATTATTTTAAGAAAATAGTCTGAAAAACTTAAAATGTTCCAAAATACCAATATCGCAAACAACTAAAAAAAAAAAAAAAAAAATTTAAAAATGAATTATCCGCCCCCGGATAATCGAAAGAAAATATTTATTTAACATTTTTACGTAGTCATGTGTAAAGCAATGTCTGAAAAAAAAATACATATTTTATGTTTCAGTTTTTTATGTTTCATATCCATGTTGTATTTTCAGCGTCCACTTAAAACCAGTGATTGACAGGTATTTCGTGACTTACAAGACAACATTGTTCGATTCGGAAAATTCTATTTTACACTTACACCCCTCAAGATTTCTTTTTCCTCCCTTGTAATTGACGAATTGAAACATGTCCTTTTTGAAAATGAAAACGAAATGAAAAATATATCTATATCTATATATATATTATTTATATAAAACTGCTTCTTTCGAAGCCTCGGGGAGAGAAACATGAGCCTTATAAAATTCGGCCGCTGTCCGAGATTGAATGGGGGGTGGGGAATGAATTGCACCAGGTGCCTCTACAATTTCATAACCGAACTTTCGAACTTGTTCGTCCTGAATTTTAGGATTAAAGTTTTCTTTTGTTTATGTTTCTTTTTTCCCTTTCTTTTTATGGCACTACCCCCTCCCCCCTCGATTCTAAAGGGGATTTTTTAAAATTTTCTCAGTAAAAGTAAGGGAATAGATATTCCATAGTACAGGGTTGCCACAGGCGACTAAAATGCAACTATTTTCAGGGTATCTGCGCAACTGGAAACTCGTGAATTTCAGTATTGAACAAAATTTGTCATGATCGAGCGAATTATCTTTTAAACTTCTGTGATTTCAGAATTTTTGTTATTATTTTTTTTATTTTATCAATTTAAAATTCTAGCTGAAGCAAGCCAGTCATTGACGAATTTTTTTTATTCTGAAATGAGAACAGAAAAATCAGGAATATTTCTTTCTAATTCTGCAGAAAAAAAGAAAAAAAATTTTGCTTCTGTATTTTTTTCAGCTATTTTATTGCTTCAACTCCTTCTTTACTCTGTTTTTTAAATATAAAATCTATAAATATGAAGATGCAGAGTATAACAGTTTTAGTTATACCTATCATTTCAATGAATGTCATTATAATGCTTTTTTAAATTTATTGTTGTGTTTTTGTCGGAGAAAATAGTAACTTCGTTAAGTCATGAAAAATTCTTGGAATTAGTCATGGATATGAAAATCTAAAATATAGCAGATACCCTGTATTTTTTTTCGGCATGAGGCAACTATAGCAACTTTTTTTTGCCTGAAAAGGCTGAAAAAGCAACTATTTTCAGGAAAACATGATTTCTAGGGGGTATTGGGAGACTTTTCTTTTCTCCTAGCGATGTTTTTTTAGCATAAATTGGGATGAAAACCTGCAGCCCTCGAGAGCTTCTGAGCACACTGAATTTTTTTTTTTTCTTCTTAAAAAATAAAAAATGTTGAAAATTTTGAAATACAAACTTGATTCATCACTTTTTAATTCCTTTAATTATTAATAGAACTTAATAGGTTAATTACTTTATATGAATGTAGTTCTATGTAAAATATTAATGTGTATTAATCTTTCTATAATGATTTTAATGTTTAAGTGCATGTTTATATATAAATATATATAATTTTGTCAAAAATAAATAAAAACTTTATTTGCATATTTAATAAAATTATTCTATCATAAAAAAATATTTTGAGCTTTGGATTGTGTGCGCAGATACTTAATGTTTTTATCTTACTATGGTGATTAGGACAAGGATAAAGAGGGNAGGGTTATCCCTTATTTGGCTATATTTGTGTTAAATGGGAGCTTCTGAGCACACTGAATTTTTTTTCTTCTTAAAAAATAAAAAATGTTGACAATTTTGAAATACAAACTTGATTCATCACTTTTTAATTCGTTTAATTATTAATAGAACTTAATAGGATAATTACTTTATATGAATGTAGTTCTATGTAAAATATTAATGTGTATTAATCTTTCTATAATGATTTTAATGTTAAAGTGCACGTTTATATATAAATATATATATTTTTGTCAAGAATAAATAAAAAATGTTAAATAGTTAACTTTTTTTGCATATTTAATAAAATTATTCTATCATAAAATAATATTTTGAGCTTTGGATTGTGTGCGCAGATACTTAATGTTTTTGTCTTACTATGGTGATTAGGACAAGGATAAAGAGGGATAGTAGGAGAAATGTTAATGATTGGATTGTAATTAAAATTGCATTACTTTCAAATTCTTTTGTATTAAATGGCAAAAGAAAAAAAGAAAGTTTAAATTTGAAGTAAAAGTGTGGGGAAAGGAAATGGTGGGGGAGATTTTTTTGAATTTGCAGATTTCCAGAGTTCTAACCACGGAGGGAAAGCGAAGCAAAGTTTTATAAAATGTATGGAAACATATGTTTTATTTTTTAAAAAAAGTTATTCTACCATTTATTTGAATTTAAGGCTACAGTGGACAACCAAAATCGTGAAAATCACTCGAAAAATCGATTTTCTTATTTTGATCATTTTATATTAATTAAATGATATAAAAAAGAATATTAATTATTAAAATCATAACAATTTGTAAAACATTTGACAATATTAGTGTTATTTTGCTTTTTTATTACAAAAACTTGTTTTTGTCTGTCTTTGTGCAGTGTTTCTCAAAACAAAAATTTTGCATTCTGAGAACTGGAAATTGAAATAGTTCCATGCTTTGTAATTTTGATGACTATTCCATGAAATGTTTTTAGCACACTCTCTAGATCAATAAAAAAAAAATACTTGTAGAGAAAAAATTTCAAGATAAGGTCATAACATATTTTATAGTCATCTCATAAAGGGGCGACTTTCATGTTTTTTTTTTNTTTTTTTTTTTTTTTTTTTTTTTTTTTTTTTTTTTTTTTTTTTTTTTTTTTTTTTTATGGAACTTGCTTTTTCTTCTCTGTATGGAAATTGGTAGAAACATGTGTAAAATTTTTCCCTACAATTTGAAGAGAAATGTAAATAGAGTAGAAATTAACAAATAATCTTTGAACAACATTTAAAACATTAGAAGTAAACATTTAGAGCAAGGAGGTTATTTAAACTTCAAAATAAATCGACAATTTTTTTGAAAGAAATTTAATTTTGCATGAATTATGTATCAAATTATTATTATTTTTTTTTGTGTGTGTTCTCTATCTAAATATGAACAATCTTTGCAAGTTACAGCAATGTAACATTATTTTTTAAGAAAAACTTATTAAGAGTTCACTGTAGCCTTAATTCTGAAATCAAGTAACAACAGTAAAAGTCAAACTAAAGCAAAATACTAGGGGTGGATGTGGGAAGTGTTGCGACTTGCTACGACTTGTCTTGTGTTGCGACTTTCTTACATAATAATAAGGGGTGATTTTCTTATTTTTGCTGATAAGGGGAGAATTATTGCAAAAATCATGCTTACGCAATGGTTGAACAACCCTTAAACATTTTCAAACCGAACATTATCAAACCGATTTTCAAAGCTGAAAAATATTTCTTTAAAAAAAATCTATTAACCTCCAAAATATTTATATTCTAAATACAGAACGATACTGGAAACCTTTCCCGTTATATCAAATCAAATTATTTAAAGCTTGTGTACAATTAAGTTTTCTTACATCATTTATAATAGCTGAATATGTTATGTCCCATCCGAATCAGGGCATTGCATCGTCCACCCCCTACTCCAATGAAAGTGGACAAGAGAGATGACCCTTTGTGGCCATCTGTTTGACCATGGGATACTGCTACCTGTCAATCATTGGATGAAATTTCCACCATCTAATATATTTCTCTCTTTTTTTTCTTCCCTTCCCTCCCTGCATCTGCTGCATCTCCCCCCTGCATGAATTGGTCTTCTCTCCTTCTATTGGATATCGAAGAGTGTAGGTATTGAATTAATGTAAATTTTGTTTTATTTAATTATATGTTTTAAATGTAGATTTTATTGAATTGTATGTTTTTAAGTTAGATTTTTAATGAATTATGTGTTTTTAAAACAAGGGTGGCAAGTTTTTTCCTTAGTGAGGGGGAAAAAAACCCCTGAGGAAATAGGTTTCTCTCAATCCAAGATGGAAAAATGGAAGAAAATCTTTTTTAATAAGAAATATCAAATATTTAAATTAAACTATTTATTTTTACAAACAATTTATAATTGCCGTCAGGTTCAAATAACTGAATTAACTTCTAACACTTTTTAATCATCATAATAATTTATAAATTTTTTGTAAATTCTACATAAAACTAAAACAGTATAAAGAATTTTTTTTAAGCTGACTTTTTAAACTTTTTAACTTTCTAGTACTATATTAAATTAACTTTTAAGTGTAGGCTTTTTCTTTAAATGGATGGTTGAGTGAATGTAAACAATAACAAGCCTCCTACAACCGGAAGAAATTCAGAAAACTTCCGGTGTATCCCTCCGCCTATGTTATGCTTACGAGGCGATGTGTGAACAGGCTTACTATTCTACTAAGTTTTATTATTGTAATTTGTGATTAAATTTGCGCGTAGTTCTACCATTCATAAGAGTTTCCTTTAATATATAAATTCTAACTGTTTGTGAGCCTAAAATAAATTTCAGAAAATTAATATCAAAACACAAATAAAGTGTAAGATTATATAACCGTCATTGAACAGCCGACCCGATTCTGGGTTTACGACTACCAATGTTCCAACTCTGTATCCTTGTAATTTTGATCCAAATCCAGAAGACAAGGGAACTCCTGGATCAGTACCCCCAAAAGTACCCGACAGATTTAACTTTATCAGTCACCATTTACTACATAAAATAAATTTCGGCCGGCGGGAATCGAATCCGCGACCTCTTGGACATGGGCCCAATGCCCTACCAACTTGGCTATTCCGGCCCCCAAGTGTAAGGTGTTTTTTTTATAACCGCCATTGAACAGCCAACCCAATTTTTGAGTTTACGACTTCTAATGTTCAACTCCGTAGCCTTGTCATTTTGAACCCAATCCAGAAGGCAAGGGAACTCCTGGAACAACTATTGGGAGAAATTTTGCCTTCGTGGAGGACTTTTTGACGAAACTAACCCGCATTTTCGGTACATGGAGAGGAAGACCACGAGAACCTCCCAAGGTTAGCCTGACGGCAAAGGGACTCTAACCCTTGATTCGTCTACCACTGAGGATATTTCACGTCAGCACTGTGGTCGGTGCCAGTCGGATGCGGATTTGTATCGACCAGCCACTGCTGGGATTCGAACCTGGTTCACCTCATTGGAAGGCAAGCGCTCTATCACGGCTCAAGTGTAAGGTTTGACATGTTTTCAATGTTATCCCTTATTTGGCTATATTTGTGTTAAATATCACCGTTAGTTATTTTTTGGGTTGCATCTTGCAGGGCACAGCATGCTTGTGGACTGTTCCTCATTCTTATGTTGTTTATTTCGTTGAAATTTAAATTTTAAACGCGTTATATTGTAAACAACACTACAAGTATAATAATATTTGATGACGTCCTTTTTTTTTCAAATAAAGGGTAAAAATCTATTGAAAGTAGTAACCCGGAAGTCTTACGACGAATTTTAGCCCGTGGCGCCATCTGTGCTTAGCTTTACACAGTCAACTATCCATACTTAAAATTGCATTGGTTATTTTTTATTTCTTCCATTTTGTCCAGTTTCTTTACAATTTTCTCACTTTAGGGGCCGGGATAGCCTGGTTGGTAGGGTACCGGGCCCGTGTCCAAGAGGTCGTGGGTTCGATCCCCGCCGGCCGAAGACTCCCCGTGCAGTAAATGTTGACTCATGCACTTTAAATCTATCGTGGTCACGAAGTCCTCCAAGTTCCCCTAACAAATCAATACCTCTTGGGGTACTGATTCAGGAGCTCCCTTGTCTTCTGAATTTGGATCAAAATTACAAGGATAGAGAGTTGAACATTGGTAGTCGTAAACCCAGAATATTGGATCGGCTATTCAACGTCGGTTATAAAATAAAATAACATTTTCCCACTTTCTTCCAGTGCTTTGGAAGAAATGGATTTCCTATGGATGAAATCGCAATTTTTGTTTGCATCGTAGATTTTTACGGACTAAACATTTTTGATGTTCCTTTTTATTGAATTATAACTTTTTTAGCAAAGATTTTTATTGAATTATATGTTTTTATTGAGTATTTTTATTGTCAATTTTTCAATAACGCAATTACTTTTGTTATTAACTGAAGCATTGCTAATATATATGTTACTGTTAAAGTGTAAATAATTCAGTTATTTCATAGAATAACTAGGTATTTTATGAAATAAATAGACACATTACTTAAAGTATATAATAGATGAAAAATTTCCTACTTTTCCTTGTAATTCTATGAAATAACTCATGACAGACCTTTAAAGGGAAAGATAAATAATTTCAAAGTTATTTTATAAATTAATTGATCTTAAATAACTAAGCTCTTCTAAAAAATACATTTGATCCCTATTGCGGATGATATAATTTATTATTGTTTTTATTAACCCTTTCCTTACGGCGCTTAGTATGATGAAGCCCGCCATTCTGGTCCTCCTGTTATACCAGCCGTACGCGAAAGGTTAATAACTACCTCTAAAAGCAACGGAATGAAGCGTACATACACACGTCATTGCAAAGCAGCTATAAACTGTTCAAAGAACTTTATAGTGCCGTATTTCATTCTTAACGATCTATAAAATATCTAGTTAAGTCGTAGAATTCAATAATATTATGTACTTCAACTGACTTGTCTAGTTATATTATGAAGTACCTAGTTATTCTATGAAATAACGGATTTCACACTTTGGCGGTAACATATATAACAGTAACTTCTTCTATCTTAATTTTTTGTCTAACAATATTTTCCTTTCTTTTCATGATTTTGCTATTCATCGGTATCTGCTCGCTGCTTTCTTATGATACATCTCGAAATCCTTTAGGGAGTAAGTATTCATTTCAATCATAATTTATTAACTTATACACTATCCGGCCAAAAGTATCCGGGCATCCGGTTGAAGCATGATGGTGTGGGGGTGTTTCTCGTTTTTCGGCCAGGGCCCGTTAGTTCCTGTGGTTGGAAACATGCACTCTGAGATGTATGTGGACATTCTGGACAATGCTGCACTCCCAATTCTATGACAATATTTCTGGAAAGGCCCATTTCTCTTCCAACAGGATAACTGCTCCATTCACACATCGAGGCTTGCACAGACGTTGTTTGACCAAATGGGTGTTCAAAAACTGGACTGGCCTTCTCAGAGCCCCAATCTAAATCACCTTTGGGAGACTAAGAGCTCAGATTACGTAGCCAACCAAATCGACCCTCCTCACTGCAAGCACTCACTTCAACTGTGATGGAAGTCACAGGATGCGTAGCGTTTTTAAAAAGTGCTTAAAGGTGCTTATTTGATTTACGTTTTTAAAAAGCCTCTAAAGGTGCATTTTTTTATTCGGGGTTTGTAAAAAGTGCTTGATTTTCTATCTTTTAAAAAAGAGATTTTTTTTCTTTGCCGTTGCGATTGTCGTTTTAAATNCAGCAGCTCTAATTTAGAAGCAGCAATTGCTGTTTATTTTTGAAAATTTAATTTTTTTATTGTAATTTTACAGTGCCGAGCATAATGTTGTATCTATTTACAATTTAAAAAGTCCTTGAAAAAGTCTTTTTTTGCAATAACGGACCCTATTTGCACAAATTCATAAAAGCGGACCCTGGTTGAAAGAACGTGAGTAATTTTTTCACAATTTCACGAAAAACGGACCTTTCACAAAATGTCTGGACAGACCCCTGGTAATGGTGTCGGGGTGTTTCTCGGCCAGGATCCGTTAGTTCCAGTGGTTGGAAACATGAACTTTGAAATGTATGTGGACAACCCTGCACTCCCAACTCTATGGCACTATTTTGGGGAAGGCCCGTTTCTCTTCCAGCAGGATAACTGCTCCATTCACACATCGAAGCTTGCACAGAATAGGGTTTGACGAACTGGGTGTTCAAAACCTGGACTGGCCTTCTCAGAGCCCAGATTCCGTAGCCAACCAAATCGACCCTCCTCACTGCAAGTACTCACTTCAGCTGTGATGGAAGTCACAGGGTGCGTAGCGTTTTTAAAAAGTGTTTAAAGGTGCTTATTTTTGATTTACGTTTTTAAAAAAAGCCTTTAATTATTCGGGGTATATATTACTTTTTTTATTCGGGGTTTGTAAAAAGTGCTTGATTTTCTATCTTTTAAAAAAGAGATTTTTTTTTCTTTGCCGTTGCGATTGTCGTTTTAAATTGCAAGAAATACACGATTTTCACAATTTTCTCTGCAGTATTTATCAGAAACTAGCTATGTAAAGTTTTTGAAAACGATTTTAAATTTCATTCATTTCATGTTTATTAATTAAGAGTTTTAAAGGATGGGAAAAAAATGATTTTTATTACTGCACAGATCCTAATTATGATTTTTGGGGGGGGGGAGGAAGTGATTAAAAATATTTTTGAGTGCTTAAAACGTACTTGAAAAATGCTTATTTTTTGTTGAAAAATCTGGTTACGCACCCTGAGTCAATTCCTATGGCAACTTATCAAAAACTGGTGGAAGGTCTTCTTAGAGGTGTGCAGGCTGTCATCGATGTTAAAGGGGGACCAACATCATATTAATATGTGCCTCAAGACGCTCTGAGTCCGTACCACGTGGTGTCCGGACACTTTTGACCAGATAGTGTAGCTCTTCAGAATATAAGTGTTTCTAAACCATTTAACCGTTACTTTTTGTGAAACAGACACACTTAGTTATATACAGTCAAACCCCGCTAAAGGGAACCTTCGAGGGACCGAAATTTCGGTTCACTATATCCGTTACGCAAACAATTTTAACTATTGGTTTCGAACTCCTTCTTTTTATTATACATTATTTAAATGAGTAACCCATAAAATGAAATACAGAAATGACTGAAAAATAATATGTAGTAACGAAGATGAATGTGTTAACTTGCTTTTATTTTTTTTATTACTCTTCGTCTTGTCTACAAAAAAAAATTTGTCATCTTTAGCTGATGCGAGGAAAAATTTGTCCATGCATCTGCCTGGGTTGGCCTTTGTTTAGAGATGGAAAAGTGAGATAAAAGAAGCGAACAAGAAAAAATGCTTATCACTACATTCCACTTTATAGATAGCTTTAAAAATCACTATAAGTATTTATTTTAAAGTAAGACATTTCAAAATTATTTTAAAAAATTAAGAAAAAAAAATCAGTCGCAGACAGAAAAAAGTTCATAATATCCAACTTCCTCGCTTTCTTAGTTCACTATATCCGCAAAAAATATTATTATGCGTGTATAGCAAGGCACGGCCCGAACATTTCGTTCACTATATCCGGGAGTTCACTATAGCGGGGTTTGACTGTATTTAAAATCAGCCTAATATCCCACTTTAGATACTCTTGATCGTCTTGGAGTGAGCAATTCATGCACAGATAGTGGGTGTCCCAGGATTATTGGGATAAACTTTTAAGGGGTGGTGGGGGACATCGTGAGGATTTAGAATTGCACAGCTACTCATGGTTGGACACGTCACGGGAAAGTTGTATGACAGGTACAAGGAACAAAGAAACTTGAGATCATCTTAAATATTTATTGGTCATGTGAAAACGTCACAAAAGATGTTCAAAGTTTCCACTATTGTTAACGGTGCATGAATTACACCGTCGCACCGTAGATTGGCGGATACGCTCAAATACACCTGGATTTTGTTGGATATCCACAGCAGCAAAACACTTTTCTGTGCATCCCAAAGAAAGAAATTCATGCTGCTTAAATCAGGAGAGCAAGGTGACCAGGGAAAAGCTCCACCACACCCTACTCATTTTGTGAACAACCCCACCTGGCGGCTAACTAAGACGTTTAAGACCACGGGGTGCTATACAAATATGAATCCTTGTGTTGCCCCTTACCTCACCTTAAAGTTAATCCCAATAATCCTGGTACACCCTGCACAACGACGGATCATTTAAACATAGTTATATATTGCAGTTTGTAACTACATGGTTTTTTTTCTTGCGATCCTCTATGCGTGTACTTTTTCTACTTCATTTTTGACAATGATTTTAAAAATGTATGTGAAGATTGGCCATTACGGAACACTCTGTTTTTAATCGAAAAGCATACCCGAAAGCACTCACTATAATAAGGTTGAGTCTTTGAATAGTTGATTTGTGTTATTCACGTTTAACAGGATTGAAGTTACTGTTGTATGTAAGGAATCATTATTGTGATAAACTTACTCCATTTTTCTTCCTGTATTTTGAGACACTTCTTGAATTAAATAAGTTAAATAAAAACTTTAATTAATTTTTAAAAAAATATCGAGAAATCATTGCTGTACATTGTTGGAATTTTGGGCATAAATTCAATTTCGATAGACCAAAAATTATTTCCAACCCAGTCACATCAGCTCATCTTGATGTCCTGGAATCTTGTTTTATTCATCTGAAAGATGATTCACTTGTTAACGACATTAGTTCTTCACAACCGCTCCATTGCACGTGATAATGCATTTTACCCTGATTTGCCCCTCTCGGCCATTCTTGTTCTGTTTTTCTTTCATCCTTTCTCTCTCTCAGCTACTGCGGTTTTTCTAGTTATGTTTCTTACCTTTATTTTTTCCATTTTTCGTTTGCATCTTCGCTTTTTATATTTCAAATCGCAGGTGTATCTTCTCATTCACGTCTGACAAGTCTTGAAAATGGGCGCCTATTTTTGAGCGCTTGACTGTCATTTCCAATTTTTATATTTTTGAAGCGATTGAATTTGTTTTGTTCTCGATGTGAAAATTGCTCTCTATCAAATTGCGACTAAACAATTTTATGTACTCCATATTCTCAGTTCGCCCATGTTTTCTACCTGGTTGTTTTACAACTTATTGTTAGCTCGACGGAAAGAATCGAGAGCTAGAAGCAACTTTTTAATTTCAATTTTTTCAAATGTCTCATAAAAAATTCCGTATCAGGATCTTTTTTTTCACAGTTTAAAAAATGAATCTGTGTTTCAAAACAAAAATGACTTTTTTTTCAGTAATAATTCCTTTCTTTTCCCCCTTTTGTAATATTGTTTACTGTATGTTTGATTCTGTTTTTTCAGTAAAAACTTGCTTATGGAATAATTTATACGCTTTACAGAACAGTTAATGTCTCGGACGATTTATTTTCATTTCTCAAAAAGAAATTATACGTGCAGCCGTTATAGGAAAGACTAGTCGTGATTAGTGTTGGAAACATGCACTGAGTTGATTGGTTGACGCTTAAGTGACGTCTTTACGTTGTTCCTCGCTGGTGAAGTTGCGTTTTACCCAGCATTCATTAAATCTGAACGAGTCAGGGGACCTTTTCACTTCACTTCTCCCTTAAACACCATTAGTTTGTTGTCATTATGCACTGCTGATTGTTCTCGCTGCTCAAATCGTCTTCTTTTTTCATCCCGTTCATGCTTTATTTTGATAAACCAAAAGAGATATTTATATTTTTTTCCCCCTTTGATTCTCCCCAAGCTCTTTGCCTTTTCTTCTTTTTTTTTCCCTTGAAAAGGGAAAAATGCCACCTCTGGGGTACATTTTATCATCATTTCCAAATAGAGGTGGGTGGGTTTGTCTCGTCTACCATTTGAATAGAAGTGAAGCGAGTATCCTCCATGATTAATATGCATGGCTACATGGAACTTGTGGCAGCACTCTACTTTAGTCTCGAACAATGCATTTTTCTTTTTTGTGAATATCTTTTACAGTATTAGGTGAGTAAAAAATGGCAACAGTGAGTGTAGGGTGAATTTTTTTTTACTCTAAAGTATACTTTTTTTTTTTCAGATTCGTAAGTGATTTTCACGTTATAGCGGGTGTGATATCCATTTTCGCGTTTGCTTATGATAAAAAAAAATTATAATAAAATTTTTTTTTTAAAAATCGTCCCTATCTTTTGACATTTTTTAAATTTGAAATATGATCTGTAATTTTTCGGATGTCTGTGTAATATTTATTTGGGAACTTGTGGAATATAAACTGTTATAGTGTTAAAATATAACTATTAGTACTTTTTATTACCATATTTTATTTCTTCTTTATTTCTTTACAAACTCTCACGTTTAGTTTTTTTCAAATTTCAATCAGTATAAATTTGGTACTACCGGAATTTGAATTTTATCCTATATGCATGAAAGGTCTCAATAGAAAAAAATAATAATATTTAATTATCAGTTTAAAATCAAGTAACAATACAAGAAAATGATAATAAAAAGCTTTCTTGTTTATGGTTACATCTTTTGCCTCCCTTAGTCTGAAAAAGATCATTTAATTTTACCTAATTATATTACAGAAGAGATTTTTTGTACATGCAATGAAAACTAACCTATAACCATGCACGATGAAAAATAAAGTTTGCATGAATATAATATTAATAATTGCTGTTTATACCGAGTTTTCTTCATAACTTAATCTTTCCAAATTTCAAATTGTAAACAAATACATATAAATATATTTAAAAAAATAATAATATTAAAAAAATTTAAAAGTCATTCCTACTTAGGTCAACAAAGAAAAATTTAGTTTTTATTAACTAATTACAATTTTTTCTCCCGTACAAAACTAAAATTAATTAATTACATTTGATGAATGAATTAATATTTGAAAAAAAAAACTGTATTAACATCAAGTGTCATCCACTACAAGTTCAGAAAATATGTATTTGAAGTTGAGTGGATGAATAATGAGTATTTTATTAAAGATTGAAAATTTGAACAAGATATAGGGAGAGTGTGAACTAATAGTAGGAATTGAATAAAAGAAACTTTAAAATGTAACTCTTGCAACGATTTGTTTGATTAAAGATAATTGCTATTTATTTCCCTTAGCATTATATTTATGTAGATCAAAGTGGTGTGGTTGTTTCACCAATCTCTAGAATTGGCCTAAGATGTTCTCAAACTGGGTGTTTTGTAAACCACCTTGCTCTAACTATAAAAGATTTTTTTTTTCTCGCAACTCTTCGAAGGTTGCATTTTAGCATGTATTATTTTCAGAGAGTCGCATTTGAACACGTTTTATGTTATTCATAGAGTTGCATTTCGATATGCATTATGCTTAGAGTTGCATTTTGACATGCATTATGCTTAGATTTACTTTATGAAATCGATTGTTCGTAGTTACATTGTGACTTGCATTATTCGTAGAGAGTTGCATTTTCACATTCCGTTGTATTCTGATATGCATTCTTTCCTGTTTAGCTAACCAATTTTTTCTTGCTATATATAGGGAAGCCGTTGTGGCTCAGGGGATAGGGAGTTGGCCTTCCAATGAAATGAACCGGGTTTGAATCCCACCGATGACTGGTCTATACGAACTGCGGTCCCGACTCGCACCAACCACAGTGCTGACATAAAAATCATCAGTGGTAGATGGATCATGGGCTGGAGTTCCTTTGCCGTCAGGGTAACCGTGCGAAGTTTCCGTGGTTTTCCTTCCATTGTAGCGCAAATGCGGATTAATTCCATCAAGAAAGCCCTCCACGAAGGCAAATTTCTCCCGATACTTGATCCAGGAGTTTCCTTGTCTTCTGGATTGGGTTTAAAATTACAAGGCAACGGAGTTGAACATAAGCAGCCGTAAACCCAAAAATTGGGTTGGCTCTTCAACGATGGTTGTAANCAAATAATTTTTAACACGCGTCAATCAAATACATCATATTACGCGTTAATAAAATACTTTTTATTAACGCGTAATCGTTAATAAAAAGTATTTTATTAACGATTAATAAATTTATACCAGATATAGGGAGAGTGTGAAATAATAATATTGAATAAAAAAAAGAGTTGAATAAAGAAAAATTTAAAATGTAACTCTTACAACGGTTTGTTTAAGTAAAGATAATTGCTCTTTATTTCCCTTCGCATTTTATTTATATAGATAAAAGTGGTGTGGTTGTTTCACCAATCTCTAGAATTGACCTAAGTTGCTCTCAAACTGTGTGTTTTGGAAACCACCTTGCTCTATAACTATAAAAATTTTTTAAATGGCATTTTTACATACATAGTGTTTCATTTTGACATGAATTATTCGAGAGCTGCATTTTAGCATGTATTATTTTTAGAGAGTTGCATTTGGACAAGTTGCATTTCGATATGCATTTTGACATGCATTATGCTTAGATTTACTTTTTGAAATCGATTGTTCGTAGTTACATTGTGACTTGCATTATTCGTAGAGAGTTGAATTTTCGCATTCCGTTGTATTCTGATATGCATTCTTTCATGTTTTGCGAACCAATTTTTTCTTGCTATATGTAGGGAAGCCGTGGTGGCTCAGGGGATAGGGAGTTGGCCTTCCAATGAAGTGAAACCGGGTTTGAATCTCACCGATGGCTGGTCGATACGAACTCCGCACTCGGCTCGCACCAACCACAGTGCTGACATAAAAATCCTCAGTGGTAGATGGATCATGGACTGAAGTTCCTTTGCCGTCACGCTAACCGCGCGAGGTTTTCGTATTTTTCCTTCCCATGTAGCGCAAATGCGGATTAATTCCATCAAGAAGCCCTCCACGAAGGCAAATTTCTCCCGATACTTGATCCAGGAGTTTCCTTGTCTTCTGAATTGGGTTTAAAATTACAAGGCAACGGAGTTGAACATAAGCAGCCGTAAACCCAAAAATTGGGTTGGCTGTTCAACGACGATTATAAAATAATATATAATTAGGAGAACGGATTAAATAATCTACCAAATTGAGCAAGTTATGGAAGAGACGCACTGTTAACGTAGAAACGTTTTTACTCAAAAAATATTTAAGCTTATAAACTCTTAAAATTAGAACCACTAGAAAGCTTTATGCTCTCTTTATCCACAAAAATATTTAAGCTTATAAACTCTTAAAATTACTACCACTAGAAAGCTTTATGCTCTCTTTATCCACAAAAATATTTAAGCTTATAAACTCTTAAAATTACAACCACTAGAAAGCTTTATGCTCTCTTTATCCACTCACATAAGATACAGACCGACCGCTCAATCCTGAAAAGAAAATGTAAACAATGCAGGATTGCAAACAAACTGTTCATTTATATCAGCAGTATAAAAGAAGAGTATCCAAGCAGAGGTGGCGATAGCGCTTCCCCCTCCCTTTCGCGGGTGAAGGGACGCGTAATCGAGCGTAGGTGGGGTTCGCTAAGGTCTTATGAAAAATTTCATGCTTCGGCTATTCGCAAATAGCTTTCTGAACCCCTGTGGAACGTCCGACACGTGGACTCGAATGAGCCGGCCAACCCCCCATCCCTACCTTTACCGATTACTTACTTCTCCCGGAAAACGATATATAGATGTCTACTGCTTTCCCTTTTTCTCACTCCAGAAAAAGGGCGGCGAGGTCCTATTTTATGGATTAAAGAGATCTTCTTCATCCATCACAATGAAAACGCATAGAGAAGAAGGGAGTTATATTCGCACACATACCCCCACTAGAAAACGCACCACCTCATCCATCAAATATTCGAGTGTCTCCACTATGAATCATTTGATTAACTATTCGCCGCATATCAAATACACCGTCCACACCACTCAAAAGAAAGAAGGAAAAAAAAATTTTCTCCCAACCAGCAGCTTTTAAAAGGGAGGGAAGAAAATTATATTCCATAGAGCATATCTATGTGTGACGAAGACAAATTCTCCAGAGCTGAAATTCTCCCGTGGAAAAAGGAAAAATAGGGTGCTTTTCTTCCCAGATTCGGGAGAAGGTAAATGTTGAGTTCTCTAAAAATGAAGGTTGACACGTCCTCTTGATTTGATTTGAATGTCCATACGCTTTCCATTGATATTAATATTCCTATTTGAGTACATTCGAAGGCTGATGTGATGTCCAGTAGTCATTCGTGGTGATTTTGGAATTTCTGTACGTATTTTGTACATATTTTGTCGTATTTGTCAGAAGTAAGTGGAAATGAAATCGTATTGGAGAAATAATCCGTGTTTGCAAATGTCCAGTTTCGGATATTCTTTCTTCGGATATTTCTATTTCGTCCGTTCTGTTGTAAGACATTCTCAACAACTTGTCCGCTGAAATGATAGGACTTAGGATTATTTAAAAAGTGCTTAAAGGTTCTTATTTTCGTTTTTTAAAAGCCCTTAAATGTGCTTTTTCCATGAGATGTTTTTAAAAAGTGCTTAATTTTCGTTTTCGAAAATTAGATTTTTTTCCTCTATCTATTTTCCTCATCTATTTTTTTTCACCGTGTATTATGCAAAATCGTGGTTTTCACATTCTTCTATTCAACGTTTTCACAATTCATTCAACTACAATCCATTTCGTTACACCGTCGGTCCATGGCGTATGAAAGCGCCAACATGTAAAAATGTTTAATGAAATACTTGCGAGTTCGCGTGTGGCTCTACTGTGCTGAGTTCGATGAGATTCTTTCACTCTCTTGTGCAACTCTGCTGCATTTTACAAGACATTCTCAATTTCAGTCTTCCTTTTCCACCCTCTGAAATAGAACCAAAAAATCTCTCGGTCTTTCATGGTGGCTAATATAATCAAGGAAAAAGAGTTATTTGTCAGAAACTAGTTATTTTATCATGATCATCTTTTAAAATTATTTTGCATTTTGTTAATGCATATAGTGCTTAAAATTATTTTTGAGTGCTTGAAAATGTACTTTAAAGGTGCTTATTTTTTGCTGAGAAATTTGACTAAGCACCCTGTCTAGACTCTGGAAAATACGGATCCTTCAGACCTTAGACATTTTAAATTTCCGAGTCATTTTTTTTCTTCCAAAGCGAACCCTATTTAAAATTATATAAATTTCCCATTTATACTCTTCGGTGATTGCTCTCTGAACTGGAATAATCGTAATTGTTTTAAATCTGTTCTCACATGCTCTGATTTTTGCATTAGCATTAATCTTTTTGTTTATATTTTTTTAGTAGCTAGAATTTAAGGTCTAAATTTTTTCTACTTAGATTTGCTGGCACCATATTTTTTTTCCACGATGGAGAATTGCGCGTCCCAGAGGACGCGCCATAACTTTTTTTTTCACATCCATTCATCAATTTTATGCTCTATAGTGTACCCAAGTCAAAATTTTTGATGATTTATGTTTCCAGTGAGATTTATGATGGTCCAACATCATTTGATGGTCACCATCATCCAACATTTTCCATTTTGTGTTCATGATTTTTGATATGCCAACAAACTTCCATCATTCCATGATGAAAAATGCTACTTTAATACTATGATGGTTAACCATCAAGAGAAGTTTAACTCTCATGGACCAACAGTCTCTGATGATCCGTGATTTTCCATGATGGTTCCAACTATATATTTTCATGATGGTTTAATGGGACGTCTTGTTGGTTCTCAGAAATATACAATCAAAACATCAAATTGTTTTTTTATGTTGGATCATTGAGATGATGGTTGTTCATAATCATTCAAACAATTGATTTCTAAAAAACTATGATGCAAATTTGTGATGGTTCAGCAAGAACAAACCATCAAAGCAAGTTGCTATTTTTATATTGAACCATCATAAATCAGTCCGAATTCCTATATTGAGGTGATGGTTACTTATATTGCTTACCATGAAAAAATGTAATGGTTCATGACGAAATTATGGATGATTACCATTAAGATTATGTTGGTCCATCAATGGAAAACCATCAAAAATTTTGACTCTTGCATAAGCGGAATCTCAGAGTGTATAAATTTATTGAAGCAATGTAATAAAAAATACTTTTAGTCAGCTTCGAAATTCATTTGTCATTTCCAGATTTTTAATCAATATTTCACTGGATCACTAGAGTTGCGATATTATGACGATTAAATTAAGGTACAGATAATTACAATCTAGTTCAACCTTGCTCCAGAAAATTGTTAAATACAAAAATCTGGCAATAAAATTGAATTCACCCCGAAAATTTGTTTCATTACTCGTTTTCAAATCTTAAATTTAATAATAATTCTAAATAAAGTCTAAAATGAAAACGATTATGATTAATCATCTAAAAATCGTTTTCATTTTAAATATTTATAGTAATATATCTTTAAAGTTGATTTAATGATCCTGTTGATGTTGCTCACTATTCTCAACTTGAGATATAACCTACCATGCAGCCGTTTCAAGTGTTCTGTAACTTTTCCTTCTATAGATTTTAAGATATGATTTTATAGATCTTAAGTTTCCATAAATACTTATTCTATAAGTTAAGGCCAAAGAAAGCACGTGAAGATGTTTTCATAAGATGGTTCTATAATGCCGTCACAAACTGCTTCGAGATGTCTCTTCTACAACGAGTTTCGTTTTGCAATTTTATCCGTAGATTGAGTGCACCCATGTAGTGCTGTAAGAGAAAAATCGATTGTTCCAAATTAAGCAGGTAGAATTGTGGCTTTAAGGTGGTCGGCAACCTGAAGCATAAACAACTTCCATACGAGTTCGTACTCGATCGAATCGAAGTGAAGATGATTCTCATATACATTAAGGACCATCTGTCGGGCCAGAAATATGCAAAGCACACAAACCTTCCCCGAGCCACGGCAGCTTGTGCAAGGGCCGATATATTAAAACAAAAGGATTTCCTTCGCCGATATTCCCCTTTTCAGATATCTATATCGAATAAGATAGATATTACTTTAAATTTATTAAACGGTTTCGGCATTTCGTCGCGTTTACACGTCGATTGTTGGACGACTTCGCGTCGAGTCTCTCTCTCTTCGCGAAAGTGTCGACAGCTGCTACCATCCTAAGCTTGGAACATGCAGATTCGTTTCAATCCCTCCGGTTCGCATCTATTTATTCTTCTGCAGATCGATTGGCGACGTTTTGACTTTCTAAAGAGTCAAGATGGAAAATTTTCTACTCAAATGGTGGTTGAGGAAGGGTGGAAGAAAGTTATCACCCCCCTCCCCTCTGACAGAAAGCCGGATTTCTATTGTTATTTTACATATTGCACGCCAAGACGTGCCTCTTTTCATAGCTTTCCCCTATAAGTATTCCCTTTTATTTCTCTTTTCCCTCCTCTTCACTGCGTTATATTTCTTAAAACAAAGGGTTATTCTAAAGATACGACATTCAATAAAATGACTTGTTTACGCTTCACTTGATCTCGCTTCAATACACGTCGTTCATGTTTTTTTTTTCTTCCCCGTCCTCTTGTTTCTGAAGAAAGGGATATTACAGTATTTTGTTTTTATTTTTGTTTTCTTGTTTTTAGTATGTTTACCCTGGTAATCGTTGGTTGTCTAATAGATTTCTAGAAGTTACTTTAAATAATTATCATCGCCACCAATAAACGGTTTATCCACTTACCGTTTCGAACGAGCTGAATGTATGCCTGGGAATTGTATATTCACGTCTTTCATGTTTTTTCACGTCCTTTTATTTTCTGAAGAAAGGGACCTTACAGTATTATTATTTTTTTTTTTCCAGTTTTGTTTTTGCTTTCCAATAAGACACTCGAGAGAATAAGCGTCCGATATCCAATACGATTCATTGCTTTTTTTACATTTGTTTGAATTAAAGTTCTGTCTCATGGCTTAAAGAACTTCCTTCTCAAGTCCTTAAACTTTTCATAATTCTTAAAGATTTACTCAGTTAGTTAATATTAGGTATCAAATACATAATTGCTCTATTTATGTTATTAAAGATTTAAACTCTGTGCAAAGATTTTTCTGAGGCCGGCGTTGCCGGCCGTTTATGGCGTCTAATGTTCAATTGTTTTTTTATTATCTGAAATTTCGAATTAATAAATCGTTATGCTATGTTGATTTTTCTTATTTCTTTTTAGGGTTACACACCACTTCATTTAGCTGCTATGTTTGGCCACGAAGAAATAATGGAAGTCCTTATAAATACCTATGGTAAGACAAGATTCATTATTATCATTTTACTTTTCCCTAGCCACATATAGATGATATTTGTGGGCGAGTTGTTTTCGACAATGTCAACCTTCATCTATGAAAATGTACCCCTACATAGAATCCAGTTAACATGTCTTATATACTAGGAAATTGGATTTTTTTATTTTCGTAGTGGTAGACACACTACAGTACTCCTCCACTAGAATTATATCCGTGATAGAATTCGATGAACGAATACCACTAGTTGATTCATTGCAGTTTCGTGAGCAGCCGGGAGAGCTGCATTACAGTCACCGTACTCTTGCTGATCGTGAGAGCTGTATTAAGTTCATGGTCGTGGGTGCTCCTGTGTTGCCTTTAGCAGTCGAGTGAATACGGTGTACATTGTGTGTGATCGATACTGAGTAGCAACATCGTGAGGAGGACAATGTCGCAGTCACAAGTAGCAAGTCAACTGCTCAATGTGGACCATCCATCAAAGAAGGCGTGTTCAAATCGAAGTAGGCGTTTCTGCCAAGGTAGGCGGGTTCACATCAAGTCCGGGGCACAAATGTGGGGATAGTAGATATCGACAATGTCAACCTTCATCGATGAGAAGGTACCCCAACTTAGAATCGAGTTAACATGTCTTATATACTAGTGAATTGGATTTGTATTTTCGTACTGGTAGACGCACTACAATTATTTTTAAAAAATTTATTTTATCTTGTAAAGTAATCATAAGCTATAAAAAATACAGAATATGTAAACGGAAAAACAGAGAATAGTGTTTTCAAAAATTAGTAAATGGGATGTTATATTCCGTTTCTCTTGGCTTATTTCTATGAATTTAGAATGTTTATTAATAATAATAAGTTAACCGAAGAGTAGTCATATCAGGGTGGCCACTCAGTCTGGAAACCGGGAATTCTCAGGGAATTTTGAAATACCACTGGAAAACCGGGAATTCTCAGGGAATTTCACGTCGATTCTGGAAAATAATTTTGTCGCGCGTCGCCGCTCTTTTCTTCCCATTCCGTTATGTTTAGTTTTTCGGAGCGAAACGCATCTGCTTCAT
>NC_092210.1:4899168-4922262 GCF_043381705.1 Parasteatoda tepidariorum
CAGTCACAAGTAGCAAGTCAACTGTTCAATGTGGATCATCCATCGAAGTAGGCGTTACTGTCTAGGTAGGCGTGTTCATATCGAAGTGGGCGTTACTGCCAAGGTAGGCGTGTTCACATCACGTCCGGGTCACCAATGTGGGGAGAGTAGTTACAGACTATGTCAACCGTCATCTATGAGAAGGTACCCCGACATCGAGTCGAGTTAACATGTCTTATATACTAGTGAATTGTAGTTGTAATTTTGTAGTGGTAGATACGCTACACACTTACCGTTTCGAACGAGCTGAATGTATGCCTGGGATTTTATTCACGTCGTTCATGTTTTTTTCCTCGTCCTCTTCTTTCTGAAGAACGGGACATTATAGTATTTTGTTTTTATTTTTGCTTTCTTGTTTTTAGTATGTTTGCCCTGGTTACCTATTTGACTTTCTATGTACNCCCCCCCCCGTTGGTTGTCTAATAGATTTTTAAATAATTAATATTATCATTTTTTGAGGCCGGCCTTGCTGGTCGTTTATGGCGTCCAATGTTCAATAGTTTTTTTTAAATATTTATTATCTGAAATTTCGAATAAATAAATCTTTATGCTATGTTGATTTTTCTTATTTCTTTTTTAGGGTTACACACCACTTCATTTAGCTGCTATGTTTGGCCACGAAGAAATAATGGAAGTCCTTATAAATACCTATGGTAAGACAGGATTCATTATTATCATTCTCTTGTTTCTTTACTTTTCACATGCAGATGATAATTTAAAACAAAAACAAAAAAAAGTTTTTTTTTCGTCTTGTAAAGTAATCATAAGCCATAAAAAGATACAGAATTAAATGTAAACTGAAAAATAGTGAATAGTGTATTGAAAAATTAGTAAATACGATGTATATTCCGTTTCTCTTGGCTTTTTTCTATGAATTTAGAATGGTTATTAATAATAGTAAGTTAATCGAAGAGTAGTCGTATGCAACAATATATGTTATAGTCCAAAATTAGGAAATTTTGTTATCGTCACGCAGTAACGTTTTTAAATGTGACCACTTTTAAAAATATATGGTCACCTTTTCAAAAATTGAAAGTTAATTATTAAGTTAACTTTCAGTGGAACGATTAAATTTTTTAATTTTCCTCTAATACCTTGATTTAAATCAAATTCTCTTAACACAATTTAATTTTAAATATTTTTTAGTGACATAAGACTAAAAGTACAGTACACTCTGATATCTCGAAAACCTTATTATGTTAAAAAAATATTTTTCTCCTTGGTATTATATAACCACCTCATTTTAATTTGAATTCCTATGTCGAAGAGTTTTTTTTCTTCCTTAAAACTTTGTTTTGTCGAATTTTTTTAGAAATAGAAACTATAACTATTTTATTTTATAACCGTCGTTGAACCCAATCCAGAAGACAAGGGAACTCCTAAATCAAGTAGTGGGAGAAATGTGCCATCATGTAGGACTTTTTTTGATGGAACTAACCCGCGTTTGCGTTGCATGGAGACGGACACCACGAAAACGTACCACGGTTAGCTTGACGGCAAGGGGACTCTGACCCATGATCCATCTGCCACTGAGGATATTTTCCGTCAGCACTGTGGTTGGTGCAAACCGGATGCAGAGTTCGTATCGACCCATTGGAAGGCGAACACTCTATCTCCTGAGTCATCGCGGCTCAACTTGAACTTCTGTGCTTATAAACAATGCGTAAACATAAAATAAGCAATATTAACAATAGAACAAAGTAAATAGATTACAATAAATACAATAGAAAAAATAACAATAGAACAAAAAAAAACAATATTAACAACAGAATACAAGAGAACAAAATAAATAGAATACAATAGAACAAATAAACAATAGAACACAAAAAATATTAACAATGGAACAAAATAAATAGATTGCAATAAATATAATAGAACAAAATAAATAGAATACAATAAATACAATAGAACAAATAAACAAAAGAGCAGAAAAAAAACAATATTAACAATAGAACAAAAAACAAACAATATTATAAATACAAATGAGCTCGATGAGAAATGATTAAATTGACGTGCGAATAATGCACACATAAAAAATTATCAGCTTAAAAACTTTGATTTTAAATTGTGGAGAAAGCTATTCTCATTTCCAAATTAATACCATACTAGTTTTTGATGGAAATTTTTTCAATGGATGGAAAGGTTGGAGACATACCTGATTCTGATACGAAGCTGGTTCTTTTGCAGTCATAAAATCTAAATGACCTTTTTTAACCGATACATTTATAAGAACTCGAGCAGCGTTTGCTGGAACTTATCACTCTTCTCCTTGCAAAAACGCCAATAAAATAACGTTGACGCAGCACCACTGTTTTTATGACAGCCATCTCTGATCGAGGATATTTCGTCGAATAAAATAGTTTCAGTTCTTTTTTTCTTTTTTTTTTTTGGTGATTTTAACGTGTATACTAAGTTAAAGAATAAGTATACTAAGTTCTTGGTATTGTTCAGTTTAACATAATTTTCTTGTACCTCCATTATTTTGCATCTCTGGCCAAGCCATAAAAATCTCGTATTGATATCTTAAATATATATGGTATTAAGCTGCTCCAAAACTGAAAATAACTGCTTTAAAAGAAAATAATAATAATAATAACCTGCTCCCTAATTGTTCCTAAAATTTATTTTTGATGTCCCACCCCTGTAAATGCAATTATATGATTACTTTTTAAAATAATTAGGATCGTGTTTTTTTTCTTCTTAAAATGTAAGAATTGTCAAGGTTTTTAATTTTTGTTTTGATAAATGAGTGGGAACCTCGTTACTAAACACCCTGTATGCCAAGATATTTAAAACAGGAAGAAGAAAAAAAATGAAAACACCGACTTAATCGTAACATGCCTTTCGGATTTTTATCGAAAATAAAGTAACAAACCTTTACTACGCTTTAAGAACATCCTTATATGCTTACATTTTCTGTCATTTGGCCGTAGATGGCATCGTTTGACTCTGCCTTGGCGCGACTGTTTCCTTTTCAAAGATAATCTTTGTTAGAAGCAGAGTCAAAAAGAAAAATAATAACAATAAAATAAACTTTTAAAAGTCTGATAATTTCATTTATGCCTTCGCTCTTTTAGTCTTCCTTACACTTTGCGAATCTTAAAATTTGATACCTTGAGAAACAGCGATCAGTTATATTCTGTTTCGTAGAACAGTTTATCTATCCCTGTTTGATAAAATTGTTGTAAAACCCGAAACCCTGTGTTCACCACAGCTGTTTCGCTGTTCTAAAAACGCATTTTATGAAGAAATAAAACGTTTAGAACTGCTAAATTCTTATCCCTCAGTTTTTTTTTCTGTTNTTTTTTTTTTTTTTTTTTTTGCCATTTCTTTTTTTTATATCATAAATTGCAGTAATTCGTTATAATGACGATTCGTAATAACCGGTGAAATTGTCACTGCAGCTAGTTTGTTCTATATAACCGAATGCACTGGAATTTCTATTATTTGGAATTTCTTATTTATGCATGGGAAAAGGATTAAAAATTGCAACAAAAAAAAATATGTCTAAATTATACTTGCATGGGTATAATGGGTCCTCAGCAAAATAACTTGGGCATTCATTGGACCAATATTTACGAATCTGGACTCAATAAGGGTTCAAAGGACCGTTGTTTTCCGATATTGACCCTAAATACTATTCTCTGATTCACCCGATATTGTACAGCCAATTTACAACCAATATCATATACTATATATAATAAATATATGAACCTGGATAGCCTGGTTGGTAGTGCACTGGACCCATGCCCAAGACGTCGTGGGTTCGATCCCTGCTGGACGAAGACTCCCCGTGTAGTAAATGGTGACTGATGCACGTTAAATCTATCGGGTCCATGTACCCATAGCAAATCAATCCTGTGGAGGTACTGACACAAGAGTTTTCTTGTCTTCTGGATTGGTTCAAAAATACTAGGTTACGGACTTGAAACATTGGTAGTCGTAAACCCAAAATNACCCTAAATACAATTCTCTGATTCACCCGATATTGTACAGCCAATTTACAACCAATATCATATACTATATATAATAAATATATGAACCTGGTTGGTAGTGCACTGGACCCATGTCCAAGACGTCGTGGTTTCGATCCCTGCTGGACGAAGTCTCCCCGTGTAGTAAATGGTGACTGATGCACGTTAAATCTATCGGATCCATGTTCCCATAGCAAATCAATCCTGTGGGGGTACTGACACAAGAGTTTTCTTGTCTTCTGGATTGGTTCAAAAGTACAAGGTTCCGGACTTGAAACATTGGTAGTCGTAAACCCAAAATTGGTTCGGCTGTCCAACACACACACACAAGTTTTATTTACTGCGCATAAGCTGCAAGTAAATAGAACTCATAAAATAAGTTCAAAATGTAGAAAAAACATGGAAAAATTACAGAACAATGAAAAAAGAAAAATAGTAATAAAAAAAAATAATAAAAATCCGGAAAAAAACGATATAATCTTTTCATCAGCTCACACGATTTTGTCCGCAAAAAGGAGTGCTTTCTAATATTGTATCAATATAGCCAAAGCAAAATGTATCAATACAATAGTGTGAGGAGCCCTCAACTGTATTATATTGATACATTTTGCTTTGGCTATCTTGTTGCAATGTTAGAAAGCACTCCTTTTTGCGGATATAATCGTGTGAGCTGATGAAAAGATTACATGTATTAATTTTCCGGATTTTTTTTCCTTTTTTCGGAAATTTTTATTATTTTTTTATTATTATTCTTTTTCCCTTTTTTCATTGTTTTGTAATTTTTCCATGTTTTCTCTACATTTTGAATTTTATGTATATATAACGTTTGTTTCTGTGTCCATCATCTCTTCAGGATCATCATAATTTCCAACAACCCTGCATTGCTATAGGATTTCGAGTCTTAAGTATTACACCCTTCTCATCTTAGACTTTCTGAATCTTTTAAGTTAGACTGCCGTATATATTGGGGGGGGGGGTAAACTATTAACAGAGATATTCGAATTAATCAAGCTAGATAATCTAGGTTTAACTGTGATTTAATTCGTATTTTCTTTGTTTGTTCGTAGGTGCTGATCCAAGTCTAAGGGACTATACCGGAAAGAGAGCCCTCCACTATCTCCCCAAGAACCAATCAGAGCGTAAGAAAAAGATTTCTTCTGTTGCACGAGTATCTCTTTTTAACAAGACATTGCACCATTCCCTGCCTAAGAGAACGGCAGTGGCTCCCAAAAACCGCCTCCTCTCTTCGCTTTGCTTGCCCACTTTTGTGGATAAAAGCAATTGCCGCTTTTGATTGTTGCATGGCTTTTATCTTGTGTTCGGTGCATGCTTTTCTTTATTTAAATCAATTAACAAAGATGTATGCGTTTATTTATTTTTTAAGAATTATAGAGCAGGTTAGTGGAAGAATATGGACATTTTATTGAATTCGTAAAAATCGTTCTTAGAATCTTCTTTTTCGTGAATTAACAAAGATATATGCGTTTTTTTTTAAACAAATATAGAGCAGCTTAGTGGAACAATATGGACATATTAGTGAATTTGTATAAATCATACTTAGAATCTTTTTTCTAGTGGAGTAACAAAGATATTTGCGTTTTTCTTTTAACAATTATAGAGTAGCTTAGTGGAAAAATATGGACATTTTAGTGAATTTCTAAAAATTGATCTCAGAATCTATATTTTTTTTAATGAATTAGCAAAAAAATCTGCGTTTTTTTTCTTCTTTTTTTTTCTTTTAAGCAATTGTAGAGCAGCCTAGTAGAAGAATGTGGACATTTTAGTGAATTTCTAAAAATCGATCTTAGAATCTATATTTTTTTTAGTTAATTAAAGATATTTGCGGTCCCCCCCCCCTTTAACAAGTATAGAAGTATAGAGCAGTTTAGTAGAAGAATATGCACATTTTAGTGAATTTGTAAGNTTCTAAAAATCGATCTTAGAATCTATATTTTTTTTAGTTAATTAAAGATATTTGCGGTCCCCCCCCCCTTTAACAAGTATAGAGCAGTTTAGTAGAAGAATATGCACATTTTAGTGAATTTGTAAGAACCGTTCCTAGAATCAATCTTTTTTTTTTTTTTTTTTTAATAGATTAACAAAAGAATATGGACATTTTAGTGAATTTGTAAAAATCGTTCTCAGAATCTATCAAACAACAGGAATATCTTTATAAAACATATCGTTTGACCCCCCCTCCCTCAAAAAAAAAAAGAGAGATAGAAATGTTTTTTTTTTAAACAAATATAGAGCAGCTTAGTGGAATAATATGGACATATTAGTGAATTTGTATAAATCGTTCTTAGAATCTTTTTTCTAGTGGAGTAACAAAGATATTTGCGTTCGTACGTTCCTCTCAGAAAACGCTTTTTCCCTCACTAAGTCAAATTTAATTACATTTATAGATGGCGCTGCTGGGTGAAAAACTATAAAACGATTTTTTTCCCTTCAAAATAACCAGTTGGCAACAATAACATGGAGCAGATGAAATCAACAGACTCTCGTGCAAGTACTTGAGTTAGAATGTTCTGATCGGTTGCAGAAAATTTTGGTTGTGCTGCTCTATCTGTTGACGAGTTTTGTTATTAATGTAGAAACTTGGTGATAATAAATAATCTGGTTTTCTCAGCAGACTTCCTTGCAAATACTTGAGTAAGAATGTTCTAATAGGTGGCAGAAAACTTTGGTTCCGCAGCGCTATCTGTCGATGAATTTTGTTATTAATTTGGGATTTTGGTGATACTAAATAACCTGGTTTTTTCAGCAAAACTCAATAAGCCATACAATTCTGTGGATCTCCGACGTATTTATAGCTAATCATTGCATGCCCTCAGGAAATGTTAGTGTTTTTATTATGTTGTTTCATTAAGTTCTTTAAATAATCTAGTGTTTTGTTGCTCATTTTTTCTCTGAATTTTGTTTGCTTAAGTTGCCATATTTCATATTTTATTTGCTGAAGTTGCCATATTTTATATTTTGTTTGCTTAACATTACTAATATTTTATATCAAAATGTGCAGTGAAAATATTGTACAGTGTTTAAAAAAAATGAAATACATATGTTACATCGTCACAGTAGTATTATGTAGTATATGTATTAAAACATTGCTTCGGATTCAGAGTTATTTTTTTAAGGAGAATTACCGATGATAAACCGACTGACTATAAAATTTTGTTTGATTCTGAGCGTAATTATATGGTATGAAACGTCCCCTGAAAATAAATAATAAAATTCAATTTATGACCCTGAGATACGAACAGCTTTACTTATTTTATTATTTAAACAAGCATTTCGATATTAATAAAGTGAAATCGAAAGATTAATATATTTTTTCATTTTCTTCAAATACCTTGATTTAAATCGAATTCTTTTAACACAATTTTAATTTTAAAAATTGTTTAGTGTCGTCAATCTAGAAGTACAGTACACTCTTGATATCTCGAAAGCTTTGTTATGTCAAAAAAATGTTTTTCCCCTTGGTTATTATATATCCACCTCATGTTAATTTGATTTCCTATGTCGAAGAGTTTTTTTTTTTCTCCAAATCTTGTTATGTCGAATTTTTTTCCAAATAGAAATTTACTTTTTACGGAAAAAGCACAAAGTAAGTTTTTCGTAAACCAATTATATTCTATTTAGTGCATAATTATTTTTAACTTACTCTTAAAAATAAAATTATCATTGTTGTATGTTGTAGATTCACTGATCCCTTTAATATTTCTGTCCCTGGACCAAGTCCCAATTAAGGGACTTCAAATAACTTTTGTCCAGATATTTTTAATAGGGGTTGATAGATCGTAGATCTTTAGTGGCATTATTTTAGCCTTTGTTTGGATTTTTTATCTTAAGATGATTGGCTTTTAACTTTTAAGGGGGTAAGATTCTTAGGGAGTGCCAAAAAGATTTCCTGTAGTGATGCGAAAGAATTGAGGAGGAAAAGGTTGTTTAGAACGTAGTTAAGATAGAAGTGTGTTCATAATAAAAAAGAAAAAAGCTTGGGACAAATGGCAAAAGATAAAATCCATTTTCTTGCTCTCTTAAAATGGTTTCCGATGGAACACCGAAGTCAAGCATCGCTGGCTGCGGTCAGTAAGCGGATGGGTGACCACTTTGATCAGCCTGCGAAGAGACCGAGTGTGCGCGGTATCGGTCCTCGTTAAACTGTTCGACCGTGAAGTGCTCGACTTCGCGCTCAGGTCGTCAGGCTACCGAAGCATCGAAATTGCAATGGCATGTCTTCGAATCATCCTTAGAGATGTTTCCCAGACCGTCGTCAACACCCCATTGTGCAGCTCTAGTGCGACGTAAATAAAGTAATTACCCACCTATTTTCTTAATAGTTTGTTTGAACTTTTATGACTTATTTCATAAATTTTTAGTTACTTTTTACTCCTGATATTTTAAAATTTAATAAAGAAAGTATGTTAGTTCATTTTTTTTAAAATTGAATCTCATGCGTAATTATTAATTTCTGCCATTAATTTAATCGATTAGTTCAACTACTTAATACATAAAACTGCAAAAAAATGCCACTTGTAACAAAGCAAATTTTCTAGCTTGATTATAGTCTAACGAAAAAAATTTTTGGCGGTTGAAAAAATTATAGAAAATTTTAATGACCCTATCCTTTAAAATCATTTTTTTCTTCTTCTAGATAGTTCAATTCTCATTTTACAATTGTAATTTTGAAACAAACTTAACATAAACATCAATCTACAGTAATATGATTCACAGAAAGTAGAATTAAACATCGTTTTACGCATTTAATCGTTGGAGGGGAAAAAATAGAAGCTTCTGTTGGGTGAGAGAGCGAAGGATCACACTTGGAAGTTTCTTTTTCTATGAACTGAATAGCTGCAAAAAGCGTATAAGAAAGAACCAACTTCTCAATACAGCAATCGACAAAATGGCCCTTTCTGTCGCTTTCATTTTCCCTTTGCTTTCAACGGACCATTCAAGTTGAAAGAAAAGAAAGGGAATAAAAAAAAGAAATGTACTTACAAAAATCCCTAGCCAATCCCTGAGTTATCCGAGTAAAAACCATTCAAGTCGAGAAGGTTTTTCCCTTACTTTTTCAAGGAAAATACTCTCTTTATCCATGTCTGGAGAAGGCAGAGGGATTCCAGCAATTTTTCCCCACCCCTTGATCCAGTGTTATACAGGTCTTTAAATGCCAGTAGACTGTGCCGCACCAAAATGTTTAGCTGGATGAAATTCATGGCCCTCCAAAAAAAAAGAACGCCAAACTCTCCATGGCGGACACAGAAAAAGCGCCATCCATCACTCGTGTGACAGATGCTTGAGGTAGTTGTTTGCATGTGAATTGGATCCTCGGCAGTTTCTTTTATTTATTCATTCTACCTGGAAAGCACCCTATTTTTTTTCCTTTTCCCACTTTCCTTCTTTGTCCCCTTTTTTTTGTTCCATGGATTTCAGTCACCAATTCTGAATTCTCTTTTGGGGTTGAGGCCGGATTTCATCCCCAGTTAATGGATTGGTTTTTTTTCCTCTGCCAACAGTGTTTAATCATTTGCCATTTTTTTCCCTGTACAGATGCTGACGTCTTCTTCAGAATCAAAGTTAAGGTTCTGTTGCGCATCTTTCTTATTAATTGATTTTATTTTTAATGACTTGAGAGCTTTTCTTCGTGCAAAACTTATTAGCTAAATCGGGTGCACGGTCTTTTTAGTCACCAGCATTGAATCTTTTATTACGTAAGTTTTATTCGGTTTTTCATTTTCAAGGAAGTTTTTATATATAAAAAAAAAATAAGAATCGATAAGAACTACAGGACTACTACTTTTTATTTCTTATACCGCCGGACACCCGATTTAACGAATTCATGGGACCGAAAATATCATCCGCTGAATTGGGGATAATTCGTAATATCGGGGGCAAAATAAAATAAAAAATTCATTACCCTTATGGAACATTTTATTTTATAACCGTCGTTGAATAACTGACCCAATTTTTGGCTTCACGACTACTAATGTTCAACTCCGTAGCCTTGTCATTTTGAACCTCTCTAGAAGACAAGGAAACTCTTGGATCAGTAATTCCAGGTGTATTAATTTGTTATGGTAACATGGAGGACTTTGCGACTCGAAAGATTTAACGTGCATCAGTCACCATTCACTATACGGGGAGTCTTCGGCCGGCCTGGGATCGAACCCACAACCTCTTGGACATCTACCAGGTGCCCTACCAACAAGGCTATCCAGGCCTCCAGGAATATTCAAACATCTCTAATGATTGGGTCGGCTGTTCAACGACGGTTATAATAAATTTTAAAAGAAGCCTATCTCTCTCCAGTGCCCTCTATGCTAATTTTCAAAGTAGCGCAAAACGGCAATTTGTGAAAAGGAACAGCGTTTGTGATCTGTTTTTTTTTTTAACACTTAAAAATTGACTTTTCAGCGAAACATTATCTGAGCTCATAAAAATTTGCTAAAATTGAGAACTACCCGTGATTTTAATAATTTTTATCTAAATGGAACAATTATTCCTAATTGGTGATTTTCAAAAGTGTTTAGCAACTTCCAAAATATTTAAGTTATTTGTCTGCTCTAAAGCCCGGATACTTCTTTACGGAAAGATGATATATATAGTTTGAATAAAATTATAGCTTTGCCTCAGGTGTATGGCATTTAAACTGTGGCTGTTTTTACTATCCTTGGCGAAAGAAATTCAAAAAGTACTGCTAACAAAGCTATTTGCCTCCTTAAAGCTGGGTATATAATTTTGCTGGGAGATTTCATTCTCACAGTTTGTAAATTGTAGGTTCGGTTACCTGCGAGTGCACCACTCATTTCTTTTATTTTCTCTTCCACTTGATCAGTGGTCGGAAAAACTTGGCAGTTCGGTTCCCTGCCCACTCATTTCCTCTAAAACACAAGGAATTTGATTAGTGATCTCAAAAACTGCATTATTTTTGTAGCTTGCTACAACTACTTTGTTACAAATGTAGTTAACTACAACTCCTTTTTTTTTTTTTTAAATTGAGTGACTACAAATTACTTTGAAATTTAGTATAAAAAAACTTATCTCTAGATAAGTGGATGGTTTTGAGAAAGATCTGAAATAGATATCGAGTAACCCTTTTGCTTTGAAAATCATTTTCACCAAGTTTCAGAATTAGTTACTAAGTTCGTCCACAGATGACGCTGGGAAAACTATAAAAAAAAATTCCTGCTGCGTAACAGATCATAGAAATCCCTTAATTTTGTCTTCAAAATGATCCTCAATTTTTGCTACTAATATCGGTCTTTTTTTTAAAAAATGTTTAATAATTTTTCCAAATCAGCATTAATAAGAATTTGTTTAACGTAATAAATAAATGAGAACGGAAATAGCATGAAATAATTTTGTTGATGATTACTATTTGTTGAAGAAGAATTGGTTGTTCGTGGGGAAACAATGCTTGAAGAAATATGAATCATTGTGGAAAATTATTATTGTCCAATTCTTTCATTCTATTGAAGAATAAGTTATATATTGATTGCAAAATTCTTTTATTTTTGGAAATATAGAGCCACAAAATAAAAATGTATCATCATTCTCTTATGTACATTGCGCACAAAAAAAAAAGGAAAATGATCACCCAGAATAACTTCTGGTCTAATGATCGTATTTTCACGTTCTAAAACTCAATCCTAATGGCACGAGGAGGTGACCTCAAATATGTTAATTAATAAGTGCAGACGATATTTTAAGTTACAAAATCAGATACAAAAACGTACTTTTTTTCGACCGTATTGGATTTTTAATTCCCAAGGTGTTGGGGTTAGCCGCAATCTAGAAGACAGGGTCCCAAAAGTTTGCTCAGCAGACCGCTCTAAAGCTGGAATCCCTTAAAGTTAATTTTATTTTTTGCGTATTTCGCTATTCCTCGAGAACTTTGTAAGCGAATTCAAAATTTTTTCAGCAGGCATTAAAATACCGAATAAATATAATATCAACGAATAAATTTATATCAAATCGAATGAAACAAATATTTTCGACATTCACCTATGCGGCTTCCTCTCCTCATTTTGGTTAATGTGAATTTTGCATGTTTGAAAATGGCATAAGTTCTAAAAGTTTCAAGGATGGTCTTTTTAAATTATTCTAACAGTTTTGCCTTGTCAAATCTTCCAAAACAATTGCTTCTAAATATTCTATGTTAACAATTGTTTGTTAACATAGAGCTATTCGGGAAAGAAAATTAGAAAATAAAATTATTTTTAAAAATGATAAAGATAAAAAAAAAATATCGAAACTTTTAAGATATTTGTGTCATGAACCCCAATGAAATGCATCGATATTTTAATCCGAAAACAATGTACCTTTTTCACGAGAAGACACTCAGATGCAAGTCTTGTCACTAAACACTCATACACACATCTTTTTTTTTCTCTTTTTTTTTTAACAATTTGAACACATACATTCTTTCATTTTCAGAGTCCACTGCACACGTTCAATCTTGCTTTGAAAAATAATCTCGATCCCAGAAAACAGTGGTTGATATAAAAGAACAGCAACATACTCTCCATTCCAGCAAAGTCATCGACCGAACCCCTTGTGATTTGAATTGTCTCTTATGTTTTATTCTACCCTCCAACCCCAAAGTTTTAAAACAAAAAAATGATTGTTATCGCTTCGCCCCTTTTCATATCACGCTAAGCCCCCTGCTATTCACGCTTTTCAATAGTATCTTTTCAACTTTTCGTCCATTCCTGGTTCGAAAAAAGAAAGTCCCTCAGGGCCAAACCCTGGTCCTTTCACAATTGCTATAAAAAAAAAGCAGGAGAACTCCCGAAATCCCTGGACAGTGACTTTGAAACGAGGTGTCCCCGGCAGTTTATTTGTCGGATCCATGTTTTCAAAGGCAAAAGAATTGAAGAGAAAGAAAGAAAAAAGAAACAGAAAAACTGTTGATAAATCGTTTCTTGTTGTATGTTTCATCTTTAAGGGGTATATAGACTACAAAAGAGCCAACTATATATTTCTCTGCAGATCTACAAGAGGCGAAGTATTGTAGTATATCCAGGAACGGATCAAGGATTCTCAATGTTCCCAAGTTTTCCGATATATCAATTTTGTCTTTCGCATTTGTGCGAAGTATTTACCCGTCGAAAGAAGAAGTTTAATAATGTATTTCATTTATCTATACTTGCTTTATTCAGAGCTCTGCACTTTTAACTTCTCACATAAAAATCCTTGAGGTTCACACGCGTAATTGAAGCACGGCGCATTCAACATTTTATCCAAAATATTTTTGGAACAGTTAAGTCATCCGAAAATAAAGAAAGGCAAATAGATAACAAAGCATTGCTTTCGTTTTAAATCATTGTATTTTCTGGAGGGAACATGGTACCACATAGTGGTTCCAGGTTTCTTGAGTTCTCGTAGGATAAATTACTAACTGTAGAACCAAAAATGGCTGTATAATGGAAGATAAAAAAAAAAGGGAGAATATCTATTGATTCAAGTTTATGATGATGAAGTTACTAACCGTACACTCTCAGAAAAAATTGGTTCAATAATATCGTGCAAATTAGTCTTAACCTTAAAGAAAGTTTTAAACCATGTTTACGTTGAACCATGACATCGTGTGATCAAGTTTGTGTGATGGTTTCAATTGCAAAATAATGGGTTTCACCTTGGCTCTAGATTCAGATAGCAGCGAATTTCCATGACTTCTAAGTCAAACTCGCACGAGAAATCATAAACAGTGTCGATGTGACGGTTTCAGTTGTAAAAGATTAGAGAATTGAATGATATGAATCGTGTTCAGATACTTAGGATTCTTAAGAAGAGTAAGGAGAAACATCAGTGTAGGATATACCCGGCAAATGTATACCAGTCAGCGGCACGGAACCTTAAAAAAAACATTGATGTAGGGCATACCGGGCAGTGGCACTTAACTAGACTTTGTATATATTTCAAACATTTACTAAAGCGGCTATGTGATTGTTAAACCCAACACAATTCGGTCATTCACAGTACATGCTATTAATTTCTCAAAATACATCAATGCACTTAATTGTATGAATAAACAGCAAAGAATTTACTAATAAAATAAGATATAATTAAGTGAGTAAGATTGCAATGATGTGGTAAACAACGCTTTATCCATTTGTAAACAAAGCCTATTTGGCGAGAAACGTCAGTGGATTGGCGAATTTGATGCTGTTTTTAAGTTTTAATCAAACCTTATAAAGTTATCGAAACATTTTATAAAATACATATATATAAAATATATACATGAGTGCCGTCATCAATTAGTCAGCGCATCTGAATGCTAATTGCAAATTATGTTTTTTGCGCATATTCAGAAGGAATTAAAAAAAAAATTTTTTTTTTTGCTTGGTTAACCAATTATATTGAATTACTCGTCCACACGTAAACATCGAATATAATAAAAATCCAGAAAAATAACTATAGTTTAATTAACGTTTGTGAAGCTGAATATTAAAGGATTTTCTCTTAATTGCTATTTAAATCATAAATTGCAAAAGACAGTTACTTATAGAATAACACAAAAAAATTCAACGATTTAAGCAATCATCTCAGGGTAAAGTGCCCTCAACGAATTGTGGGTTTCAAACTTAAAAAGGTAGTGTCATTAAGCGTAGAATTCGTTTTTTTTTTCCTTGTACTTTAACTATGAATATTTACTCCGTCGTAAGTTGTCTTAACGCAGTGGATTTCAGATTTTTGTTGGTATTCATTTTACTAGGCGATACATCCAGAAATATCAATATTTTCACCGTACATCGTGTGATACGATAAGTATCCAACATACAATTTTCGACAGCTATTTTATCGTGATTACTACCGACAATGATAGTATTGCGCTTATTATCGATGCCAAGTACGATATCATCGAGAGTATTGATGAGTTTTATTTGGGTGATGAAAATCTTAAACTATTCCCGCAACGGCCCGTTGTGAGCCAGAGGGATTATGGTTGCATACAGGGAGTAATATAGGGGATCTATGGTTGCATAATTTCAAGACCAACAACACGATTGTATTAATGTGGTCGGCATTAGGCACAGGCCGCTTCTACTTCCCTGACGATCTAGTACGCATCGATCTGAAGCAGGATGACTTCAAACCGCCCCTGAGTATCGAGCCTTAGTTCTTCACAATGGCAGTAGCTTAGTGCCTTTAACCACTGAACCATCGCGGCTCGACGAAATATTGACTAATGCAGATTAGAACTATTGGGAAAATATGAGCTATCTCTCCTTATGTTTCTATACATTCCAATAGATAATTTCGTTTAATTAACGCAAATGTTACTTTAATTAACGAAATTGCTTTTTTGAAATTGAACAAAAAATTTAACTTCATTACAAATTTGTTTTGTGTGATATATTTAAAATACATGTTTCATTTTCCCTCTTAGGTTTCATAACATTGTTTCCTTCCTTGGCGTTTCCAATTCTCCTATGCGGAAAAATTGTAGGTGAGTTGAGGCACAGGCCTCTTTCGTTCTTTATTCTTTCCAGTTAACTCTTTCATCATATATGTCTCATTTTTTAAAATTTAATGCTGAAATTATTTTTTACAAAATAAAATCAACAATGAATGCCAACCTGTAAACACATGTATGAATCGAATATTACCTAATTGGTATCCATTGGTATTTTAAACTTTAGAGAAAGGTGAGTTGAAGTAAAGATCCAGTAAGTCATGAACTCTCAAATGCTGACAATAACGTTTTCAAAATATCAAAGCACTAACGAATTATGGCAGAATTACTTCTCTACTGCATTATAATGTCATACTTTGTTTTTATTTTGATATCAAAACACTAACAAATTAGTCCCGCAGTGGACTCATCGTTAAGACACGGTTCCCAGCAGATCACCGAAGTAAAGCATCATTGTCTGCGGTCAGTGTGGGGGTGGGTGACCACTTGGATCAGTCTGCGTAGGAGCCGAGGGTGTGCTGCACTGGTCCTCGTTAAACTGCTCTACTGTAAAGTGCTCGACTTCGCTTGCAGGTCGTCGGGCTACCGAAGCAGGGGTGCCATTCTCTCTGCCGAGCATCGAAATTGTGATGGCATGTCTGCGCATCATCCTCAGGGATGTTTCCCAGACTGTCACCAATAGCCCATTGAGCAGCTCTAGTGCGACATAAATAAACTAAAACAGCAACTAGCAAATTATGACAGGATTTTCCCCTCTACATTATTATGTAATACTTTTTTTGTATTTTGAAATCAAAACACTAACAAATTATGGTAGGATTACTTCCCCACTGCATTATTATGTCATAATTTGTTCGTAGTTAGATATTTTGAGGAAAAAAATTTTTCATCGTGTGGTATCTCGTGGTTAATTCTACGTTTTGCCTTAAGTTAAACACGGATACTGCAGTGGAGTGATCGTAAAGACGCAGTTCCCAACCGAACACCGTAATCAAGCATCACTTTCTGCGATCAGTAAGAGAGTGTATGTCCACTTGGATCAGCCTGCGTAGGAATGAGTGTGCGCAGTATCGGTCCTCGTTAAAACTGTTTTACCGTAAAGTGCTCGACTTCGCGTGCAGGTCGTCGGGCTACCGCAGCAGGGGTGCCATTCTCTCTGCAGAGGATCAAAATTGTGATGGCATGTCTGCGCATCATCCTCGGGGATGGTTCCCAGACTGTCTCCAATAGTCCATTGAGCAGCTCTAGTGCGACGTAAATAAACTAAAACAACAAGTAACAAATTATGGCAGGATTTTCCCCTCTGCATTATTATGTAATACTTTGTTTGTATTTTGATATCAAAACACTAACAAATTATGGTAGGATTACTTCCCCACTGCATTATTATGTCATAATTTGTTCGTAGTTTGATATTTTGAAGGCAAAAAAATTTTCATCATATGGTATCTCGTGGTTAATTCTAAGTTTTGCCTTTTGTTAACCACGGATACTGCAGTGCAGTGATCTAAAAAACGCAGTTCCCTGTAGTACGCCGTAATCAAGCATCACTTTCTGCGATCAGTAGGAGAGTGTATGACCACGTGGATCAGCCTGCGTAGGGAACGAGGGTGCGCAGTATCGGTCCTCGTTAAAATTGTTCTACCGTAAAGTGCTCAACTTAGCGTGCAGGTCGTCGGGCTACCGAAGCAGAGGTTCCATTGTCTCTGCAGAGGATCAAAATTGTGATGGCATGTCTTCGGATCACCCTCAGGGATGTTTCCCAGACCGTCGCCAATAGCTTTAGTTTAATGTAAATAATGTACCTACCTGAAGTTAACCACTAACTCAGTTTTCTCTAAACACCCTCACTGAACTCACTTTACTCTAACCTTTAAACTCACTTTTCTTTAAATTTTAAATCACTTATATAGATGAATAAAAATTTGCCATGATCTGACTCCCCTTAAAAAGGTTCGACCATTTGAAAAGTCAATTAACATTTTGCATAAGGCTGGTTTAACTGATGGTCCAGAATGCTATCAGGCGCCGTAAGCAAAAGAAATAGAAAAATTCTATTTTTAACGATTTTGTTAATGTAAAGGCTTATCGCAAAAAAATGATTCTGATGACTTGACTATTTGTAGCAAGAGCAGTCTAAGAAGGAATAAATTTTCATAGCAATTGGAATAGTGTGACATTGTTTTACTTTTGAAATATATTTTCAGCTGGGAAGAGAGATAAGGAGCCAAATCTTGTGCGGATGGGATCCCTGAACAGTAAAGTTAAGAAGGGATCTGTTCTCTCTGCAAGTGGACGAGCAATTACTCGAATGAAGAGTTGGGGATCTGCTGACAACATACAAGATAGAGTATGTATCATACCTTAAACATGCTTAAAATCGCGTGATTTTATTGTGCTCATTAGATCTTTTGTCTGACTCGAGGTCGAATCCTTGACCACCAGATTTCAGCGAAGGGTGTGATCTACGTTCAAAGGTAATGTTGTTCATGAAGACCAGTCCCGCAGTGGTCTGATCATAAAGACACGGTTCCCAGTAGAACACTGAAGTCACGCATCACTGGCAGTAAGCGGGTGAGTAACCACTTTGATCTGCCTGCATAGGGACCGAGGGTGTGCGGTATCGGTCCTCGTTAAAATTGTTCTATCGTAAATTGCTCGACTTTGCGCACAAGTCGCCGGGCTACCAAAGGACAGGATCAAAATTGAGATGGCATATCTTCTGATCATCCTCAGGAATGTTTCTCAGACCGTCGCATATAGCTCATTGTGCAACTCTAGTGCGACGTAAATAAAGCACCTACCTCCAATCAAGACCAAAATATAGAATCAAATAATCTTATTAATCCTTTAAATACCAAGTACAGGGGTCTGTTTCACAAAATATCTTTTCATAAAAACGGACCCTTCACAAAATATTTTAACTTAAAAACGGGCTCTTCTCAAAATAATTTTTCTTTTAATCGGACCCTTCACAAATTTGTTTATCTTTATCATCATTTTGTTAATCGAATAAACCCTTTCCAGAGCAGAAAACAAGAAAGATGGATGTAAACGAATTAAGTTTTGTCTTCGACAAACGATTCTTCCATTATTCGTCCAAAAGGAATATTCTGCGTTCAGCAGTATAGGCTAAGTGCCAAATATTTGTATGTTTCATATCTAATTTAGAAGCAGCAATTGCTGTTTATTTTTGAAAATTTAATTTTTTTTATTATAATTTTACAGTGCCGAGCATAATCTTGTATCTATTTACAATTTAAAAACTCCTTGAAAAAGTTTTTTGCAATAACCGGACCCTATTTGCACAAATTCATAAAAGCGGACCCTGATTGAAAGAATGTGAGTAATTTTTTCACAATTTAACGAAAAACGGACCTTTCACAAATTGTCTGGACAGACCCCTGAAGTATAAGTTAGGTTAATTTTTCGCACTGTTACCCGCGTTTCTTTGTACTATTCAATGTCAACCTGGCAGGAAATTTTTTATACAAGTCAGGCAATTGCTGTTTGAATTATTAGAATCATAACTACGAGGTTATTACTTCCTTGTTATTCAATACCGTAGGATAGCTTGTTATTCATATTCGTAGGATTTGTTAACGTCATCAGATCGCTGCTAATTTGAACGAATTGAATCAAAGTTTGTTCTGACCGATTATAACGATAACTCCTTCAGATACCAGACTTGCGTGCTGCCGATTGTTGTGGTTACGAAGAAAAGTGATTTTAGAAGAGATGTGTGGGTAACTGTTTTGCTTTAGTTTAGATTGAGTCATTTCTTTGAATAAGTAGTTTTACTCTTGTTTCCATAGCATCAGACAACGTAAGACCTTCAGTCGGGAGGAGTTCTCATGATATTTGGACAGTACCTTTGTATATTGGTGCGATTCGTGCAGGAAATTTAAACATAATTATGATTAAAATTATCGATATTATTGAAATAATTTGTGCAGAAGATTTCACCAATATTTAGGATTCTAAGTTCGATTTTATGTTGTTTTCATGAGCCAGTTTCTCTAAAAATATAGTTCAGAAACTTGTGTCATTAATCATTTTTTTTACTATGTAAACCCAGTTTCTCTTACAATATACTAAACCTGTAGTATCATGAATCAATTTCTCTCACAGTATAGTTAACTAGTTGTGTCTTGAACGAGCGTTTCTAACTATAAACCATTAGTAAAGAAACTATCAATGTCATGAACCAGTTTCTCTAACAATATAGTTTAGAAACTTGCAGTATCATGAACCAGTTTTCTTACAATGTTTTAAAGAAACTTGTTGTGTTTTGTGATAATGTTATGTATCACAAATTCATACTCTCCTTATTTTTTTTAATTTTTTTTTACTTTTGGCCTTTTAACTCTTAATTGATGTAACACAATTGCACAAATCAACACCGGAAACAAACTGTCACATGTTTATAAACCAGTTTCTTGTACAGTAGTTTAGAAATCTGTGTTATGAACCAGTTTCTTGCATAATATAGTTCAGTAATTGTATCTGTCATAAACTAGTTTCATCTGGCTAAAAAACTTATAATGCCATGAACTATTACGAGCATTTCATTGTGCAGTTTCTCTCACAATATAGTGGAGAAACTTGTGTCATGAACCAGTTTGTTGAACAATATAGTCTCGAAACTTCGAGTGCTTATCATGAACTGGCTCCTTTATCAATAAACTGAAGAAATGTGTCGTTTTTATGTACCAGTTTATCTAACAATCTAGTTAAGAAACTTGTAGTGTCTGTCATGAACTGGTTCCTCTATCAATATACCAAAGGAACTTGTTGTGCCATGATCCAGTTTCTCTTACAATAAACTAAATTAACATGTAGTGTCTATCATGAACTGGTTCCTTTATCAGTATACTAAAGTAACTTGTTGTGTCATGAACCACTTTTTCTTACAATAAACTTGTAGTGTCTATCATGAACTGGTTCCTTTATCAATATACTAAGGGAACTTGTTGTGTCATGATCCAGTTTCTCTTACAATAAACTTGTAGTGTATGTCATGAGCTGGTTTTTTTATTAATATACTAATGGAACTTGTGTCATGAACCAGTTTCTCTTACTATAAACTTGTAGTGTATGTCATGAGCTGTTTTTTTTTATCAATATACTAATGGAGCTTGTGTCATGAACCAGTTTCTCTAACCATATAGTAAAGAAACTTCAGTGCCATCCATCATAATAAATGACACCGAGAGAAAAAAGTGTCAGCGATTTTCTTTTGACAGTTCTTTAGTATTGCATCTGTCTCATCTACTTATACATACGTAATTTATATCCATAAAACATCGATTGCAATTACTTTGATGAGGGGGTTCATCCATTCAAGGAGTGTATCGAATTTTCTTCTCAGATTGAAAAGAATCACTTCTAAGAGCCTCATTGGAATTCTATTTCAGTATAAACTGTTGCAGAGAAGAAAGAAATCAAGACTGGACGGAAATATAAAAGAAAACAATAAATCACGGCTCTCTCTCTTTACTTTGATTCTTTTCCTCGAATTCGAAACTACCGTTCTTCATCGGGAATCGAACCCCGCGCCAGCTCATTAGCTAAAGCGAATCCGATAAGTGCTTCTAACCTTTCTCCAGACAAAGAAAAAGGAGAAGAAGGGAAAAAAAAGAAGGGGGGACTGGGGACGATGAGTTAAGAAAATCAAAGGAGTTGTGGCAGAGGTAAATATGCAAATGAAGTTTTTTTAAATATATATATATATATAATAAGACTCCGGTAGTTGCTACAAACGGGGTCGAAGAAGTTACGTAATGAATTTTTCATGGATTCCTTATTTTTCCCTGAGAGATAGGGAAGGAGGAATCGGGTGGTGTGGAATTTCTGGAAGATATCTGTATAAAAAATGGCGTTAGGAAAAGGCGCGGCAATCATTAGAACGTAGGCAGTTGCCGACAGAGATTAATGGCTGCCTCTTCAATCTGGCGGCCGCAAAAACAGCTTTCGTTGTTTTCGGCAGAGGGGAAGGTAGTTATCTGGTCGAGCAAGCCTTTACAGCCTGAACAAGGCGAGCCTAATCAATGCCCCCTTCCTTCTTTAAAAGAGGGAATATTTTTTTTCAATATTTATTTATTTTATTTTTTTTAATTCTTCTACTTCCTTTATCTTTGTTCTCTATTCTTCTCCTTCTGGGTTCTTTTATTTCCTTACTAGCGGTGGAAATGTTTTACGCTGTTGTTGACAAAGTGAGAACCATCTATTTTTGCCCTCTTTTTTATTTATTATTTATTGCCTTATTTAATTTATTTATGGAAGTGAGAAGGGGGTAAAAGTTTTATAATTATGTTTTTTCCGTCAGAAAAGGGAGCAGAAACAATTAATAGGAAGCTTATTATTTCTGAAAATTTCTTTTTAAATGGAAATTTTTTTTTTAAGAACAATGACCTTCAACACCCCCTTTTATTTGTTATCTTTATGGGATTAATCTAGTGGGAGGACCTAAAATTTAATCTGAAAAATTATTTTATCAGTACCCTTTTTTTAACCAATGGAATACTTGAGATATGTTTATCACGTGTTAACAAATTTTAATCAGTGATTAAAGAAATTCGCGGATTCCCTCCGCTTATGTATGCAAGTAAAAATAATGGAAGAACATGTTTTCGAAAATCCACAAATTTTCGTGTCCAACTATATATATAAAAATCTAATGATGGTGACACAGTTTTCCATTGTTGACAGTGCATTTTTATGGGTCGGGAAATCACATGGTAGGATCCAGTTTTCCCACATTCATTTTCATATTGGTTTGGTTGTCATCAGCTTAAAATTGATATAAGTCATTAAGTTATTGTTTTTTATAAATATTTTGGTATCCCTAATTTAAAGTTATTTTCCTGTACTATTATTACGTTTTTAATTTTGTTTGTTTTCTAAATGAAGAGTTTAAGAGGAATGTTATTATTATTATCAAAAACACGTGCTTTACATTTTAAGATATTTAAATCGGTGTCCGATCCGGTCTTATTAACCCTTTTACAATTATAATTTTTTGGTGCAAATATGAATTAAGGTTAGAGAGATTTGTTTAATGAATTAGAGCTAACTTTTCGCTTCATGCACACAAAGTGCAAACATTGTATTTAAAATATATCCGTCCGTTTGGTAAGAGCAAAAATATTAAATGACCGTTGTGAACTCACCAAATTTGTTACAATAATATACTTTTAATTATAAATGATATAGTACACAAGTGTTCTCTTAGCACATCTATATTTAGTACAATAATTTCAACTATTTTATGCCAAGAAACAACAATTATTGCGAAGCAATCAGCAAACAGAGAGCTCAGCCCCTAGTATTTTTTTTTAATTATAACTATTACATAAAATTTAACTCGTTGAAGATATTGTTTTTCAACTTTTTATTTCTCCAAATGTCTGTGGCTGTGGGTTCGAGTCCCACTTAAGGCATGGATATTTCCCTCTATGTTATCCTCTGTTGTGTGAATGTGGCCCATCCTATGAACGAATATCTATGGCAATGAGGGGTGGGTAATGTTGCTCATATTCGTGACATTAGTCACAAGGTGCTCACCAAGCAAAGCAGAATAAGCAACACAACATCCGGCACCATATATATATATATATATATATATATGATGAAAATCGAATATAATTTAAGTATAAA
>NC_092210.1:4923074-4952730 GCF_043381705.1 Parasteatoda tepidariorum
CATTTTGCCATGCACGGTATACTTTTATCACGGCGGCACGCGAACAGTTCACAAAATCAGTCGTTTCCGAAATGCTTCCACCCTTGGCCCGAAAGCCAATAATCATGCCCTTTTGGAAGTCGGATAAATCGCTACATTTCTGCATTGCGCCAACGACTGAAAGGCTTTTCGATGCCCTAGGACATCCAATATATACACTACACTGTAATGTGCTGCCACCTGCACTCTGTGATTGGTTATTTCACGTTGACGTCGAAAGTAGGTGGTGGTCACATTAATGTGACTGGACTGTGTATATATATACATATACAGTCCTCCCTGGCCAAATTATTAGACGCACTATATGGTTCTATGTAAAATCTTAATTATCAGGTCATACTATGCAGCTTTATTTTTTACTTTTAACGTTCTTTTACGCTTTGATTTACGTTGTAATGCAATAGGTTAAAAATAAATACAAATAGGAAATATATAAAAAATCTCCTGAATAAAAACCCATTACATGCATGTATAAATATGAGAATATTGCATATAAACTTGTGCGAAACATATAATTATTAAAAAGCAACAGTGCGTCAAATAATTTCGTCTAATTATAATAATGTACTAATTTAATAGCCGATATAATAAATATTATATATTGTCTAATTTAGTGCGTCTAATAATTTTTCCGGGGACTGTATATTGGGGGAGGGGTGCTTGGGGAGTCCAAGTAGGATGCGTTGTCAGGTGAGTATAGTAGCTTACCCTGCACTGCTGCAACTCAGTTAAACTTATAACGGCATACTCCGAAGATTTTTTTACCTTAGTGCAAAATTAATAGAAAATCCTGGTTCTTCGAAATTCTTTGTTAGTTTTTATTTCACAACCGTCGTTGAACAGCCGACCCAATTTTTTGGGTTTACGACTACCAACTCCGTAGCCTAGTCATTTTGAACCCGATCCAGAAGACAAGGAAAATCATGGATCAAGTTTTGGGTGAAATTTGCCTTCGTCGACTGCTTTTTTATATAGAACTCACCCTCATTTGCGTTACATGGAGAGGAAAACCTCCCACGGTTTGCCTGAGGGCGAGGAGACTCTAATCCGTCTACCTCTGAGGATATTTAACGTCAGCACTGTGATCGGTGCGAGACGGATGCGGAATTCGTATCTACCAGCCATCGCTGGGATTTAAACCCGATTCATGGCATAGGAAGGCTCTATCCCCTGAGCCATTAACGGCTCCTTTCTTAGTTTTGTTAAAAGTGCATTATTTATCTCCCCGAAAGTTCAGACTCGAGTGTATTGATTCAAAATGACTTTTTCATTTTCAATTTGCTGTTCGTTATAATTCCAACATTTTGCATTTGTGAAAGATTTTGAGAATTTATTTATTCAGCATCTCGGTAGGAAAAAAATGCTGTAAAATTACTTAGCGAATATTTTTTCACTCGTTTTTTTTTTCTTTCTTGAAAGTCCTGATGCCTAGTTTACATTGATTCCTTGAATTTTTTTTATTTTTATTCTGCGAGTTTGTTTCCCTGTTCATTAGGACACTTGTCAATTCATGACTTGCTATTCATGATGCAATTCAATCGCAATTAAAGCTGTTGTCAAATTTCACACCTTTAAAACTTATTGTAAAATTCTTTACAAATTTATTTTGTGTTATTTTTTGTGCCTGAGTTGGAATTTAACAATGTAAAATTTTTGCTGTAAAATATTGGTTTATGCCTGGACCGAGTGGATAGCCTGCGAAATTTTAATATCTTACATGCTTAGGGGTCGGTATAGTCTGCTTGGTACGGGAACTGGGCCCATGTCCAAGAGTTCGTGGGTTCGATCTCAGGCGCGGCCGATGAGTCCCCGTGTAGTAAATGGTGACTGATGCACGTTAAATCTATCGAGTCGCAAAGTCCTCCATGTTCCCATAACAAATCAATACCTCTGGGGGTACTGATCCAGGAGTTTCCTTGTCTTCTGGATTGGTTCAAAATTACAATGCTCATTACAAGTTGAACATTAGTAGTCGTAAACCCGAAATTGGGTCGGCTGTTCAACGACAGATATAAGATATCTTATACGCTTCCTTTGTCGAAGTTCTAAATTTCATTTTGCAAAAGTGTGGCCAAATTTCATTGACACAGCTCTCAACTTCCATTTTCAAGGTGAGGATGGTGATGGGCACGTAGAACCCTATTAAGGTCACACCGCGTTCAATAGTATGATCTGGGCAGCCAATTTTGATCACCTAAGCGGAAATTCACGCGTGACTAGGAAACGACCCAACAACTCTCAAAGTATTACTCGATAATTAAAAAGCGGTTAGTGCTCCATTCGTTAAGCGTTCTATTTTTAATAACCCTGAACTGTCAGCTGTTTCATTGTCTTGTTCTTTTCACTGGCCACTTTTTTTATGCAAATGGCGCTAAATTCAAATATTGTGCGAGCTTCAAATCTTGTGTTGAAACTTGAACTTTGAGATACTCTTTAAGCGACAGTAAAGCTTGCCCAGTTATTTCGTTCCATCATCAGAGTTCGTTTATCAGAATTATTTTTTTCTTTTTTCAGGTGGTTAATCTCATGCCCCCACCAAAGACTTTCCCAAAGAAAAAGAAGTCTCGGAGAGATATTATTGGGTAAGAATAACATTAATATACTGTTGATTTAGAACTTAACGATCTGCTTCATGCACAATGAGATGCAAGCAAAAATAATATTTAATATATCTGCCCGTTTGGTAAGCGAATTATTAATTACGGTTGTAAACTCATCATATTTGTTTGAACAATAGAATGTTATAACAATATAAATATTATTTTAAAAAAATGATTACTTATAAAAATTACTTCTGTTCACCAATAGATCTAAATATTTATAATACTAATAAATAATAATATTAGGACGTGGGAAGTGGAGGCACAAGCGTAAGCAAACAGAACTCTTTTTAGTAATTTTAACTTTAAGTGAATAATTTTAACTTTAGCAGAAAAACTGTTTTCTGCCAAGAAAGGCCAATTATTGCGGACCAATCATCGGGGTTGGTGATCAGCAGCGAACTGGGGGCCTAGCCCCCTGGTTATTATATATTGTATTAGATTTTTATAAATTTTTCATTCATCCCAAATGGGAATTCGAGCAGATTTAATAGAATAGAGTTTCGGCAGTGGCTTCAATACATTTATTTTCTCATTTCAATTTAGAAAAAATAAATAAAAATAATTCTTTAAAATTAGTAAAAATTTCGTGATTAATGAAGTCATGATAAAATTGATAGATAATTTTTATTTTATAAACTTTACGTCATTAAAAGCGCGATCTATTATTTTTTTTAATTTATATTTTCAGAAAAAAAAAATCTTATATTTAACTACAATATTTTTTTTTCATGTGTAGGAAATGTAGTTGGTCTTCCTAGAGATAGAGGTTATCTTCATTATTTTTACTTCTTAGGAGTGATTAATGAGGCCTGTCTTCTAGCGTTTTGATTAAAAAGAAAAATTTGTTTGACAGCTTTCATTTTGTCAGCCGTCAGGGCTTCTCCATTTTAAGAACGTGAACAAAAAAAGAAGAAAAAACTGGAGTCTGAAACTAAAGCGCTTTTCAATAATTTTCTGTTTTTCTTTCTACTTAACCTTAATAAATGTGTATTTAATACACGTCAAAAACGCAACGGCTTAAGTTGATATTTTTAATGAAGATATCTTCTTTTTGGAAAGATTTTAAGTTTTCCAAAAAGAAAAAGAAATTAATAAATAAAAAAATAAAAAAAATGGTAATTACCAGTTGAGTCAGTTTGATTTTGTAGTTTAAATTGACTGTCTTAGAAACTTTGGTGGAAGTGTTTTTAAAAAAACTAACAATGTTTAGAACAAATAACAATGTTTGAATATTGTTTACAATTTACAATATTGTTCAATTATTTTTTGTAAAGAAATAAATAATTTTCAGTCGACAAATTTTAATTTTGTAGCTTAAATTTACGATTGACAAAACTTTGAGGGGAATGTTTTATAACAATGCCTAAAAGAATTAACAATGTTTTAAATAACTAACAATATTTTAAATAATTAACTGCGATTAAAAATATTACGATATTTAAATACAGTTTCTAATTTACTAGCATACAATATTTAAGTATTGTTTTCAGTTTACTAATTTATTATTAATAGCTGGAATATTTTGAAGCAACTAATTTTTTAAAAAATTACAATATTTAGGCATTGCTTCCGATTTGTTTTAAATTTTTAAATCCGATTTTTTGTAAAAATTGACAATGTTTAGAACAAATTACAATGTTTGAGTGTTGTTTGCAATATTGTTAAATTATTTTTTATAAATAAATAAATAATTATCAGTTGACAAATTTTAATTTTGTAGCTTGAATTTGCAATTTACAAAACTTTGAGGGGAATGTTTTATAAGAATGCTTTAAAAAATTAACAATGTTTTAAATAATTAAGAATATTTTAAATAATTAACTGCATTTAAAAAACTTACGATTTTTAAATACAGTTTCTAATTTACTAGCATACAATATTTAAATATTGTTTTCTGTTTATTAATTTATTATTAATACAGTGGCGCTCACGTACTTAAGGACATGTCCTTATGAAAAGTAAAATCCAAAATTTAATGTTCAAGCATAAGTTTATTGAATTGATAATTATGTATTGGAGCAAATAACTTATTTTTAATATATTTTCGCAATGAAAATCATTTAACTAACTGTTATACTTAAATTATGCAACATTTTAGAAAAAATATGCATTCCGCATACTTAAGGACAACAAATTAAATATTTCTTAATCGTTAATAAAATTAATAACAATGTAAAAAATGTAACAAAAAATAAAGATTTAGAGCTAGTATTAATTCGGTAAGCCTTTTGTGGCAATTACTGCTTCACATCTACGAGGCATCGAATGTATTAATCTTTGACATCGCTCAGGAGGTATAGCTGCCCAGCCTTCTTGGACACATTTCCATAAATCACCTAAATTTTTTGGTTTTTGCTGTTTCACATATTTATCCACATCTATCCACAGCATCTCGATCGGGTTGAGATCTGGTAATTGGGAAGGCCACTGCAAAACCTCAATTTTCTTGCTTGACAAGAAGGCCTTCGCAGTTTTGCTCGTGTGCTTTGGATCATTATCGGCTTGCATGATTGGTTTTCTTGAGCGAAGTTTCCTGTAATACGGCAGAAAAACGGTCTTGATAATGTCCACATACACATGCTGATCCATGATGTCTTGATTTTGTGAATTGGACCACATCGTGAACGTGTCATGGCACCCCACTCCATCACCGAGCCGCTTCTACGTTTTACAGTTGATTTTGTACACCGTACATTAAATTCTTCACCGACTCGACGCCTCACATAACTTTTGCCATCTGAGCCCATTCTGTTGAACGTCGATTCGTCTGTAAATATAACTCGATTCCAGTCAGCCGATGTCCAGTTTCGGTGTCTTTTTACAAAAGCTAATCGAGCTGCTATATTCTTCTTTGACATCAACGGTTTTTTCCTACATACGCGACCCATAAGCCGAAACTCATTTAAAAGCCGTTTGATGGTATTATTGCTTACGTGCTTGCCTGTTAATTCAGCGAATTCTTTTCTGATGTCCGGGGCGGTTTTGTGACTATCAGCTTCAGAAATTCGATGAATAATTCGATCTTCTCGTTCGGTAGTTTTGCGAGGACGTGGTTTTCGGCATGCTTTTTCAATACTTTTGGTCACTTGAATAGATTTCAATGCTTGGAAAACTGCTGTTTTTGATAATTTTAACCGCCTACCAATTTCTCTAATGATTAAACCTTCTTTTCTCAGAGTATCTATTCGACATCTCTGTTCATTGCTAACATTTTTTCCTTTACTCCTAATAATGTTGAAATTTGTTTAAAAAAAAAAAGCCTCAAACAAAGATAATGTAGTAAATTACACTTACATTGATCGATAAATTGATTGTAATCATTCAATAACTCATGATTAGACAAACTGTCCTTAAGTATAAGAAACTTAACAAAATACTATATTTTTTAAATAAACTTTTATGAAGCACTTGTGAACACGAATGAATTATTTGAGGATTGAAGTTCAACTAAGGTAGAATTCGTCATTATAGATATCTTGATTAAAACATAATATTCATCCAATATAATGACGCATTTATTTTGAAAACACAGTCCTTAAGTACGTGAGCGCCACTGTAGCTGTAACATTTTAAAACAACTCATTTTTAAAACAATTTCAATATTCAAGCATTATTTTCGGCTTGCTGTACTGTTAAGTTAAATAATGTTTTATAAATAGGTGATTAGTAACTGAATCATTTTAATTTTATATTTCAAATTTATAATTCAAATTTACTATCTACAAAACTTATGTGGGAATTCTTTACGGCAATCAAATGTTCGAAATCAATTAAAATTTTTTTAACTTTAACCATAATTTGACGACATTTCTCCTCCTAAATGATAATGATAAAAATCAATTTATAAGTTTTTTTTAAAAAAAATTTATTAATACTGCACTAGGTCCCTCCGCATTCATCATTGTCAAAGCCGATATCGATAACAAAAGATAATTTTCTTTATAAATATGTAATTATTATAATTTTATGTTGGAACATTTTGTTAATGGTAACGAAATGTACAGATATCTAGTGCGACATAATAAAAAGTAACAAATGAGAAGTAATTTTATTTGTAAACAATATGCAACAATGAACTTTTATAAAAATCCAAATTGAAAACAGTTTTTTTTTTCAGCCTTTTATATTTTTAAAAATGATTAGATTTGAACTCTAATCTCTCACTCTCTTATTTTTTTATTATATTCATTCATTTTTTTAATATATTTATTCATTTTTTACTTTATTTTTTTGTAACTTTTGACATCAAGTCAGGTGCGAGCTTATACAATGAAAATCATGAAAAGGATAAATTTTTCTGCAACAATGCATAAATAATCATTATTAGAGCAAAAAAGGTGGTGTGGGGGGGGAATAGCGAAAAAGTTACTTAAAATTACTTTAACGTTCGAAGAAATTATAATTTAGAAAAGAAAACAACATGTTTATGTTCATAAATAGTTCTTTCAGCACCTTAAAATTTAACTCTGCCATTGCATTTGTGCGATCTGTAGATCGGTCTATATGGTATTTTATACTACAAGTATATCAAATAATAATTCTCAAACTATTTTTTGAATGTCATTTTTTTTTTAATTCGTCGTTCTCCCAGTAGATTTTTCTACATAGCTTCTTATTTTTAATTTTGTAGTTTTTTGCTACAAAACAAAAAATATAACATAATTTGAATATATCAACAGCTGCAGCGTTTACAATTTTTTAATATAGAGAGATTTATGAGTTCACACTTTGCAGTGTTGGAATAAGTTTTTTTTTTAAAAAAAAGTGCTTTTCATCAGGTAAACATTTTGCGTTATTTCCTTACATCCCAACAGAGCTAAAGCAGTGGTCCAACGTAACACTCCACAAGTAGCGAAACTATTTTATCGCTGCTTCTTTTCGTAGTTTGTAGTGTAATGCGCTACTTCTTAAAAGAAGTGATGTAGCGTGCAGTGCGATGCAAAAAACGATAGTTTGTAGCGATTTCTGGCAACTACTTTTAAAGTTTAGTAACGAAGCAAAGTTCAAACACAAAATATTTTTCGAATCTGATTGGTACAAATCCTTCGCGCGTTCTTCAACGCACGCAATGAGAATGCCTTTGTGGCAAAGCTTTTAATAAGATCTACGTCTGATGCTCCAGATCAGCTAGTTTTTGTCTTTTGGCAGCAGTTATTTGTTGCTTTTTTTAAAGTTATTTCGTTCATTATCATTAGAAATCTTGTAAACAAAGAAATTATTGGAAATCCGACCATTAAGATTGAGTCCTAGAACGTTAAGATCCGATCATTAGGTATTAACTATATAGGGTGACCCGTTTTTTTTTTTTTTTTTTTTTTTTTTTTTTTTTTTTTTTTTTTTTTTTTTGCGATGTTTACTGTCAAGAAGAGCATAGACTTAAAAGAACAAATTCTTAAAAAGTGCTTTAGAGTAACTAACCATCTCATGTAAAGATGAATTAAAATCTCTCTCATGCTTGACTTAGCCAATTTTTTATTCAAAACCCTTTTGAACATTGGTGTGAAATAGGCTCTCCTGTAAAGCATGTATGTCTTCTAGAAGTAGTAACTATATTTTAAAAGTAGTTTGTAGTCTCTACATTAAAAAAAAAGTTATAGTTAACTACAATTGTAATAAAGTAGTTTTAGTTAACTACAAAAAAATGTAGTTTTTCCGACCACTGAGCTAAAGTAAACACAAAATTTAGCCTGACCGTCTTGAATAACAGTTATAAAAATGGCGTATTATTTGCTAAAATGTGTTATTTTATATGATGACAGAGCATTCAAGAAAAATGAATAAATTTGAAATATTTTTCATTTTCAAATCATGACTCTTTTACACATAAAGATGTAACCAGCTTCGCTATTACGACAATTTTCCGAGCTGCCATCAAAATGCAAGATTTAAAGATGCAAAAATTTTTAAAATTAATTCTTCTGCTGTTGAGACAAAAGTTTTTTTTTTTTTTTTTTTTTTTTTTTTTTTTTNTTTTTTTTTTTTTGATACGCTTTCTGCTAAATGGAAATTTTCTTTTTATTCATCCCGGAACTCCGAGATGAAGTGTTGTGAGAAATTTGCCTTCGTGGAGGACTTTCTGATGGAACAAAACCCGCATTTGCGTTACATAGAGAGGAAGGTCACGAGAACCTCCCATGGGCAGCCTGACTGCGAAGTGACTCTAACCTATGATCCGTCTATCACTGAGGTTATTTCATGTCAACACTGTGGCCGGTGCAAGCCGTATGCGGATGCGTATTGACCAGCCATCGCTGGATTCTAACCATGTTCACCTCATTGGAAGGCGAACGCTATAACCACTAAGCCATCGCGGCCTTGAGTTTCGTAAATTGAAATAGAAAATGCGAGTTCGAAGATGAGTTAACTGGTCAGCAATTTGTTAATATGTCTATTTGCTTACTGTGAGTAGCTTCCTATAATATAATTTTATTTATTTATTTATTTATTTATTTTTTTTGTCACCAGGATATCTGAGAATTGGAGGGGGAAGTCACCTGATTCAGATTCTGATAGTGCTACAAGCGTTGTGCCATAAGACAAGAGTACCAGTACTAATGTTCCTAGAAATTTATTTGTCACAAATGAGATATATTTTATTATAAAACTGTTATGATTTGTTTATTGCAATTTTATTTTGTTGTTTATCATTTAGCGTATTCTATGAAAGAGGTACATCAAAATACATGTTTTTTTTTCTTCTTCATATGTAAACAAGTAATATTTAGTAATTTTGTTTTGAATGACATTGATTTAAAATTGTAGTTAGGCAAAGCTTTTTTTTTTTTATTATTATTAAAAAAATTAAGTAGATAAATGAATTTAAAAGCATTGTAAGCTAAGAGGCATTTTCTTTATTTTTCGTTTCTTAAACTTTTTATGCTTGTCTATGTCTTTAAAAAAAAAGGTGTAAAAAATAGGTTTTGCTTTAATTAAATTGAAAAAATAGAACTTGAAAACTTTTTTTAAATTTTCTTAAAAGTATCGAGCATTCAAATTTTTAGTGACTGTAAATAAGTTACAGTCACTGAAAATTTTCCATTCAATTCTTTACTTTACATTCGTCTCTTTTTAGATTTTTTAAGATTAATTATTGTTATTGCTGATTAATAATTATAATTATTGATTAATAATTATTGCTTAAAAAGTAAGATTAATAATTATTATTACACTGTTGAATGCTGATTTAGATGATGCTGAAAATTTTTTTTCAATGTAAAGTAATCAAAAGTATTCATTAAAACTTTAAAAACAGTATACTGCTGTGCAATAGGAAAATCAATGTAAGCTACCAAAAATTCAAAATTGAGATTTTTAAATATTTGGCATTTTTGTAAGATAAACTCTTACCTATTTCATAAGGTTTTTTAAAAAAACAAATTTTGTTTTACCATTTCTTTGAAATTATATTTCAGCATTCATAACATTAGCAATAGAAAGAAAATCAAGCCTAAACTTTTTTTTCCACAATTCCTTTTTCACTTTTCTCAGAACTTAAATCATTGTATTCAGCAGTTGTTTTGCAAATGCAAAGCATAATATTAGGTCTAAAACTGACGTAGATTTTTACATTTTTGCAATGACTCCTTATTAAAAAAATATACTTTTGCTTCTGTTTTCGAGTATCCAATACCAGCTTGTGGTAAAATAGATGAATTTGAACTAGTTTTTTAGAGAAACTCTTCAATTGATTTAATTGATGTTTTTAGAGAAACTCTTCAATTGATTTAAAAAAATAAAATAAATTTTAATCTTAAACTCTTTCAAAATACTTTAATTCAAAGTTTTAAATATTATTATTATTATTTAATGTGAAAAATTTAACTTTTGAAACCTAAAATTTGCGATAGTTCTTAGTCAAGAATTTGTTTGACATGAAACTATAAAAAGTATTTTGGATTAAGTTATTTTGTTTAAGTTAGTTAATTATTCATTCAAACAAAATATTTTGTTTAGCTTTCTGATAAATATTTTATAGATTTTGTTTTTAGTTTTTATCTATACTTGCATATCTGTTTATGTTGTTATTATCTTTAAATTATGTAAGTATATAAAATGATGCATTTAAATTTTTTTTAACTAACATTGTTATATGTTTATACTTTCACTTATGAGTGATCTCTTGTTTCAAACATTTGCTTTTACTTTCAAACATTTGCTTTGCTTTTACTTTGCTTTGCTTTTACCTATTTTCAAATCTAATAATAGTTTTAAATATATAGAATTTTTATGAGCGCAAAATAAATGCTGTCTTTTATGAGTTGTTTATGAAATTTATAAGTTAATGGCATGATTTTTATTTTTTGTTGTTGGGGCTGCTCGTCCTTGAAACTATCTTTTTAAAATAAATTGTATCAAAACAAAGTAAACTAAAAAGATATGCTGATCTTCTTTAAACCTAATGTATGGACGTATGCCTGTTTAGGCAGAGGTGTGTGATTCTTCTTGTTTTCCAGTGGCGCCATCTATGGCCAAGAATTCGACTTCTGTCACACCCGTTTATAGGACACACCCATTCATACGTTCATTCATTCATCTACAGATCATAATTTTGACCTGAATCAGAGAACAATGGATCTCCAATCCAGTACCCCCAGAGGTATTGATTTGTTATGGGAACATGGAGGACTTTGCGACTCGGCAATCACCATTTACTACCCGTCGACAGTCTTCGGCCGTTGGGGTTCGAACCCACGAGCTCTCGGACATTGACCCAGCGCCCTACCGACCAGGCTATCCCGGCCGTTGAACCTAATATATGATAAACGCTAATATATTTTTGTGTTCTAAGTTCTAAAATTTTCTTTCCAATCCATAGAATTTTTCTTATATTAAGTTCATTGAGTAAAATAGTGAGGTAATAGAGGTTTGCATAGAATTATCTTGGTAGTAGATTTTATTAGCTTTCCTTTCACTACTTTTTGTTTGTATCAATTGATGCATTTCCTTTTCTTATTGTAAAATTTAATATGCTGCATGTTCCATAATGAATTACCTTAATATGCATTTTTTAAGACCTTGTCAAAAATTAAATTTGAAAAATAAACAAGTTGCTAATTAATATTTAGACAGTGAAAAAAAACTATCAAAATGTAACAAATCATTATTGAGAAGCGCAGCAACAACAAAACTTGTTTAATTGCTAGAGAAAACAGATAAGAGTAAATTGTTAGTACATAGCTACTGGTAAGTATTACTAATTTTATAATGAAGCAAGCCTCGTTTATTGATATCAGTTTAAAACTTTTTTTGTTCTAATATTTTTAGTTTTTTTTTATTCAGAATTCCCTTTTTAAGTTAATAAAAAAAACTTATTATTATCTTTGATGAATTGAATACCTATTACTATTCAAAATTATGAGTAAAAATAATGCATAACATTTGAAGTTCATTTAATATTAATCATAACTGGGTTGTATTGCAGTTTTCCTATTTTGATGATTCTCAAAATCCCTAAAATTCCCTATGTGTAAAATATTTAGTACATTAATGCACCAATTATCATGAAGCTTATTTTATTTTGCAAAATCTACCGGATGCATGTTGGCAGCTATATCCCATGTTTCCGTAAGCAAATTGGTTTTGATAGTATTCACTCCTCTATCCTAATTCAGGGTGCTTAGCGTTTTTAAAAGTGCTTAAAGGTGCTTATTTTTAATTGACATTTTTTAAAAGCCCTTAAAGGTGCTTTTTTTAATTCGGGGTTTGTTAAAAGTGCTTAATTTTCTATCTTTTAAAAAGAAATTTTTTTCATTGCCGTATCGATTGTCGTTCTAAATTACAAAAAATTCACGATTTTCACAATTTTCCTTGCAGTATTTATCAGAAACTAGTTATTTTATCATGATTATGTAGCATTTTTTTAAAATGTTTTTGAATTTTATTAAATTTATGTTCATAAATTGCGAACTTTTAAACGATAGAAGAAAATAATTTTTACTGCACAGATCCTAATTATGAATTATTATTTTTTTTTGGAAAGTGATTAAAGATATTTTTTGAGTGCTTTGAAAGTACTTAGAAGGTGCTTATTTTTTGTTGAAAAATATGGCTACGCACCCTGTAATTAGTGAGCGAGCTTACAAAATCTGGTCTAGCAGTCCAGGTCACCAATTATGTTGTCCTGGAAAAATCTGCAACAAAAGGCTTTGGCTCACCTTGATTTGTTGTACCAAATGTGATAGTCATGAAATTTTTAAAATTTTTTATTATTATTATTATCTTTTTTGACGAGGACTCTAAAAATATATATTATGGGCGATGATTACGCCACATCCCATGTATGAGTGATATGTGTGACATTCCAAGAAACTGAATTGTGAAACTGTTTTGTGATATTGTATCCTTTAAAAAACTTCATTTTTTTTCTATGCTCAATAAGTACTTTATTACAATATAATTCCAACAAGCATTTTTTTAATAAAGTTCCCATTTGTATGACTTATGAATTAATGAAACTTTGTTTAACTCTCTTATACATAGTTGAATATGTTACTGTGAATGACCGAAATCAAGAGAATGTCTACTTTCACCGGTGAATGTCGACAATCACATAGTCACTTTGATGAATGCCCGAAATATTTGTTATATCCGATTTGATATTAATTTATTCGTTGATATTATTATATTTGTTCGATATTTTAATACCTGCTGAGGATAGATTTAGAAAAACATCAGTGTTCGGAGTACCGGTAAAATGCATACTGGACAGTGGCATTTGACATTAAAAAAACATTTATGTAGGGCATACCGAGCAAATGTATAACGGTCAGTGGCACTTACCCTTAAAAACACATTGTTGTAGGGCATACTCGAGCAAATGTTTACCGGGCAGTGGCACTTATCTAGACCTGTATATATTTCGAACATTTGCCAAAGCTACTATGTGATTGTCAACATTCACCGGTGGAAGTGAGCAACCACCCATTTCGGCCGTTCACAGTATACTAACTGAACATCATTTATAAGTGTTTTTTATCTTCTGTACTTCTGCATATTAGCATATCAATTCTTGAGTACGTATATGTATATTCATCTGGCAATTTAAGAACTAATACAAGATATTCTTTATTGCTATTTTTACTATATATTTTCAAAATCCTTATCATAATTCGGCTAAGTAAAAACATACACATTAAGTGTCGTAAATTAATATCTAAGTATAAGCAACAACAGGAACGTTATCAAATTCTAATATCGTGAAAGTCAATATACAGAAACGTTTTGAATTAAACCACATTAAAGAGCATAGATGGCATTTTAGTTTCATTTAATAAAAACTGATTTAATGTTTTTAGTTTCACTTATATGCGTCATGAATAAGTTTAGCTCAGTTTAACACCATCCAGTTCTTGTGTTAATGAAAATAAAACAACAAACCATTCACAGATTATCTCGTCTTTATGAAAATATTGAATAATATCTACGATTTCAGTAAAAAAAAAATTTTTACTCTTCATTAGATCAGTTTTTCTACTTATATTAAAATATTTTCGGGAATGAAATTTATTTATTCAGGGCTCGCCCAATGTGATAAAATTGTATATTTGGCGAATAAAAGTGTTTTTGGCGAATGATTTTTTCCACTGGAAAATTAAAATGACTTAAAAATGAATTTTTCTAATCATATCAGTATTTGTTATTCGATTACAGTAATTTTCTGTTAGTGCGCCGCTTAACCAGTTAGAATCGGGGGGTCCAAACTATCTGAGCCTGAAACAAACTATCGTAAAATAGTTTTCTATGGAAAAAAATAATAATCATAAAAAATTGTTAAGATTTGCATTTGGCGAAGATTTTTGATATTTGGCTAATTTACTGGCAAATAATTTGAAATCCTTAGCTCGTGCCCTGTTTATATAAAACTTCATTTAGCTTTACTACCTAAAATTATTTTGATTTTTTGAGACCATTTTTATTTGATGAAATGTGAATGGGATTTACAAAATTTTACCGACTGTTGAAAAATTTGTAATAAACTTAAATGTCTGTGCTTATAACAAACGGGATTTCTAAATTCTGCCTTTGTAAAAACAAATAAATTCCATGAGGAAAACATCAAATGAACGCAACGCATGACGCACGAGCCTCTCTTCTTGATCCCATGCTATGCTTTACTCTTACCCACATTTACGTACATAAAGCTCTTTATTTTATTTTATTTTTCATTTTTGAGGAAATAAAAAATGGCAGCAGAAATCATAAGTGGGATAATAGCTTCCGATAGACATTAAAAAATTACTGAAGTTGGTGGGATGTATACTTCCCAAGGCCTTNTTAGAATCGGGTCCAAACTATCAGAGCCTGAAACAAACTACGCTAAAATAGTTTTCTATGGAAAAAAAAAAGAATCGTAAAAATTTTTTAAGATTTGCATTTGGCGAAGATTTTCGAAAATTGGCGAATGTGTTTAATATTTGGCTAATTTACTGGAGAATAATTTGAAATCCTTAGCGCAGGACCTGTTTATATAAAACTTCATTTAGCTTTACTACCTAAAATTATTTTGATTTTTTGAGACCAGTTTTGTTTGGTGAAATGTGAATGGGATTTACAAAATTTTACCGACTGTTAAAAATTTTTTTAATGAAGTTAAATGTCTGTGCTTATAATAAGCGGGGTTTCTAAATTCTTTCTTTGTAACTGTAAATAAATTCCTCGAGAAATGATCAAATGAACGAACTCACGACGCACGAAACTCTCTTCTTGACCCCATGCTATCATTTACTCTTACCCCTATTTGCGTGGTTAAAGCTCTTTATTGTTCTTTTTTTTTTTTTTTTTCATTTTTAATGAAATAAAAAAATGGTCGCACAAATCTTAGTTGAGATAATAGCTTTCCATATGCATTAAAAAATTTATGAAGTTGTTGGGAAGCGGCCTTGTAAAGGACTAAATTACAAGCACGTAAATAATTCGTATAACTAATAATTTTCTACTATTTCTAAAATAAATAGAACCGTTTATTTAAGGTCACTCACTACTTAAATCAAAACTGCTTGTTAGAATAATTCATATTTTGATAATTTTTCATTCATTAAAACTTTTGTTCCTTCTGAGTGTGATATATTATTAAAATGCAGCGAATTTTTTGTTTAGTTTTTCTTGTCCGTTTGCTATATTTAAATTCAAGAAATATATAACATTGTGTGTGTATATATATATTGTTTTTTTAGCAATTATAAGAAAAAAACATAATAAACTTTTTTAATAAAAATCTTGTATCTCTTTGTTCCTCTTTTTTTTCTCTATAAAAACTTTTTTAAAGTTAAATACAAGCAAAATTTATAGATATTAAACGGGAATAATAATTAAGGAATTGACAAAAAAAAAACTGTTACGGGTACAGGATAAAATCGGATTCAGAATGCGTTAAAAAAAGCCTTTTTTACAAAACAGCATTGTTCACCGCTTATATATGTATGTTGAGTACTTCACCCGACTATAGCATATTCATGAATGAATCGGAAGTGTTTTTTTAAGCTTTATTTTCAGGTTAGTCACGTCCAGAAAGAAAATTTAAAAAACAGTGGCAAATTTTTCAAATGGTGATGGTACTGTTGATAATCTTATAAAGATTTTAATTTCACTTTCTTTTGAGAAATTTAGTACGGCAATTTTAACATCTAGATATATTTCTTTTAATTTAACAAATATTTCTTGGTAAATAGTAATTAGTCTAATCAATTTGCTTCTTTAATACTTCTCTACATTTTTCACGTACCTCCGTGTAATTTTCATAAAATAATATTCCATATTCCAAAGGTGTTAATGCGTACAGTGCGTAAAATAGAAAAAAAGTGAACACACTACATAACTTTTGATTGGATTTTTCGCATACTAAGACTTAATGGTTTGAAGGCCTTACCTTAAATATGCTAATTAATTAGAGCAGAGCCGCGGTGGCTCAGGAGATAGAGCTTTCGTCTTCCAATGAGGTGAACCGGGTTCGAATCCCAGCGTTGGCTAGTCGATACGAATCCCACACCCTGCTCACACCGACCGCAGTGCTGACGTAAAAATATGCTTAGTTGTAGACAGATCATGGGTTAGAGTCCCCTTGTCGCCAGGCTAACCGTGGAAGGTTTTCGTGATTTTCCTCTCCATGTAGCGCAAGTGCGATTTAGTTCCATCAAAAAGTCCACGAAGGCAGATTACTCACAACTTTTTAATCGGAATGAAACATTTTTGCAGACAGTTACAAAATTCGTTTATCTAAAGGTAATAAACAAAATATATATAGATAATTATTATATTTAATAATAGTTGAAAGTTTTGAAATTGTATGGAAATTTTTCACATCATTTTGAGGAACGAAATTTTGAATGGCTAAGTACAAGATCGGTCGAATAGCTCTCGAGAAATTAAATTTTAAACATACGACTTCTTTAAAATTTTGATAACAGACCTGGCCAAATTATTGGAGTCCTATTTTCACCCTTCAAAGATATGTTATGCAGAAAAAATCTATTTTCGTATCAAATTTCATAACTTAAAATATCGTCTGTACTAATTAATTCTCATATTTAAGGTTATGCCCTCGAATCATTAAGAATGAGTCTTTGTGCTTGAAAATCCGATCATTAGATCAAAAATTATTGAAGGGGGTTTTGTGCTCTGTACAATCTTGCAGTAGTTGAATATGATTAAAGAATTGATTGTTACATGTTTTATACGCTTTACATGCCTAATTTTATAACTTAAAATATCGTTTGCACTAATTAATTCGCATATTATTAAAAATCGTCGATATTTTTTTCAACGAAAACATATCATTAATGTGAAACAAATTCAATAATTAGCAATCACAGTGTTTAGCTTACGTATATATATATAATGAACTAAAACTGAAAGCAACTTGTATTCAAAAAAAAGAAAGAATAATAAATGGCATGAGGAAGAATGTTTTAGAATATGAGGAAAACCCGAAAGAATAGGAAAACGAGGAGTGAAGATCATCTATTTTTATGACGAGGAATTCCTCTGAGATCATATTCACTCGGCCGCAAAAGACATTCCTCTGCGCCATAAAGAGTGCCATTATGGCGGCGTGGCGCAAAAAAAATTGAAAGCGCTAAAGAGCCGCTTCGTACCAAAGCGAATGTGAGTGTCGCCCTAGGAATTTAATAGCTGCGTAGTTGGTTCACGTAAAACAGGGAGGTGAGAGAACGGAAAGGGGAAAAAAACTGGATATAAAAAAAAAGGAAATAATCGAGAAATTCCGGTAGCTGATGATAATCGGGAGTTTGACATAGTTGACGACTCCCCTGAAGATCATTTACATACCGCTATAGCCGTTTAAAAGTCACGTGATTGATTTCGTAAAAAAAGAATTTTTTTTATTTGCTTATAGCCAATTATCGTTCTATTTTTGTTTTCGTTGCCAGATGAAAAAGAATTTCTTTTTTACAGATATACGATGTTTCCCTTAATCGTTTCGGTATATTTCTAAAATGATTACATTACGGTTTATTTCTAAAATTAGTTTTTACATCCTAAACAAAATGTTCACTTTAAACACTTCGGTTTATTTTTGTTCAACTTAATCGAAAGGGTAGCCACTTTTCTTCATTATCCTATCCATAAAACTCATAACCACCACTTTCTTACATTAACCTAACTGTACAACTCATAACCACTTTCCTACATTGCTCACACTGTACAACTCATAACCACCATCCTACATTAATCTAACTGTACTACCAATAACGAACTTCCTACATTTACCTAACTATGCAATTCATAACCACTTTTTTACATTAAAGTAGCTGTACAATTCATAACAGCCTTCCTACATTGATCTCACTGTCCAATTCATAACCAACTGCCGACATTAACCTAACTGTACTACCCTTAACCAACTTCCTACAACAATCTCACTGTACAACTCATAACCACCGTTCTACATTAACCTAAATGTACTACCAATAATCAACTTCCGACATATACCTAACTATGCAACTCATAACCACTTTCTTACATTAACCTAACTGTACAACTCATGGCCGCCTTCCTACATTGATCTCTCTGTACAACTCATAACCACCGTCCTACATTAATCTAATTGTACTACCAATAACAAACTTCCTACATTGATCTCACTGTTCAATTCATAACCACCGTCATACATTAACCTAACTGTACTACCAATGACCAACCTGCTACATTGATCTCACTGTACAACTCATAAGCACTTTCTTACATTAATTTAACTGTACTACCCTTAACCACCGTTCTACATTAACCTAACTGTACTACCTATAATTAACTTCCTACATTTACCTAACTATGCAACTCATAACCACTTTCTTACATTAACCTAACTGTACAACTCATGACCACCTTCCTACATTGATCTCTCCGTACAACTCATAACCACCGTCCTACATTAATCTAATTGTACTACCAATAACAAACTTCCTACATTGATCTCACTGTTCAACTCATAACCACCGTCATACATTAACCTAACTGTACTACCAATGACCAACCTGCTACATTGATCTCACTGTACAACTCATAAGCACTTTCTTACATTAATTTAATTGTTCTACCCTTAACCACCGTTCTACATTAACCTAACTGTACTACCTATAATCAACTTCCTACATTTACCTAACTATGCAACTCATAACCACTTTCTTACATTAACCTAACTGTACAACTCATGACCACCTTCTTACATTGATCTTACTGTACAACTCATATCACCTACCTTTCTACATTAACCTTAATGTACTACCAATAACCAACTTCCTACATTTACCTAACTATGCAAGTCATAACCACTTTCTTACATTAACCTAACTGTACAACTCATGATCACCTTCCTACATTGATCTTACTGTACAACTCATATCACCTATCTTTCTACATTAACCTTAATGTACTACCAATAACCAACTTCCTACATTTACCTAACTATGCAACTCATAACCACTTTCTTACATTAACCTAACTGTACAACTCATGGCCGCCTTCCTACATTGATCTCACTGTACAACTCATATCACCTATCTTTCTACATTAGCCTTAATGTACTACCAATAACCAACTTCCTACATTTACCTAACTATGCAACTCATATTCACTTTCTTACATTAACCTAACTGTACAACTCATGACCACCTTCCTACATTGATCTTACTGTACAACTCATAGCCACCGTCCTACATTAACCTAATTGTACTACCAATGACCAACTTCCTACATTGATCTCACTATACAACTCATAAACACTTTCTTACATTGACCTAACTGTACTACTCATAACCATAAGCGATTAGGTGGATTATCTGATTTGAAATTCTGATTTGATTTTATATTTAGGTTTTACTAGCTTTAACCGTGAATTTAGAAGAATTTTTAAATATGATAGAGGTAAGTTAGTTAAGACTTTTGTGTAGAATTTTTCTCAATTCTATGTTTACAAGTGCTATATGTAAGCCAAGTTTTTCCAATAATCTTACTTTTTTTTTTTATCTAGAGTGATATGCTTACTTCCAAAAGTTGAACATGAAGCAGTAACAAAAAATACTACTTTGATTGATTAAAAATGCTACAGGAAAGTAACAAATATGTTTATTCGTAAAACAAACATAGAAACAATATTGAATTTGCCTCAATTATATGCTGACGTCATATTAGATTTTTTAATCATGTTTAAAATTTAAAAAACAAAACAAACAGACATCCATAGGGTTCCATACATATTTTATCCGCACTTAAATGCGTCTCCTGTAAGCATTCACAAAGCCAGCTTTTTATAATACTGCTTGATTTGCATATTTATTATGGACATGAAATCATGAGTGGTTGTTATGTAACATTTTTGCATATTCTTCTACAACAAATTACAGTTTCTCTAATGGGAAACCTGCAGGTAACGTAGAGTGGGTATCTCGATCCTGAGAGGTTGTTGAAACATGGCATTTGTTTATATTAGCAATTGCTCTTTCCATTCTGTTTCAAGTAAGCCAAGTCTGTGAAGTATCAATTCGCTTAACATTCTAAATTCTTTCTCAAAGATTTCAATTCTTCCACATATATTTACACTAAGACTTCACACAAAGACAGGCACAAAGATATGTGGAACATAAACAAACTAATTACGCATCGAAGTTGCCAGGTACACAAAACAAAAATATATCACGGTTACCATAAAATACATAAACCAATAATAAATAAGAAGTTAAGTAAAAGAAGTAGACGGGAAAGAATTATATTTCAACTAATTCAGTGTGCGATACTGCTCTGTATTTAATTAACTTATCGTTAATTAATCTTCTAACTTATATGGAGAAACTTAGATCAACTTTAATACTTCATTTTGCTGATAAAGATTAGCTGACGTCATAGATCACATGTGTGGGTGTTCTTGAAGTGCAAGAACCCAATTCAGATTGGCATACAGAAATTAACATTTTTCTCACCGTGCTTAACTTTTTGAAGTGAGTGTATATCTTTCATGAATCTAAATCTTTTTCATTAACTTGAAATATCATTCTTTCGAGTATTATTATGAGTTTCAAATTAAACTTAAGCATACATTTCTTGTGTTTAATTTTCATCTGTTATTTGTTAAGTCAAATTTTGCTATAACTTTGAGTAAGCCAAATGATTTTTTTTTTGATTTTTTTATTTTTTTTTATTTTTGTATGTGTAATCGAAGTTTTTGAATTTAACTAAAACTTTAGTTTTCTTTACTGAAGCCAAGGAATTAAAAAAAAATTAATGCAACATTTTATCAATATTTAATACTATCCAGATATTTACTTTAGCTTATGCACATTTTTCAGCAAATTATACCGATAAAAATTGAAAAACGTAGAATTTAATAATAGTTAATTAAAAAATAGTAGCAGCTGGATATTTAAGGGTTCCTAAGNTTTTTTTTTTTTTTTTTTTTTTTTTTTTTTTTTTTTTTTTTTTTTTTTTTTTTTTTTTTTTTTTGACGATATATCGGTAAACTATTTTATTGTGGGGTAGATGGGTGAAATGAGCAAGCGAAGAACGTCACCTTCACATGCAACTCCGAGATACGTGAGAGATAGCGGTCAGTAGGACGAGTAGCCCTACAAATTTGAAAGTTTAGGTGTTATATAAGAATAAAGTAAGATGAGTGAGCCAAACGATTAGAAAAAAACTGAGTAAGGAGTTAAGGTGGCTAATTAGTATTAACAGGAAGAGCAAAGTTCCCTCAGAATAATAATAAAAAATCAAAGAGTTATTCCTTCATATTTTAATTATCTGATATTGTTTAAATTATAAGGTATGAAAGGTTTTTGCAACTGATGTATTGAGGGAGGGGGGATTGTAATCGATGAAATTTTAATGCTAATTTTGACTTTTTATTTTGTGTATAATTAAACAAGTATATTATAATAAATAATTTTTTTTTAAAAAATACATTTGTAATGGAGGATCATGAATTTATAAGTATGAAAACTGATTTTAAAATTTCTCGTCCACGGTTAAAAGTCTAAATTTCGTCATTGGTGAACTGGTTCAAAAGGATAAAAATTACAGAGGGCAAAGAAAAAGAAAAAAATTAAAAGTTCCATTTTTTTAAGAGTTTCTTTACTACATTAACGTATAACGTATTGTTATCTTTCTGGATGAAAGAGAAAAAAAAAGTTACATTGTTTGTGATTTGTAAATTGAAAAGAAAAAAAAATTGCATTGAAAAACAGTTTTTCTGGCGAAGCAAAAAATTACTTTTGATCTGATGCTGCCATCTATCAAAGAAACTAGGAATTATAACTCTAACTTATACTGTTATTAAAAAAAAAGATTTTTTTTGTTTTTTTAGAAAAATTTTAATACCACAAAAAGATGAATGTCAAGTATTCCCTCATATTTCTTTGAAACATTATTTTGTAAAAGCATCTTAAATGAAATTCTTATAAAATGTATTGTTAATATCATTCAAGGATACCAACTGCTCTGCTTTCAGCAAAATTTTTAATAAATTGGTAGCGAATAAAATTAAAAAATTTGTAGAATAAGGATAATTACTTCCATTCTTTAAAAATGCCGCCACGAGAAGCTATAATGTGTGTGCTATTTTCGAAGTATCTGCTTTACGTCACTTGCCTCTTCAACGGAGTTATTTGCCAATTGGTAATGAAAGAATGATATCGAAATTGAAAGTACACAGTTATATTACAAACAATTATTTACAATTTAAAAAATAAGTAATTATCTGATTAATATGAAATAATATATACAAGAACGATAAAGAAAAAATTCGAGTTATATATAAAATAATATTTGCGAAGTCGAATAAGAAGTATTTACTGATAGAGAGTAGAATATATACAAGTGTAGATCCATAAGAGCTCGAGAAGCTGCAATTAAGTTGCATTTCATATGATACTTTGAACTTTTGATATGTAGTGGTAGAAAAGTAACTTAAAATGAGAAATACTAAACTAAAAATAACTTAAATTTTGTCCTTACTATTAGAAGATAATATTTACATAGCGGATCAGGTTAGCATCTCTGTATCATTATTCCTGCCTTTTCCTTTTCCATCTAATAATTTAAATATTTTCGGCAGAAAAATATTGGAAATATTCAGCGTCGAGCATCTTTAACTGGATAAATAATTTATTCATTCCTTAAAGGAACGAAAGAATTATTTATATGTTTCATTCCTGAGAAGAAACAGAAATTTTAACTCAATTCCACAAATACTTCTTGGCGCTTCGGAAAATATAACAATCACACACGAAAGCACCTTCAAATGATTTCCAAAGTTCAAGAAATGACATGCCCCACCCCTCTGAGAAGTAATTATTTGCCATTCTTTATTAATCACTATTATTAATCATTCTTCATTAATCACTATTATTAATCATTCTTTATTAACCACCATTAATTATTATTTGATGAAACATAGATTTTAGTTTAAACATATTTAAAAGATTTCGTACGTTTGATTACTAATTTGATTACTACGTTTGATTACTAATTTAGTACTCGAACGTTACTAATTTAAATTATTTACTAATTTTCTTACTTAAAATTTTTTTATCGTCCTTTACACCCACTTTTTTTAGATGGATTATGTATCGCCAAAAAGTTGAAATGTCATCAACTTAACGATACTNCTGAGAGTGATTAAGGAATCACATATCGATTTGCAAATTACTCATCAGAATTCATATTAATGTATTTTATAAATCACACATGATTCCCATTAAGCAAATGTCTTGTTCAATAAGCAATTTAAAAAATTAGATTTTGTATCAGTGGAGGGAAGATTTACAAATGTTTTTTTTTTTTTTACTGCTTTTTAATGTCAAAAAAATTAAAAATCAGAAAATTATACGACCTTTTCCTAATTAGTCTATCACTACGAAATGTTTTAAGAAATGCAATTGAGAAATGTCACCAAGTTTCTATCTCAATTTTTAGGACCAATACGAACCAATTGAAAATATATAAGTTTCTAAGCAATTACTTAAAAATATTTTTTAAAAAAATTTAAAATTTTTTTAAATAATTTCTTTAGAAAAACGTAATTTAATAAAATTCAAATTTGGGTTCGCTATTGAGTAGTTTTTTTTTCGCACTGTACATACAATTTTTTTGTTTTCGAAGTCCAAAACTTGAAATTTGTCATTTTGGAACTTATTATCTTACGGTGATTCTTGAAACAATATGTCTATTTGTGACTACATTAATAGAAATAGAGATGTCCTTATATTCTATAAAATGATAATAGAACACAATTTCTATTTTTTTTATTTTAGACCAAAATTTGTATCAGAAATGTGCAATTAAGAATTAAAAAACCTCGCTTGTATACAATATTTTCATGTTTTGCTAGTGTTTTCTTTTTCATAGCCGTATCATACAGCATATAATTTAAACAGTCGTTTCATACTGTGTATGGTACAAACAATCGTTTCATAAAGTATATAGTTCATACAGCCGTTCTATACAGTATATAATTCATATTGTGTATATGATTCATACAGCCGTTTCAGAAAGTGTTTAATTTATACCGCCTATCATACAGTATATAGTTCAAACAGCCGATTCACACTGTATATGATACATACAGCCGTTTCATACAGTGTATAAGTCATACAGCCGTTTTCATACAGTATATGGTTCATAAAGCCGTTTCATACAAAAATTAGTTCCTACAGCCGTTCCATACAGTGTGTAATTCATACAGATGTTTCATACTGTAGATGATTCATATAGTCGTTTCATAAAGTATTTAAGTTAAACAGCCGTTCCATATTGTATATAGTTCATGCAGCCGTTTCATGCAGTATATATTTCATATAGTCGTTCAATACAGTATATAGTTCAAATAGCTGTTTCATATAGTATACCTGTATAGTTCATAGAGTCGTTTCTTTCCTACCTAAGTTGCTTTTAAAAGCGAAAAATAATTCTATTTTTTTCTCACAGCTTCTTTGCACTTCATATTCTATATCACTTCACAAATCATAGCAGATTTCTGTTGCTTGACAAGTCTGCGCTTCCTTCTTTAAAATCATTTCTATTGTTTTTCTTTTTAAAGAAAGAGATCCAAACGTTGCATTTTTTTGGCAGAAATTTTCTCATCCACAATCGTTTCTCCATTTTCACACATCTTCCGGAGGTATTACATAAATGCTTCCGATTCTAATCACCTCTGCTTCCTCTCCTCCGAAATTATTATTCTTGGCTTCCTTTTCAGGATCACGATTTCTTTTTTTCCGCTAAGCAAGGAAAATTCAGTCATTGCTTTAAAATAATTTCTTTTTAGAAAAATTGATACATTTACTAAACATGGCAATTTACTAAACGTAGCAATAAATATTTGAATGATTTAAGGTTGCTATATTCATTTTTAATATTTGTTAATGGGTCATCTTTTTAAAGAAATTTGTTCGTATGCAATTTCGCTCTTCCTTACTTATAGAACTAATTTTATCTTTTGGAATATTTTCATTTGATTCATTGAAATGTGTTCTATTAAACGATTTTTCAAATTTTAAGATTGTATTTTTATTTTTTAAATTATTATAGCAAACTTATCGTATTTACATACCTGCCATCTCTTCTGGATTTTTCAGAAGATTTTATTTTTATATTTAATGTGAGAATTTTTTTTTTCAATCCTGCTGATTCTTGTTTTTTTGTTTTTTTTTTTCTGATTAATGTACTTTTATCTACTACTTTTAATGCACTTTTAACTGTTCTTTTACCACTACATTTAAGTGTTTAAACGCACATAAAGAGGACCAGCTAGGCATCTTATTGTGTTTTCCGTGATGGGGAAAAGTGAATCAAGTATTTGCTTACAATATCACTTCAATAGTTACCTCTGGGTTTACTGTTACTAGTTACCACTGGGTTCTGAAAGTGTCAAAAAGTTGGCAGGTATCAGGTATGTATTAGATCTATCAGAAAGTTCTGTCTGCGAATGTACACGCCTCCTTTTACAGTAACGGTTTTTTTTACTTTCTTTTTTTTATTTTATATATNACGACGTTATATATATATATATATATATATATATATATAAAAACGAAAGTGTTAGGGTATTTTCTCTCCAATTCAATGTTAATGTTCTCTAACTTAAAGACACATCACATGTGGAGCAAAAGAGCATGCGCACACATATTCAAACTTTCAGAACTAAGCGGCACATCTGATTTATACATTTAAGGGTAAATGCCCGTACCACCACTCTGCAAATTTTTTTTTCAAATTAAAGCATCTTTTGCATTGTTGTATAATGGGTCGCGTATTCTTTCGCTGATTTCAAATTTTCCTGTAAACCCAATAGTAACTTAGAAAAAGTCTTACAATTATTGACAACCTTTACGTTATATATGTTTTATAACAATAGCCTTGTAATTTTGAACCCAATCTAGAAAACAAGGGAACTACTGGATCAACTATCAGAAGAAATTTGCCTTCGTGGAGGACTTTTTGATGGAACTAACTCGCATTTGCGTTACATGGAGGAGAGAATCTCCAACGGTTAGCCTGATAGCAAGGGGACTCTAACCTATGGTCCGTCTACCACTAAGGATATTTTACGTCAGGACTGTGATCGGTTCGAGCCGGGAGAGGAATTCATAACGTCCAGCCGCCGCTGGGATTTGAACCCGGTTCACCTCATTGAAAGGTGAACGCCATATCAACTGAGCCACCACATGTCTACTCTATGCTATGCGCTCATATCATTTTCCATGGGTTAATAAAGAAAAAGTAGAATTTCTCCTCTGACTGAAAAGTATCCTTATTATCCGCTTGTGAGATATCAATAAAACTTTGCAGTGTGAAATTTAACTCTTTCAGTATCCTTTCCTTCGGTTTCCTTTATCAGGAATTTAGAGCACGACTATTTCTCTATCTGACTTTTAATATATTTGTAAGTAGTGGCAGTAAAAAGTACTTTTAATTCCAGTTCATTAAAATATTAATACACTAGTTTTATACATATACACTAAGGTGAACAGTCGTGCTCAAATCTTGAAGACAATTCTGAATTTTCAATAGTTCTCAAAAATTTTGAACCTCTTTGAGAACAGAAAATGTTTTCAAATCTTAATATCCTCGAATGTCAAACAAGCGAGAAATGCACACGTTTTTTTAAACAAGATAATTTTGTCTTTCGGAGAATACAAGCGAAAAGCAAAAATGTACTAACCTTAATTTAATTTAAGGAAACTCCATACTCGTCTGAAAATAATTTCAGCAAAAAAATAAACTAATAATCATATATTCTCTTTCATTTTGCATTTGTTAAGGTTGTATTACATACGAGGTCNTGGACTTTAAAAAAACATCAGTGTAGGGTATACCGGGCAATGGCACTTGACCTTAAAAAAAACATCAGTGTAGGGTATACCGGGCAGGGGCACTTAACTAGACCTAGTATATACGAGGTCTGTCTAAAAAGAATCCGACCTTAATTTTTCCCGCTCAAAGTAGTGATTCTAAGGCAGCGCCACTGTCCCCGATGGAAGGAGGAACCTTAATGCACAGGCTTGAATTTTTTCACCGCGTTAGCTTGAGCAAGTAGCTGGCTGGTGGTCGCCAAGTAAGGTGCTGTTCGTAGTGTTCGTCGGATTCAGTTTNTTATTTGGCATCATTGGAGAGGGTTTTCGCAAAAAAGTAACTTTTACTTTTTTTATATCTCTTACTGTTCTCAAGATAATAAATACGAAAAATTCTGATTAATTACTTCAATTTATCATTTTTACCAATAATAATTAACTTAAACTATCAAAATCGCTTCAATTTTTATAAAACAAGGGAAGAAAAGCACAAATGTGCTTTAATGAAGATATAAGACATTACGACGAAAAAAACCTTTTTAGTAAATATGTCAAAATCTATTTAATATGTATTTTTTCTTATCTATTATCTCGAAAATAAAGAGATATTAAAAAATATTTTAAGTAAAAGTTATTTCTTTTCAAAAACTCTCTCTAATGATACCAAATAAGAAATAGGTTTTTATTTAAAAAATCAAAGTTGTATTCAAATTACGGTACTTCCGGCTACTTGAGGGAATTAACAATATCACTATTGAATTCCTTGGGGTTGATTTAGTTATTAGATTTTTTATTTCAAATCGATTATTCGCTCCATTCTCGAAAAAAATGGTGGCACGCATGATCTGAATCACCCGGTATTTTATAACTTAATTTATGTCTTAAATTTAGTTTTAGGAGGTACCATGAAAGCACTAATTGAAAGTGCATCGTTTTTCAGCCTACTAAATAGCGTCGCAGTATTTTTCCGTGAATCATACCAACGCATGAACATCTGGGAACAAAGTAACGAGCACAGAAATAAAAAAAGGCTCACAACTATTGGAGAAACACGTTGGTGGTTCAAAGATTCTGCATTAAAGAAAATTTTTGGTTCATTTTCAAACTCAGATTCAACTATAAAGCCGTTATATGTCACATTGATTACAAGTTTAGAAACTATACAACGAAATTCAAATTTCAAGTCAGATATCCGCAAGATATTTTACAAACATGAAACAGTAATCACCGCCAAAATATTCTCATGAATATTTGAATTAACTACACCGCTCTCCCAATATTTGCAAACCTCCTGTTTCGACATCTTAAAAAGCTTTTGGAATGGTATCACAAACGTGTTCAGAACTAAAAACAATAGTAAGAGATTTTGAAGGTGTACAAAAAGTTACAGTTGATTTTATTATTCGCGCAAATAAGGAATTTGAAGAAACTGAAATAGAAATTCAAAGTTCAAACAAAGTTTCCACCAAAAAGATTGAAGAAAAGAAACTTGATGCCGGGTTAGACAGCGTCGAGTGAAACAGTTTTTGATGATGAAACCACTGCATTTAAGATAAACGTCCATAACATTATTTTCAGCACAGTTGTAGCGTCAATGGAACGCCAGTATCTCGCAAATGGAGAATTGTGTGCCGATTTTTCCTATCTAGATCCGAAACGTTTCCCGGAAATATGTCTTAACAAGCTTCAATCTGGCGAACTAAATAAGTTAAGCAAACTCTTGCTAAAATTTGACGAAACAGCTATGGGTAAAAATTTGCGGATTGAACTAAGAAATTTAGCTTTACATAGGGAAAAACTAATTCAGACATAGAAGATTATAAAATAATCACAGAAGATCAGAGCCGGATTATACCTTTCGTAGGCCCTAGGCATAGCCGTTTTTGGGGCCTCCCCTCCTTCCCCCACTCCTACCCTTTTTTCAAAATATATGCTAAAATTTTCTTGCATATTTTTTTAACATTTTTATTAATATGGATTTTAATTTACAAATTTGTTTATCGAACTTTATCCAAAAATCGCAAAAAAGTAATATATTAGATCATAAGATTCTGCAAAATAATTTATTACCGAAATATATTATATTTTTATTTGTATCTTCATAATTTTGTGCAAAATACACTTGTTGTTTTTAAAGCTAAATTATTTTTGTCAACAAATTTTTTTCTCCCAAGTTTTTCGTAGGCCCCTGAATTTCGTAGGCCCTAGGCACGTGCCTAG
>NC_092210.1:4953771-4999406 GCF_043381705.1 Parasteatoda tepidariorum
ATATAATCAAGAAAAGAGTTCTTTGTCAGAAACTAGTTATTTTATCATGATCATGTAAAGTCTTTGAAAATTATTTTCCATTTTGTTACTTAAAAATATTTTTTGAGTGCTTAAAAAGTGCTTATTTTTGGTTGAAAGATTTGACTATGCACCATGTAAGAAATTTTTTATCTACATTCTAAATTGAGTAACATGTTCATTTAGTTTGGTCTTGTTTTGCTCCAAAAGGCTTAATTCATTATAAATTTTGCAGTTTATTAGAAGAAAGTGGGTTAGAGAAACGGATGTTTGAAAGCGTTGCCACTAGTTTTCATCATAATTTCAATAAGCAAGATCATTATAGAGTTGGATCAGCTTTGGTAAGTTGTATATAGTTGATTGATTTAATTTTTTTTTGTTGCATTGTCAGCAAAATGAAGAGATAAATTTCCTTTTTTAGCTTCAGATTTATTCATCAGTTGCTAAAATGAATTTTTTTCCACTTGAGGAGTATACCTTCCAAATTTTATTGACGTTTGCAATTATCTCCAGTTTGATATTTTGTTTGGCCTACTACGAGGCCTGAATTTACCCTTGGTGTTAATAATGGATTTTTTAAGCTCTAAATTATATATTTTATTTTTTAAACCACTTTCTCCTGCAATATTATTTTAAAGGATGATTTTTTATTGTTTATCAGATTTTTATTTTTATCATTTATCGGTTTTTCAATTTTTTTTCATAATATTATTATTTAAACTTTTATTTTATTTTTAACTTTATGCAATTTTTGCTTTATTTATATTTTCTTATCTTTGAAAAGAAAATCAAAATTTTCTATCACCAACTTTCCAAAATGAATAAAATTTATTCAAATACTATCAATTTGCTAGTACTCTGGGGTACTAGCATATTACCACCAAGACCTATTATTGCAGTACCTATTACTACATTTTACCAAGTACTGCTAATGGCAATAATAATTTGAACATTTTTAACTTTTTCTCTCTCCCCCTAACAACAAAAAACTACCAGAATGGAATTAGTTGTAAGAAACTTTGACTTTTCAATTTGATGGCTCATTAAACACTTATTCAATTGCTAATTTTAATTAAGTTTATAAGTTTTGTGAATCAAACTATATATTTATTTCATTAGCTTTATTTTTATGTAATGGTTTAATATTATTTTATTAAAACCTATTGTTGCTATTTATAATATTCCTTTTTCTAAGATAATTTCAACATTTTTCAAATGCTTACTGACCTATTCTTTTATTTGAAATAAATCAATTTGTAATAATCAATAATTAAAAATCAATAATTAAGAATAATAATTAAAAATCAATAAATTCAATCTAAGTCAATAATTAAAAACTCGTTGAAAATTATTGTTATAGTATTAGATTCGGTTGATTTTATCAACTTATGTGTCAATTCTTTGCTTTTAAACACTTGAATTTTTAGAAAACAAAAAATAAGTAAATTAAATTAATTTATGTGTACAGAAACATTGCTGTTGTTACAGCAAATATGATATTTTTACTTTAATGAGTACCTAGCTTGTAATGTAAAGATTCTTTAGGTAGCTTGCAAATTACTTAGGTAGGTAATTTGCAAAATAAACAATCTTTTGGCACATTAAAGAATCATTCTAGTTAATCTTCTCATCATCTAGATAATCTGTAAATTAATTGATGTCAATGTCAGATTCTGATTGACACAGGTTATGGCAACCAATAATTTACATAATTTTATCAAATATTTTAATATCGCCATCATTTGAGAAATACATATGGAGTACAATAATATCGTGATTCTTATTATTTTATTTATTTATAATTTTTTTAATGACGTCAGGCACTGAACTTTCGTTCTTTTTCTTTAAAAAACCCCGCATGTGTTGCTAATTTATTGTTAACTGGTGGGCATCTGTGTACCAAAGTCACAGAGGAGAGCAGCGTAACCCACGCCACACTGCCACAGAAACCCATTCATAGGGTGGGCTAGATTCTCATATCATGCAACAGACAGAGAAATATCCATGCCCCAGAGGGGGATTCGAACCCAAAGCCTTTGGCTTTCGCAGGCAGGCACGCTAACCACTCTGGCCAACTGTGATTCTTATTGATAACTATAATTCTGAATTCTCCTATATGATATTGCAAATGTGTTTCATGATGATAATTATTGAATACGATGTTAATGTTGATAATTTGGTTTTCGGGTAACGAAAATATTGACCAATGTAAAAATAATATAAATCAGTCAAATTGGTAATCTATTACAATATGCTCTTAAATGTCGATAATCTTTTACAATACATCTCAATATTAAAACCCATATTTATCTGATATAAGAGTCAAATGTCTATGTTGGCGACAGCTCAAAAAAGTAGTCGCTAATACATGCCTGAAATCAATATTTACGGACTCGAGGGTTGCCATATTTGACCAAAAATTTCCAGAAATTTTACTACACATGATTGCATTTTAATCTATCTATCTATATCTATTTCGTTTTTATAGTTTATAAGCAGTTATCTATGAAGACACTTTCTGTTTTATATGTTTGTCACTTTCTGTTTCACATGCTCAAAGATTAATGTTTATTGATTTTTTGAGTTTCTGTAATTTTTTCATATGTTTTGAAATAATTCATTTAACCTTCTTTGTTTAATTCTTTTTAGGTATTATTGCTACAAAATGAAGATCTCCTTCCTACCAAGGAGCAGAGGTTAATTTCCGTTTTCCTTCTTTACGAGATGTATCGTACTGAGCCAATACAAGCCAATCCATTTGCCTCTGTATTCATTCATTTATTGGTATTACATATTTTTCTTGCTTGTGTTCTTCTTTTTTATTATTTTATTTAATTGCTATGAAACATAACACTGTTTTTTAAAAAATATACTTCTTTGAATCTGTTAGTTCTAGTTGATTATAGTATTGCTACTGGTGCTGAAAATAAAAATAGCATTTAAAAAATATATGTGGTGTAAGAATGTAACAGTTAGGCGAATTGCATTATCTACTTCCTCGTTGATAGGTGCCAGCCAGGCCAGAAGGGAAAGCCCTCGGTTTCTGCAGTGCCATAGAGTCCAGACGAGAAAAGTCCCAAATAAATTAATAACTCTTACTCTTTTCCATAGAACAATCTAATTCAGCATTCATTCTTGATCCGGCAACACTGCATGTAGGCAGCTTTCACCAGTCATGATATTGCTGTTAAACTTATTTCCTTTTTTTAAAAAAATTTATTAAATGTTAATTTTCATTATTAAACTATTCTCTTTTTTTCCCCTCTTGCTCCACAAACTCTAAAAATATATGTATATTGAAATTTAAACCTCAAATGTCTTTAAATCTTGGAAAAATCCTAAAAATCATTAGTTTTTTTTATTTCTAAACAACAAATGTATTTTTTTATATATGTGCAGTTGAAGATCTCAATAGCTAAAACCTTTAAACACAAGGCTTTGTATTACTTAGAATATTGTGTCACTTATCATTAAACTTAACTACTAAACATGGCTACATATATCTGATGCAGATTAATATTCTAGTCAATATTTTAACAAAAAAACTTTAAAGTGCAGAAAATATGCACTTAGATATTTATTATTTCCAAAAAAAAAAATCAACAGATTTAGATATAAAATCTAACAAATTTATCAATTTCTGTTTGCTTTAGAGAATATGAAGTTAGCGCAGCTTATAGAGAATTGCTGTTCATAGGATTGCGTTATATAAATATCTTCTACTGTAGTAGGACACTTGATTATCTGAAGTATTTGAATCTATTTTGGATACGGGAAATATTTTGATTATAGAATTACTCATGAATAATTTTTTTAATTTTACGCTTTCTTTTAAAAACAAACAGATAAAAAACAGTGCAATATACTATTCAGTATTAATACAACCATTATTATAAGTGGCTTTTTGTGAAATATGGAAATTGATATTTTGTTTTTACATTTGCTTGTACTATTTTCTATATAGTAGACTCTTTTGTTTTGTATTTTAATAATCCATTTATAAAAAGCAGCAATTCTGTTTTTTTTAGCTCATTTTATTAATTTTTTTAAAAGTTGTTTTGATTAAATTATATTCCTTTGTAGGGCTTTTGCTCGATTGCATTTGTTTTGGAATTTTATATTTTTCCTATATAATAATTTTCTTATATAACATCACATTATCCACTAACATTTGAGTTTCGTGAGAAATTTATTTATCAATAGTAGCAAACTAAAACCTGAATTTTTAAAACAAATGATTTGTATACAACCTTTTTCATTGCTTTTGAATTTGCAAATCCTTATTTGACCTTTAATGATCTCTTTAACCCTTTCAAGACCATGCTTACATATACATGTTCACGACCCATGGTATCATATGCAGGGTTGATTGTGTCTGATAGTTTCTGGTAGTTGGTGATCTGGAAGTTTCCAGAGATCGAAGGTCCAGACGTTTCAAAAAATCATTGATCACAGAAGTTTCCGGAAATCAAATTTTCAAAGGTGGAACTTAAAAACACAGTTTATTTTATTTGTTTGTAAGGGAGAGCCAGAGAGATACTTTATAAGCTTATATTCATGATTAATATTCATTTTTTATCAGTAAATAGTTCTTATAATCATAAACTCAAGAAAGAAAGACATATTTGTAAATTTCAACTACTTCTTCAGGTCATCGTAGGTATGTGTAAATGGTATAGGTATGTGTAAAATTTTAAATATATTTTAAGTAGACTAAAAAATATTGAGAAAAGGGGAAAAAAAACTTTTTAAAATTTTTTTCAATTTAAACCGTTTTTTTTTTAACTCAAGAAATTTTCCGGAATTTTGACTTGGACTCACAATCACCCCTGCATATGTAGAATTTTAATTAAACAATTTAATTAAACATTATCTTACAAAAAATTTTAAGATATTGTTTATTTAAAAATTCAAGTTAAAGAAAATGTTTTTATCAATAAATGTGTCATTAAATCTTGTTTATATTTATTTTAGGCAGTGCAATTATGTAACATTTTGTGTTGTAGCCCAATAAAATTTGCATTTGACTGTTAAAATAAAATGAAATATTTTTATTTTATTTATTAATATTTGTGAGAAAGAAGGTTCAAATTATTTTGCTAATTAACTTATTTTAAATACGTTCTGATGTGCTTCTATTTGTTCTTTTTGTTTTAAAAGTTTACATTCATTACAAAAGTTATTTATGACCCCCGTGGCAGAATCCTGGTGACATAACAACATTGTCACAGAATATTACAGAGAAAGAATTTTCTTTTAGAAACTAAAAAATTTTGGTTTTTCAGAAGTAGTAAAGAATTTTGGTTTTCTGGCGAAATTTTTTATCTCTAAAATTATAATTAAAAGATGCCTTTTTCGCACATAGGAGGGGAAAGAAATGTTCGTGATTTTTCTATTCTTATTTGAGAAGAATGAAAAATATAGAATAATGAAGTAAAACATTTCTTTTCTGCAGAAATGTTGAAAGATTTTCCCCCCATGAGAAATCATTCTTTGACGAGCTCATCTTGCGCTGATATTCTCGTTAATCTACGAGGTATTTCAATCGTTAAGATAGTGATTGCTACAAATTTTTGCTTTGTTTTTTTTCAAAATCCCGATGTCTTTTATTGCTCAGTTATTATTTATATTCTCGTGAATTTTTAAAGTATGCCGATATTATTACAGCACGAGAAATTCGAATCTCGAATTAAAGAAATCTTTCTTTGACGCGCTTGTTTTGCGCCAATATTCTCGTTAATCCACGTGGTATATTTTTTTCGCGCAATTTCGACGTCAGTCTTTTTTCCGTAGTCACTGCTACGGATTACACAAATTTTTTTTTTTTTTAATATGATGATAATTTACGAAATGCGAAAAAGGAAATAATTTATGTGTTTTCTTGTTTAGTAAAGTGTGAGAATCTAGCCCATGATATTAGAATTAAAAAAAAATATTACATACACATTTAAAAATTAAATAAAATTTTTTTTTATTCTAATGGGTTTTCTTTTGTAAATGCAACGTTTTTGTTTTTTTAAATTTAGTTAGTAACATGTATATTTGTTATTATTAAAAGCATCTTGCAGGAAGATATTAGTGCTAAAGAGGTTTGTCGCAGAAAGCCCAAAAAAATTGTGCCACAGGGTTTATGGTGTATGACTAAATCTAATGAAATATTTTAAACCTGTTAATAGGGATAAATAAAAGTTTTACAAAATGCAAGTTGAAGTTTTATCAATAAATGTGTCATTAAATCATTGTTTTAATTGTACTGCTTATTTATTTGAAGGAGTGTAATCAGGTAACATTTTGTGTTGTAGCCTGATAAATTTGCAATTGATTTTAAATCAAATATTTTTATTTTATTTATTTATATTGAGAATGAAGGCTCAAATCATTTTAAGATATAAGTTATTTTAAGGTATAGATTCATTTGCTAATTAACTTATTTTACATATTCTGATGTGTTTTTATTTATTTATAAATTTTTTTTGTTCTGAACATGTATGGGTTATAGATTTTTCTCTTATTGTAGCACCCTCCTGAAGATGTCAAATCTAAAACCTCCGGAGAGTCTAGTAAGAAACCTTGGGCTCTGCCGAAGCTGGAAAGTTCAGAAAAGTATTTTCTCTCTCAACTGATATCTATGCCTACAAAAGATGTAAGATGATCCACTAAAATAATCAATTTAAAATTGAACATTGAACTAGCTAATTTTTAAACTAGTTATTTTCCTAACATACATTGTTGTGTTAGGAAAATAACAAACATTAAACCAATTATTTTTCTAATTTTTTTACATATATATTGGATGGGGGCTTGGACATTGTGACGACAACTCGTGGGGTCAGCAGAGGGGAGGATAAGGATTGATAGATTTATGAAGAATTAGAATGCAAAAAGCCTTATCGTTCAATTTGTTTTTGTAGATTAACATTTCTTTCAATTTGTTTTTGTGTGATATCAGTTTCATTGAGGAATGAAAAACTTGTTTGCACACAGACTGAACTAGTTATGTTCCTAATTTTTTTTAGCACATTTTGGACAGAAATATTCTGATTTTTTTTCTTTATGTTTGTTTACACACATTGCTTAAATCAAGACTTACATTACCTTAATGTTTACACACATTACCTAATCAAGTACTTGATTTCATCACTTAGTTGACCGGCAATTTTACATAGAAACTATGTCTTCTCACCGGCCATTATTTTGTAATTGAATATGGAAGTAAATTAAAACATTCTAATTAATTTCACCCTCAAATGTTGTTGGCTGATAACGATTTAACTCAACATTGCTAGTGCAATGATGAGTTCACTTGGCATCGGTCTGCAACGTTAATTTAACGTTAATAAGTCTGCAGGAAAAGACGAGTTAATTTGTCAGCAATGTGTTAACATTGGATCAAGTAACATTGGACTACTAACATTTCTCTATTTTGTACATATTTTAGGTATTGTTAAGTAATTTTGTCTATGCTTGTTTGCACATGTTACCTAGATTTCAGTACACCCTTTAAAATATTAAAATTTATGTTGTTTTTGATTATATATTTTTCGTTTAGATATATTTTTTAAATAAATTAATCCAACATTATAGTTTGGATTTTTATTTAGTTATAAGGCAATATAAACAAAAAAGAGCTTGATAAAATTATAGAGAAATGAAATGTTTCCATTTTAATTACTGAAAACCAAACTAATAATTGAACTGTAATCTTGATATCGTTGTATTTTGTTATGATGACAGCCAACGTCACCTTCCGTCATTACTACGAATCAATGACGGCAGCCTGTAGCTGCTGAACAGCGGCGCTGCCTTATCTTTCCATCGAGTATATAAACATGTTACTAATAGATGTTCATTCGCTGATCTTTGTTACTTGCTGCTAGCATGTTAGTTGTTATGTTTTGTTGGTTTATAAATATATATTTTAAGTTATCATGTTTCTTAATTGGAATACAACTCCAAGGATACTCACAGTTCAACAATTTAAACATTTTATCTTTGAAAAGATCACAGTTTTTAAATGAAGAGTAAATAAAACATTTTCTGCCTTAATATAATTATTCTTAATTATGTATACGTTCCTATTTATTTCTTAGCATCTATTCATAAGTTTGTAAATATATATGATTTAAATGTTTTAAATATATTTTCTAAAACTTTGCTTTCATTATAGTTTTGTTTGTTACTTTCATGCAAGTTTTCTTCTTTTTTCATGGTTTCAACCTGTTTTTTATGTTGCTTTTTACAAAAGGCACAACCCTTATACAAGCATATTTTTTTTCAATTTTTCTGTAGACCATTAATGTTTCAGCTTTTTCAGAGAAAATATTAGTTAACACAATTAGTTTGATTTGCGATTACATTTTACATATATTTTACTTTTTCATTCTAAAAGCAGTTGGTAGATTTTGCATCTGGGCTACCCATTTAATTTACAAGAACTTGGCTGTTTCTTTTACATTATTACTACTGTGATGTATTCTGAATATAAAAAGCTTTTATGTCATTTATTTTGAAGTTAAATGTAATAGAGACTTCGCATTTTGTGTTTTTAAAATGAAACTGGATGTGATAAATTAGTTTATTTATTTTTTTAAATTTTTTTATAGCTTTTTAAAAAAACTCCTCAACAAATTATTCAGATGGATGTTTCTGACATGCAGGTATGTTATCATTTTACACATTTAATTTTTCTAAAAGTATTTTTTTTTCCTTTTAATTTCTGACATATAATATTTTTCTTTACTTAAAAATTTTGTCACATTTGTAAATTAAAAAATACGAGTTCACTAGAAATATGTCTCAATCCCATATCTTTACATTTTACTGTACCTTTTTTTATAATTTAAAATGAAGTTTTGTTGCATTGTTAAAAATAATGCTATTTATAATCTTTCAAATTACAAAAAGTGTACACTGTTATCTCAATTAGAATTTGAAATAAAACATAGTTTTGTTTTCCCATGTTTAAAACTTCAACTTGTTCAAGTTAAAAATATAAATAAAGCATGAAAAATAATATGATAAGCATTAATTAAAAGAGAAGAAACACTATTAAAATAAAATATTAAAAAAATTATTGAAAGGCTGGTAAACAAAATAATAAAAAGATATAATCTCTCTATTAGCTCACACAATTATATCTGCAAAAAGGATTGCTTTCTAATATTGTATTAATATNATAGTTTTGTTTTCCCATGTTTAAAACTTCAACTTGTTCAAGTTAAAAATATAAATAAAGCATGAAAAATAATATGATAAGCATTAATTAAAAGAGAAGAAACATTATTAAAATAAAATATTAAAAAAATTATTGAAAGGCTGGAAAACAAAATAATAAAAAGATATAATCTCTCTACCAGCTCACACAATTATATCTGCAAAAAGGATTGCTTTCTAATATTGTATTAATATAGCCAAAGCAAAATATATCAATGCAATAGTGTGAGGAGCTCTCAAAAAATTGAAACTGAAATAATAGAACACATTGAGTAAAATATATATGAGATAAAGCATATCAAACAAAAAAAAAAACAGAGAAAAAAAATTCTATATTTATATACATAGAATATAAAGTATCTTGTTCTGCTTTATGTGAAATATTTATTGGCGGAATAACATTTTAATTTTTTTTTCTTCAGTCATTTGATGTAAGTGGGCTGCAGGTTGCTCTTGCAGAGAGACATTCAGAAATGTCTCAGACTAGCAAATGTGGAATTCCTGTAGTTCTATCACATCCTGATGATAAACCAATGTATGTATCAAATATTATTTTCATTTATCTACATCCTTCATTTTTTATGTATCTACCTACCTGATTACAGTCGAACCTGCCTATCTCGAATCTCGCGGGAAAGGGAAAAAAATTTGAGATAGAGAGGTTTCGAGATATACAGGTAAGTTTAAAAAATGAAATTCGAGCAGCAATGTTTAATTAAAAGAAACTTTAAATCATTTATGTTGTAAAGAATTTAATTATNCACATGAAACGTATAGTTCAAATTTTAAAGCTTTCTTGAATGTTTGAAATAAATCACTCAAAGCTTTGTGCAAACTAAACTTTTAACTTTTTTTTTCTTTTACCTTACCTTTACTCCTTTTTTGTTGAAGGATGTTCATAATAAGTTTGATCTATTGATTTGTAATTCAAATGTGTAAAATATTTTTGTGAGTAAATAGTTTTCTACAACTATTGATGATAATACTTGTTATTGCTGTAAAGTTTGCGCAAGATGATATCCATTTTAATTGGATAAAATATTCGTTCCCCCCCCCCAAAAAAAATCCTTTAAGTAAAAGATTAGTTTTTCTCGTTTTTTCTTTTTTTCCAATGTGGATCTGTTTATGTGAAATATCTCCACCCACTCAGAATTAGCTCTCTTGCAGTCAAATTATTCCCTTTCATCACATAATGAGAAACTTCTGAAAACACGTGCAATTTTTATTTGCATGAATTATTTTCGATGAATAAACACATTTTTATCTAAATAATCTGTATTTGGATTTTCATTTATATAACTTTAATTTTTTCTAACTTTTGATTTTCTGTTGCTTTTACTTTTCATTAATTGTATATTTTATGTTTTAATTCGCTTTCAAAAACTTTTTCATGTTATGTTTAATCAGCTTGGGTGAAGAATGGTTTATGTCTGTGCAAACTGATTCTAAAAAATAAAAAAAAAATGCTTTTACGCGTAGGCTAACAGGAATTGTTTTTCTTCATCATGGCCTATTGTTGCTGTATAATAACTCTTACAGATTACCAGTTTCTTACCTTATTGATTTGTCAAACCTTGGTAATCCTCAAAATTCAACAGATGACATTCCCGTTGTCATTTTTGGGATAAATGGACATAAATCATTCTTCCCACTTTTAGTTTTAATTCCTCATGTTGAAAAGACGGCGGTCAAAAATTCCCGACGGAAAATGAATTTTTCGAATCCGACGTCCGCTCGGACGGCCATTTTTCCTTTAATGTTCTTGATACATTTTAAATTTTTATTATCTTTCAAGAGTCTAGCGCCTCACTTCTAAAATGACCCTCTAATCTGTAAATGCAGCAGCATACTGCACATGGTGGAATTGATGTTTTCTCTGTCTGGGAGTACTGCAGTGGTTTTAAGGGGCTTTTCAGCAATGAACTTACAAAAAAACACGTTACGTACTGGTCTTAAACAAGAAGCGTTAAACGCAATTATGAACATCTACCTAAATGGAAAACCCCTTTCAGATTTTTGTGCCGAAACTTCTGTAAATCATTGGCTTGATTGTGGAATAGGCAAAGGTCATATTTGATTCATTTAAAAAACGCAGTACCCTCGGATAAATTTACCTTTGTCATTTAAATTATTTCATAAAAGAAATGCTAGGTTACTATTAGTAACCTAGTATTTCTTTTATTACTGTATATTGTAATTCTAGTATTTGTAATCCTAGTACTTAAAAAGTACTTAAAAGGTGCTTATTTTTTGTTGAAAAATATGGCTATGAGAAGAGTATAAAGAAATAAAAGTATATTTACATACTTTTATTATACTATACATAAACATATAAACATACTTTTATTACACTATGCATAATAAATAATATATAGTATACTGAAAGTATATTTATAAAAGTCTAATAAAAAGTCGTAAATTATTTTCAATTTCAATTATTTGCAATTTAATAATTCACAAAAATTTTACTCTTCACGATTTTGTCTTTTTTCTCCATCATACATTTATTCATATTTGTAAAAATAATTTAACACTTAATAAAAACATAAGATTTGTCCTTCATTAATTTTTGTAATTCATTAATTTTCATTCATTAATTTGTACTTAAATCTTCATTAATTACATGATCAATTCTATCCAGTATATTTGTTAAAAAAGTTTTTAAAATCTAGTAAAAAAATAGATCTTAAGGGATTTATTTTTGGTAATAAGCTAACTGAGTTCCATTTTATGAACTGATCTCAACCCCAAAAATATTTTAATGTAGCATTGCTGAAGAAAAGTGGAATCTTGGAAATTTTGCATATTTTTAGGTTCGGAGAAAAGCTATTATACAATTTGATATTAAAAAACCGACTACAAACTATTTTTACTTACTTCACAATCTTGCTAACACAGTCATTTGTCGTGCCAACATCTGTTAAAAACTATTTCCGTGTTAAGAAGAAATTTCTGTTGTGTTAATATATATTTTTTTTTATTGTTATTCTGAAAACCCAGAGAGTGAGACCTAAATTATTTTATCTTTGTGTCCTCTAGTAATATCTGAAAATACCAATTTAAAGTTAGATTTTATGTAAAATCTAAATGGTTTTTTTTCCTTATTGTGATTACTTAGAGAGAACATTGATTCAGCCGCCTTGAAGAGTGCTCGAGAGGGACTCCTGTGTGGCAGTGATGCTCCCGTTCAATCTTGTTACAAACCAGAATGCATACGATTAGCTCCTCCTCTTCATGCATTTGATGATGAAGTACTATTCATTATTAANCCAAGCTTCATCTATCAAAAGGTACCTCAAGATAGAATCAGGCTACCATGTCTTATGTACTAGTGATTCGGTATTTAATATTTATAGTGGTAGTTACGCCACATTACTCGCCTTCCAGAATTTTATCTGTGATAAAATTCGATGAACGAATACCACTAGTTGATTTATGCTGTTTTTTCCTTTCTTTATTTTTATATCATATTTGCTCATTATATTTTTTTCCCTTCATTTTTTTTGTTTATAGCATTTCGCTCATTATTATTATTTTCTTTTTTTTTGTTTATAGCAAATCTCGCATTATTTTTTTTCTTCATTATTGTTAATTGACCGGGAGACTATATTTACTTCACCGGTTTTTTTTGTAATTTTCTTTTTTTCTCATGGTCGAAATCAGTAAAAGTTTCTACTACTATAACAAAAATGTAAATGAAAATGATAAATATTAATGCAAGGATCAGAACCCGTGAGAAGAAATTTAAAATAATCATAATAATTTCATCACTGGAATATAGAAATTCAAACAAATCAAGTCATGAAAATGAATAAGTAAATTTAAATCTAAAATCTCTCCCATATATTTTATAAAATAAATGAACTCAATATTTCACAGATAAAATTGTTGCTACAATTTAATTTTTGAATTCAAATCTGTTTCTACTTAATAGAGATATTTTTTAATAAAAAATAAATGGTAACCAAAATTTATTCAGAATTAACTATTTTTTTATTATATTACTTTATGGGAGTATAATCATTTCATATTATGTATTAGTGTTTAAGCTAAAGTTTTGTTAAAATTATCCTATGTTTTTTGTTTATTTTTAAATTCTTCTAATCTTTAAAAGTCGTTTCTTACTATATAAAGATAAACTGATTCTGGGCCCCAGAAAATTGCACTAGAGGCAGCCCGTGCTGCTTCGTTAACCAGCTCATTACTGGGAATACCCATTAAGGTCTGGTTTCTTAGGACAAGCGCCTTATCTGGGCGTCAGCGGGACGTCAACGTCCCACTGACGCCAACAAAATACTGGTTTGTTAGCTCAAGGCCTGGTTTCTTAAAACTGGCGCCTTATCTAGGCGTCAGCGGAAAGTTAACGTAGAGCTGACGCCAAAAAAATACTTTTTTGTTAGCTCAGAGTGAGCAGTCGGTCCAACGCAGACATTATCTCTCATTGCGCATGCGTTAATAACGCAAACAAATATTTATTTTGAATTTTTATTGATTTTGTTATTGTCGACCAGTGTTTTAGATAACAAATAATGACTTTGTCCAAGAAAAAACATATTATAGCTGAGCTAAATGAAGAGTGCTATGTTTAATGAAGAAGCTATGTTTAATGCAGGGTTTCCACGGTCCTTAAAAGTTCTTAAAAACTGTTTAACTTTTATTTTGGAAAATAAGGGCCCTTAAAAGTACTTAGTTTACGAACAAGGTTCTTAAATGTGCTTAATTTTTCTGCATCTCTATAGTTGCTATTCTCTATAATCTCTATAATTTTTCTCTATAATTTTTCTGCATCTCTATAGAACAATTTTTCAGTTCAATGTTTTAAAACAAAAAGTCGTTCTTTTATCACCTAGAATTAGATCATGCGTGGAGGGTAAAGCATTTTAGTGAGACAAGAAGGGATGTGTGTGACATGGCTACAGGAAAGGAGAATAAAGCATGTCTTTTTATTAATATATTTGTTCTTTCATTAATCTATTCTGCCTTTTGCCTGTAATGATACTCTATGAGAAGAGTGACATTCTAAAAGAAAAGTATAGAGTGTGGACATGGGAAATATTGCAGATGGCAGAGATTGTGCTTTTTTTTTGGGGGGGGGGGGCAGTTCTAAGGTACTTAAGTAGGAGACCCACACTGACCTTTGACCTTCAAAATTGACAGAATTCAAGAAATTCAATTCCACTAGCAATGCATCTGCTAATAGGAAGAAAGTAATACCCTAAGAAAAGAAGTATGAGAAAAACTTTTGAACTAGAATCTGTAACGAACATTATTTTCAAAAATCTTGGAAGAATTAAATAAATTTGTATAATATTTCAGTGTGTAATAAGTAACTGTAAATTTTTAATAAGCAGCAACATTTTTCAAAATTCATGATTGTACTAAAATTAGACAGATATGTAATAAACAGGGTTTGAAAGATCCCATCCCACCTAGGCTTTATATCAAAAACCTGAGATTTATTTAGTTTCTGAAGAAAAACCAAGTTTTTCAAAAATATTTTAATTTTTTTATTTCTGAGTACTAAATAATGCATGATTTGCTCCTAACAAGAAAGTTAAATGTTAAGTAACTATTTATAACCATTTTTCTCAGTCAACATTGCAACTTAATATACTGTTTCTTTTTTTCTTTTTTATATTTTTTTAAAAGTTTCTATTCAATTTTTGGTTGTCTTAAAATTAATAAATGTTTTTCGTCAGATTGTTTAGTAATATTAAAGTTAATTCCTAATATCAGTTTTGACTGTAAATAATTGTAAAACTCATCTTAAAAGTAAATGTAACACATTTGCTGTTGAGGAATAATTTCAAAATGGTTAAGTTGCATATTACTTTCAATATATTTTTTGTAAAATTCTTCAATAGATTTTTCAAAACTTTTAATTCACCATAAAAATAAAATATCAAATCATAATATCAGAGAATAATATTAAGAATTATACAGGATGGTAAAAAAATATTACAAGTAAATGTCTATAAATTATGAAAAAATAATTTATAAATATTTGCTAATTAAGTAACCTTACCAATTTTCTAGCCATAGTAATGCGTTGATACTTTTTAAAAATCATTTTGGACCCTATTATTAATATGTTTCACCGAGAACTGTTAAAAAACATATTTAGAACATTATAGTTTGAAAATTATAAATCTTAAACATAATTGTATTTTTATTCCATAAAAATTTTATAAAAATATTTATTGCAGTGAATTTAAAAAATATATATATTAAGTAAAGCTTAAAGAAGCAAAAGTGGAATGATTCAAGGTGCTTAGATATAAGTATGACCTGTTTTTACTTAAAATAGGACATAATTTGACATGGCATAGTTAAGAAAACTACTCTCATGCATAACTCTAATTCAACTTCTTACTACTAAATTTTTTTTTAAATATATACCCTTATAAATGAAGCATTTTGTTAATAGAGAAAAAGAGTTTTTTTGGCATAACTGAATATTTACCAAGATTGGCCCACAGCTGAATATGTGATGCATGTCTAGTAGCGAAATATAAAAACTTGTAATAATTTTTTCAATATTTTTCCAAAATTTCTTTATTTACTCTTTTTTTAATATATTTATGAACCTAATTTTACAATTCAATTTCAATAAAATGATTTAAAAGGGAATACAATCCTTAACAATCTGAAAATGTTTTTAAAAAACCCGACCCGGGTTTGCAAAAATTGTCTGGTTACTACTTTGGCGAGCCCTGAAACAATTATTAAAACAATTTTATCAGAACTTACATTATAATAAAATTGTTTTTTGTTATTTTTTTTATTATTGATTTTTTTAAAGAAAGTTAAATAATTAGCACTGTCACTGGTGGTATATATTTGTTCGATGATAAACAATCATACTATTTTTAAGGTCCTTAATTTTTTTTAAAAAAGTCCTTAAAAGTGTTTAATTTTTGCTTTGTTAAAAGAGTGGGAACCCTGTTAATGTCAAAATCAAAATCTTGGCTGATTTCAATGTGCTGTTGGATGTTGTCCGCCATTGCTTCTGTGGTTAACGTCACATTGTAATCCAACTGCAGTTGAGTTGGACGGCAATTGTAGTTCCAGATGAGCGTTCGATGATGTTTACTATTAAACTCACAAATAGACCAATCAGAGGTTAGCGCTGATTTCCAGCTGACGGCGTCCTGTCCTAAGAAACCAGGCCTTAAGACGTTTTAAGCAAAATTTACAGTTTATTTCACTTTATAAAATACTCGGTCGAACAATCTTTAAAAAATTTTTGCTTACAAATCGTTGACCTCTGGAGCTTTTTGAATACATTTTTTTCCTAATTTTTTCTTTTCCTAAACTCAACATTAATTCCTCATTTGAAATTTTTCTACTTATAATTTTTTTTGTATTTTGCTTTTAAGAAAATTTTGAAAAATAATGGGATTATAATGTCTCATGTAAGCATTTCTCATACTTATGTAAGCATACCCTTGTCAGCAAAAGTAAGCAAATCGCGCACCCCATCCTTCGCATTAGAAGCTTATGTAATATTTGAAGGAATTCTTATATGCTGTACTTTTATTTCATTTTTAGGACAAATTTATGTTCTTATCGCTCTAATAAATAATTACAGGTCTCAAAGTTGTCTTTAAATTCCTTTAAAAAAGTAAAGTGTCCTTAATTAAAAATTTCAGTAAATGTCTTGAAATTTGTGTATTTTCCAACTTTTTTTGAAGTTAGCAGCAAGAATAAATATTATTTATCTGAAAGAGAATTGAAGAAATTTCAAATTCTGAAATTCTGTTATACACCATGAAACAAAGTATATATAACAAAATGAATGCCTAAGTCTTCATAGCGTGTCATGTATGGTATTATTTTACTTCTATTGTTAGAGACAATTACCCTCTATTGATTTTAAGGAGAGAATTTTGTATTTTAGCTCGTATTTTTCAAGAGAGAATTCTCATTTTTTAAAAAAAAAGTTTATTTTTTTGCTTAAGTGCAGAACCTATTGAAACTATTACCAATTGCGTATCTGTAAATCCTGGAAATTGCTTTATTAGAGAATCAGCATCCTTAAATTTTGAGACAATTTAGTCCTTATTTTATGTATTGTTAATAATAGGTAATTAAAAATATCTCCTTCTGATAGTTCAATTGCCTCTTAAAAAAAGAGAATTTTCTAATAGTTAGTTTCTTTTTCCTACAACCTTTTTGGAAAAGAAGAAAAAGTAATGTAGCCTTAAAAGGCAGCAATAAATTTGTTTTTATCAAATTTTATAACCATCCTTGAACAGCTGTCCCAACTTTTTGGTTTTACAGCTAATGTTCAACTCTGTAGTCTTGTAATTTTGAACCCAATCCAGAAAACAATGAAACTCCTGGATCAAGTATTGGGAGAAAATTTGCCTTCTAGGACTTTTTGATGGAGCTAACCCACATTTACATGGCGAGGAAAACCATGAAAACCTCCTACGGTTGGCCTGGTTGTAAGGGTACTCTAAGCCATGATCGGTCTACCACTGAGAATGTTTTACGTCAGCCCTGTGGTTAGTTCAAGCTGGATGTGAAACTCAAATTGACCAGCCATTGCTGGGATTTGAACCTGGTTCACCTCTTTGAAGGGCTATCCCAGGTGCCACCATAGCTCCATCTAATTTCTGAAAAAAAGTGTCAATTTTTTTCTGGAATTACAAGAAACAGGGATAAATTTCTTCTGTTTTTTTCAATGTTATAAAAAGAAAATTTCTGCTTTTTCAAGGAAAGTACTGCATTTACAGATTCCCGAAAAAAAAATTTAATTTTTTGCACTTTTTCCTACTTATGAAAACATGATTTAAAATTACACACTGTAATCTGCATTCACAAGAATTTAAATTACAAATTATAATTTACAGTCGCATATTTTATAAATCTCATTTCAAGTTTGCATTCACGCAATTTAAAAAACACACACTGAGATTCATATTCATGCAATGTAAAAGAGAAAAAAAATTGATGAAAATTATGCTTTGATATTTTTTTTATTAAAATGTTGATAATTTATGGATATATGTTTCCTATATCTTCCTATATTTCTTCTTGCTAAAATTTAAGTAATTCTTTCAATTTTTTAAAATATATTTTGAACTTTTTGGATTTTAATTTTCAGCTCTTTTGTAGCTGATGAAAGTATTACAAATTATGAATATTCCCACAATGTGTATCATTTTTTAATTTAGCTTCAGATTCATAAACATGCATGGGATATACACTATTCATAAACATTCATGAAACTCGCTGATATAGGAAGTTCATCTTTTTTACTTTAAATGTTTCAAGGGTTTTGAGGGTTGGTGAGACAAATAATTATAAATCCAGGGTTGAAAAAAACAAATAGTTTTGCTTGGTATTTACTTACTTTTTTAAACCCTGGTTTAATAAATATTGATCTCAGACCATGCAGAATACGTAAAAACTTGTAACATTTAAAAAAAAGAATCAGTATTGCTTAGAAGCTCTGGACAGTTCCTTGACATATAAATTTTTTTTTGCAAATATGTCCTCTCTTTATTAAACAAAATTAAATGATGCTAAGATTTTAATATTTTTTTCTTACTGTAAAATTTGTACCTTTGTATTTTGGAATTTTGTTATTATAATTTCTAAGCATGATTTTATTTTATTTTTTTTTAAAGGAAAATTTAATTGAAAAGCTGTTATAAATTATTCTTATACGAATTATATAGTTTTTTCTGTTATTTTTCGCTGGAAGATGGATCGCTAGTTTACTGCATCACTAGTTTGATGTGAGACATTATAAAAATTTGTGCTACTAGTTTTTGAAGCAGTATTACAATTTTGCTCCTCTAGAGCAGTTATGACTCAGGGGATGGAGCATTCACCTTCCAATGAGCTGAACTGAGTTTGAATCCCAGCAATGGCTGGTCAAAACTAATTCCACATCTGTCTCGCACCAACCACAGTGCTGACTTGAAATATCCTCAGCGGTAGACGAGTCATGAATTAGAGTCCTCTTACCGTCAGGCTAACCGTGGGAGGTTCCTGTGGTCTTCCTCTCCATATAGTCCAAATGCAGGTTAGTTACATCAAAAAGTCTTCCATGAAGGCAAATTTTTTCCAATACTTGATCTAGGAGTTTCCTTGTCTTCTGGATTGGGTCCAAAATTACAAGGATACGTAGTTGTTCATTAGTAGTTGTAAACTCAAAAATTGGGTCGGCAGTTCAACCACGGTTATAAAATGAAATTTTACAGTTATAAAATAAAATTTTTCTCTTCTGCTTAGCTGGTGTGGATGAATCTGACTAATCCATCTGAACATAAAGTTGCGTGGGACATGTCAATGTGTGTCAGTAACACGGCTGGTGTGGAAGCAAAGCGACTAATGGCAAAAGCATTCAAAACTGCTCTCTCCCCCCCTCAGACACAGCAACTGGTATCGGAGCTAGAGGTGGATCCTAAACTTGTTTATCATGTAGGGCTAACTCCAGCAAAGGTAAGCATCTGGTAATAACATGATGCATAGCGTTTTTAAAAAGTGCTTAAAGGTGCTTAGTTTCGACTTTCGTTTTTTAAAAGCCCTTAAAAGTGCTTTTTTCATTAGGTGTTTTTAAAAATTGCTTAATTTTTTCCTTTCTGAAAATGAGATTTTTCTTTATCGTGTCAATTTTCGCTGTGTATTATGCAAAAGTGTGGTTTTCACAATTCATTCAAACACAATGCATTTCGGCCTATCATCGGTCCATAACGTATGAAAACGCCAATCATGTGACATGTTTGATGAAATACGCGCGAGTCTGCAATCGTGCCTACTGAGCTGGGTTCAGTGAGTTTCTTGCACTCTCATGTGCAACTCTGCTGCATTGTGCAAGATATTCTCGATTTCAAGCTTCATTTTCCACCCTCTGAAATCGAACCAAAAAATCTCTCAATTTTTTTATATCTTTTTAGCTCAATTTTCCCCTTTTGAAAATGAAATTGTTTTCTTCTTTTTTTTATAATTTTCACCACATATTATGCATTGTTCTATTCACCCAGAATCTATTTCAGCGTGCCGTTGCTCCATAGTGTATGAAAGCGTCAGTAGTGTGTGAAAGCGCTTTACCATGTCAATTTTTGTCACATACTAAGCGAAAGTGTGCTTTCCACGTTGTTCTATTCATTGTTTTCATAATTCATTCACCCACTATCTATTTTGGCATATGAAAGCGCCAATCATTTGACATGTTTGATGAAATGCTTGCGAGTCCTCATGTGCATCTACTGAGCTGGGTTCGGTGAGATTATTGCACTCTCATGTGCTGCATTTTGCAAGATATTCTTAATTTCAGGTTTCAATTTCCACCATCTGAGATCGAACTGAAAAATCTTTCGATCACTTTTTAAGGGCTAATATAATCGAGAAAAGAGTTCTTTGTCAGGAACTAGTTATTTTATCATGATTCTGTAAAGTTTTTGAAAATTATTTTTTGCGTTTTGTTAATGTATATAGTGCTTAAAAATATTTTTTGAGTGCTTAAAAAGTACTTATTTTTGGTTGATAGATTTGGCTATGCACCCTGTTTTAATTTTGCCTCATTTGTGCTATGAAAAGTTAGTAAAAAAAGTACAGAGATGCAGCTGATAGTTCGAGGTTATTTAAAATAAAGCATTATGCAAAAGATGCGACATATTTTAATTTTTAATGAAAAACTTGAATTTTCTTTCAAAATAACTTGTCAAGATTTATTAAATTAAAAAATTTATTGTGCTGATGCTTATATTTAACAATTTTTTAAACTTTTTCATAGTTTCCTGAGTTAGTTGAGATGAATCCTACAATAGCATTTGAAACGCTAATACGTTTGATGTCGTCCAATCAAATAACTGAGTATGATTTTATATTTATATCCTTTTTTTATTTAACTAACATTGATGTCTAAACTAAAAACAACCATTTATAGAAAGGTACCTGAAATTTGTCACTTCTGACACATTTTCTTTTTTTGTGATTTAATTAAAACTATTTACAATGTTTCATAGTCACTACCCTTTGTGCATTTTTTTTAGAATATTTGTCAAAAATAAAACAAGAAAAAGCTCTTATACAATAGGGGTCAAAAATTAATAATTAGGGAAGCAACGGAAACGTTAAAAAAATATGGTATAGATATGATTTGAGTGTATGTAATATGTCTGTATAATTATTATATATTTTTATAATTTATTAATACACTGGAAAGATGCTATGAATTGTGGAATTTTAATTGTCACTAAATTAATGCTTAAAATTAAATATCTATAAAATACTGTTCGTTGTTTATTATGTTCAATAAGTACATAGCAATTAATAAATGTAGTTTTACGTGCTTTAATTATTTTCAGAATTATAGATTTTGGAAATTTACCTTCGGATAGTAGATCCTATTTGTTCACCCTAAAACTCCTACCCTAGTCTCTTTGATTGCTTAATTAATTTTTTTTTCCAAATGCATTTCCTTTTATTTTTTTTGCAATCATATGTACTTTTCTTTGTTAACATCAAAATAAACCATCTTCAAAATCGACATTTTTGCACACAATTGTTTCAAACCAGTGTTTACCAATGTAAATTTGGCAAAAGTACTATGCAAGTTTCCCACAGTCCTTAAAAACTGCTTAATTTTTATTTTGAAAACTAAAGGCCCTTAAAAATACTTATTTTTGGTACAAGGTTTTTAAAAGTCCTTAATTTCTTGTTAAATTGAAAATTTTTTCTTTCACCTAGAACAGTGGTTACCAACTGGCGACCCGCGAACCAAAATATATTAGTTGTCATTTCTTTGCGGACAATTTTCATAGAAAATCTATATGAGTTTTAAATACTTTTAAATTTTATATCTTAACAATTTTATATCTGTTTCACATTAATTGTTTAATACATAGGTGCACATTAAAGTTATTGTAGCCAGAATTTTTTAACATGCAATTAAATATTTTTAAAAATCTACTTCTTATTTTTATTTGTAATTCAATACTTTTGTTTTGTACAACTTGATAAAAATCTGAAAATAATATTTAATGTTTCTTCAAACATAAAAGAGTTCTATATAAAATTTTGATAAAGTTGTGGCCCTGGTGTTTTTAATTGCGGCCCCCGGCCTCATGTAAGTTGGAAAACCCTGACCTAGAATGAGACCCTGGAATGAGGATAGAGCGTATTGAGAGACTAGAAAGAATATATGCGAGGGGGAGGATACAGAAGGCATGCCCTTGTTGTGGTAGTTTTATTAAAATATTCTTCTTTTTGCCTGTGTGAGAGATTTGAAAGAAAAGATTAGAGTGTGGGGCTGCATGTTGGAGAGATTATTTATTTATTATTTTTTTTAGTAAGTTCTGAGGTGGTCACATTGATTGTCACTATCGACAGAGTTCAAGAAATTAAATTCTACTAGTAGTGCTTATATAAAAGAAGTAACACAAAATCAAAGAAACAACTATCAAAGAAACAACTCAATCAAACAAACTCAATCAAAGAAACAACTATTTCTAAAAAAAATGAAGAATCAAATGTGTATGATATTTAAATGTGTTACAATTAACTAAGTTTTTTAAAAGCAGTTACTTTTTTTAAAATTCATAATTGTATTAAAATAAATAGTCCTGTAATAGATACAATTATATCAATGCTTGCAATGTTTGTTTTAAAGGTAAATAATTGGCACTGTCACTGTGGGATATATATTTTTGATAATAAATAATTATTATACTATTTTTTTAATGTCCTTAATTTTTTAGAGAAAACTCCATAATTTTTTCAATAAAAGTTCTTAGAACTCATTAATTTTTGCTTTGACAAAATAATGGGAGCCCTGAACTGGAATATTAAGAAGCTTGATGAAATTTTTTTGTTTATTTTGAACAAATTTTACTTCTAATAAAATTGTTGAATGTTAAAAATAATGTACTCCAAATTATTTATTATCACAGTTTTAAAATGTCTTATGTAAAATAACAAAAAATTTCTATCTCAAATTATTGCCCCTAATACCTATAAATGGTGCTCCAAATAGTTCCAAAAATTTAAAAATAGATATATATTTTTGATTGTTACGAAATGAATGCGAATCAAATAAGTAAAAGTATCTGCTGCAAAAAATCTGATTGTATCTCTCTTAATGTTTGAGCCTTTCGTAAGAAAAAAAGAACTGTTGTATTTTAAGTTTCAAAAAAACTGTGTTTCATTCAGAAACATACATGTTTTAGTAATCATTTCATAATATTTTTTCACAAAGCCTATTGTATTGTAATCTCTTACCATGCATCATTACAGATATTTAATATTATTGTTGAATATATATATATATATAAAAGTTCAAAATATAGAGAAAATCTGGAGAGAAAAAAAGATATCTCTTCATCAGCTCACACAATTATATCCACAAAAAGGAGTGCTTTCTAATATTGTATTAATGTAGCCAAAGTAAAACATATCAATTATTTTGTCTTGGCTATATTGATAAAATATTAGAAAGCACTCCTTTTTGCGTATATAATCGTGTGAGCTGATGAAGAGATTGATGAGATATCTTTTTTTTTTCCTGAATTTTTATTCGTTTTTTTTATGTTTTCTCTACATTTTGAACTTATTTTATGAGTTCTATATTTTTGCAGCTTATGCACAGTAAATAAAACTTAATGATTTTGTTCGTTTTTTTTTGTATTTATTTATTGTGCTATATATATAATCAGATAAAAAAATTTCTAACATAATTGCTAACATTTTTATGTATTTCCAGCTATTTCACAGTACTGGTCAATATGGAGTTATCTTTACATTCCATGGAAGTAGTGAATAGGTTAACCACAGTAAGAATTAATTTCTTTATTTTTCCTTTTCTACTCATACTATGCTTTTGTAAGCGTTATTGTTGTGATTCTTGTGCAAGGGCTGCTGAGATAATCAAAACACACTCACCCATAGCCAAGCACCTATCCCCAATTTTTAAGGCTTCATCTTTTAACAGCCATTATAGGAATGCCACGTAATTTTAACCCAGGTCAGACGAGCTGGACAATGCTGTGACTGGTACCTGTCTCTCCAAAATAACCAATGAGGGGGTTTTCAGGCTTAACAGATTTGACCTTGCTACGTATACATTTATTCAGATTCCATAGTTGAACCACCAGGAGAGCAAGTGATATATTTACTGGAGTATCCGACAGGAGGGATTGTATTCTGGGGGTACCCTGGAATTCTGGGTTTTTCGTATCTTTCTTACGGATACTCTTCCGAATTTCCTCTGGAAACTAGATGCAGGGCATGGTATTATTAGAATTCTGTGTATTTCAAGACCATCGAATGACCATGACTTCTGCGAATCAAAAACTTGTAATCCGACAAAATTTTGAAGCTTTTTCTAAATCGGAAAGCGTTTACATTACATTCTTTTAACAATTGCATGAACGACTACATCTTACATGATTCTTCTGCCAATTTGATTTGGTGGATTTTCGCCACTTTGAATACTCGGAACTGTGACAGAATCTGCTAATATTGTAATTCTTATTCGCGCGATTTCAATAACAAATATTGATTTATGTATTTACCTGATTTAAAAACTACACATTGCGATTCATGTTCATGCTATTTAAGAATCGCACATTGCGATTCCTATTCAAGCAATTTTAAAACCTAATATTGCGATTCATATTCACGTGTTTTTAAAATCCAATATTGCAATTCGTATTCCTGTGTTTGTTATATCAAACATCGACTTTCGCATTTATATGTCATTTAAATAATACAAATTGCGATTCATATCCATGTCATCTAAAAATTTTGCACAGTTATTAGTATTTACATGATTTAGAAATTCAACATCGCAATTTGTATTTTTGCGTTTTTAAAATCCGATATTTTTATTCATATTTATGCGATTTTTAAATCCAATATCGCGATTCTTGTAAGAAGTCCGTTTTTTCTTGAATTAATTACATTAAAGGTGTGATATTCTGCATTAGTAGGTAATTTAATTATAAATGTTGGTTTAAAAAATTATATGAAACATGCTTGTTTGTTTGTTGGCTATTAATTTTTTCCCATAACATTTTCAGGGCGTTTCATTTTGTGCCACAATTAGGGTTTTACATGATAATCAAAACATGTAATACAATAATTATAGTAAAAAGCTCTCACAATTTTAAAATTCTGTGCATCACTATTGTTAAAAATTATGTGTAGTTGTTTAATGCAACATTCTTACTTTTACATACTGTTATGAATTCCAATATGACTGAAATAATATTATTTTTTTCTCTTACAGTCAGTAGATCTTCCAACAGAATTCATCCATTTGTATATATCCAACTGCATCAGCACATGTGAAACAATTAAAGACAAATACTTACAAAACAGGCTGGTACGACTAGTGTGTGTATTTTTACAGTCACTAATCAGAAATAAAATTATCAATGTTCAAGTAAGTTTAATTTAATTTTTTTAATGCAATTTATTACTCTATTTGAATGATCTGTAAGTTAACATAATTTAAGTTAAGAAAACAGTACATAGATTAATTCCAGTAGAACAAAACCACCTCTCCACAGCTCTTGGAATTGCATTTTACCTTTATTTATTCTTCCCCTCAACCACTGTGGTGTTTCTTGTTTTATTTTTTTATCTTTTTTCTCTCTTGACTACTGTGGTTTTTCTAGTTTTGTTTCTCACCTTTATTTTTCCATTTTTTGTTGGCAACTTTACATATAATATTTCACATCATTTTTGTTTCTTATTCATGTCTGACTAATCTTGAAAATGGGTGCCTATTTTTAAGTGCTTGAAACAAAAATCTACTGTTATTTTCAATTTCTATATTTTTGAAGTGAATGAAGTTTTTAATCAAGTTAAAATAGTAATTATGCATTAAATTTTGAAGTTTTGAACTAACATAAAAGCAATTAGTAAATAAAAAGAAAGCCTTATGTAATCAGTTTTTTACCTAAAGTAATTGTGATATGAATTTGTTTTAATTCTTTATTAATATACTGCATTGAGTTCACAATATATTAGAGTTACCTACATTATTGATATTGCTTCTGAACATTTAACTCATGTTAAATTTCAAACACCATAAATAATCAAGGTTTTGTTATTCTTTGACTAATGTTTGAATCCATATAATTTTCCATTCTGTCTCATTGTCTGATATTGAAAAACAGCAACATACGAACCTTATATTTACCGATATTACATTGGAGTCATCTTCATCATAATTGGCCTGACAGCCCAATAGGGGCCAATGCCTACCTCTGAAGATTTCTCCATAACGACTTCCGATTTATCTTTGATCTACGATTCTTTTCACTAATTGCAAGAGAGCCACAATGACTCAGGGGATAGAGCTTTTGTCTTCCAATGAGGTGAACCAGGTTCGAATCCCAGCGATGGCTTGTTGATATGAATCTCGCATCCGGCTTGCATCGACTACAGTGCTTATGTGAAATATCTTTGGTGGTAGACGGATCATGGGTTAGAGTTCCTTTGCCATCAGGCTAACCGTTAGAGGTTTTCGTGTTCTTCCTCTCCATGTAACGCAATTCCATTTAAAAAGTCCTCCACGAAGACAAATTTTCCCAATACTTGATCCAGGAGTTTGACATTGGAGTACTAATTTCAAAAAGAAAAACCATAAACAAAAATGTTAAATTATTGAGTTTATTTGGGAGAATATATAATTGTCATAATTGCCAACTCTACTGGATTTTTTCTGTAGACTATTGGATTTTGTCAGTTTCACCTGGTCTACTGGGTTAGTAAAATTTCTCCTAGTTTTTTTACATTTTAGAAAATTCCCTAAAATTGAGTAATTTTTGCACAAATTATTGCTTGCTTGAATATTTAAATAAGTGTTACTAATACATAATGAAGTGAGCCTCATTTATAAAAATCAGTTAACAATCTTTGATGAATTAAATGTCTATATNATTCATTTGATTTGGTGAATTTTCGCCATTTTGAGTTCTTGGAGCTGTGACGGAATCTGCTAATATCGTAATTCTTATTCGAGCAATTTCAATAACAAATATTGATTTATGTGTTCACCTGATTTAAAAACTACACATTGCGATTCATGTTCATGCTATTTAAGAATCGCACATTGCAATTCCTATTCAAGCAATTTTAAATCGTAATATTGCGATTCATATTCACATATTTTTAAAATCCAGTATTGCAATTCGTATTTCTGTGTTTGTTATATCAAACACAGACTTTCGTATCTATACGTAATTTAAATAATTCATTTTGCGATTCTATTAGTATTACACGATTTAGAAATTCAACATTGCAATTTGTATTTTTGTGTTTTTAAAATCCAAAAATTTTATTTATATTTACGCGATTTTTAAATCCAATATAGCGATTCTTGTGAGAAGTCAGTTTTTTCTTGAATTAATTACATTAAAGGTGTGATATTCTGCATTAGTAAGTAATTTAATTATAAATGTTGGTTTAAAAAATATATGAAATATAAAACATGCATGTTATATAAATTTTTATTGATTTTTTCACATGAAATTTTCAAGGCGTTTCATTTTGTGCTACAATTAGGGTTTTACATGATAATCAAAGCATGTAATACATTAATTATAATAAAAAACTCACAATTTTAAAATTCTGTGCATCACTATTGTTAAAAATTATGTCTAGTTGTTTAATGCAATATTCTTACTTTTGCATACTGTTATGAATTCTAATATGACTAAAATGACATTATTTTTTCCCCTGCAGTCAGTAGATCTTCCAACAGAATTCATCCATTTGTATATATCCAACTGCATTAGCACATGTGAAACAATTAAAGACAAATACTTACAAAACAGGCTGGTGCGACTAGTGTGTGTATTTTTACAGTCATTAATCAGAAATAAAATCATCAATGTTCAAGTAAGTTTAATTAAATTCTTTTTTTTTATGCAATTTATTACTATATTTGAATGATCTGTAAGTTAACGTAAATTAAGTGAAGAAAACAGAACATAGATTATTCCAGTAGAACAAAACGACCTCTCCACGGCTCTTGGAATTGCATTTTACTTTGATTTATCCTTCCCCTCAACCATTGTGGTTTTTCTGGTTTTGTTTTTTATCTTTTTTCTCTCTTGACTACTGTGGTTTTTCTGGTTTTGTTTCTCACCTTTATTTTTCCATTTTTTGTTCACAACTTTACTTAAGCAACTTAATATTTCACATCATTTTTGTTTCTTCTCATTCATGTCTGGCTATTCTTGAAAATGGGTGTCTATTTTTAAGTGCTTCAAACAAAAATGTACTGTTATTTTCAATTTTCTTTTTATTTTTGAAGCGAGTACGTTTTTAATCAAGTTAAAATAGTAATTATGCTATAGATTTTGCAGTTTTGAATTAACAGAAAAGTAATTACTACAAGGATATTTATTTAAGCTTTAAAAAATATTTTTTTCTATACAAAAAGAATATATGAGAAAGTTTGATAAGAATACACAATTCTAGATAACCTACAGATCAATGAATATAATTTTCCTATTAACACAGATATTCAAGTTAGTCATATGATACCGAATAGAAGTTTTTTGACATCAGTTGGTTTCAATTATTAGGTTTACACCCTCTAACACCTATCCATTACTTGATAAGGAAACCTGGTTAATACCTACTTGAGAGTAAACCTCCTGCAATTTACAGGAGAAAAAAATGAGATAGCAATGCATACCTGTAAAGCACTAGGACTAATGGAGTTGATATATTAGCAATTAATCATTCATCAAGTGTCTGAATAAATGTTTCATTTACATGAGCACCTCAAAGACTATTTCTGTTCTCTTTTTTTACCCCAGCTGTGTTATACAGTCTTCAAATTGATAAGAAAACGAAAGAAATTTTCAGTGGGGAAGAAGCATTAAGAGTATTTAAGAAGTCATTTCAGCTTGTGGGGTCTCATAATCTGTGTCCCCCAGATGAAAAGATGCCACTGTGGGAATAATTAGTATCATTTTCTCTCCTTTCTTTGCAATGATAAGATAAGGTGACAGGAGAAAGAATGATTCTTTGGTAGTGAAATAGCTTAACAGTATTTTTAGTTATAGATAAGGCAAAATTTACATGCTTTAAAAATGGTGACAAGTTACATATTTTTTCCCCTTGGAATTTAAAGTAGAAATAGTTTTCTTTTCTTCCAATTTAGAAAAAATGGTGTCAGGTTTGAAGAGAAAATAAGGTTTCAGGGCAAAAATGAATGTCCGGTTACGGGAGTGTCCGTTTGTACACAATGGCTTATGCATAGAAGATTCACTGGTAATAAAAAATGTGTCAGTATTGAGAGGCGTCCGTTTTGTTGGAGTGCCCATAACATGAGGTTTCACTGTATATATAATTAGTATTTATTAAAAATATTTTTTTCATTGGAATTATCTTTTTATAAACAAGTTTAATAATTCTATGCAAAAAGTTTTATTTAAAATTCGCTTAACCTTATGTAACTAAACATTCATTTACCTCTACTAGTTTTGCAATTTCGAGATTTCCCTTTTGAGCTCACAGTACTGGTAAAATGAGGTGATAAACATGGCTATATGTTTGATATTTATTGAGATTTGCTGCACAAAATCATCGTCTAACAGTCAAATGTTTAGTTGCATCAAAATCATTGAAGACATTTAGAATATTGAAAAGCCCATAGAAAACACAGCTAAAAGTGGAGCAAACAAACAAAAGAATTTGTAGTCTATCTAAGAAACGCATAGAATGAAAACTACATATGACTGCAACTGTCTATTTGTGAAGAGCACACTTAAAATTTTCCAAAAGTGAAAATGATGATTCTTTCAATCTTTCTATTTTCTTATAGAAATATTAATTAACTTTCAAGTTATGCTAACTTGTTACTAAGAAATCGAAGAAATATAAAAATATACTTATTTTTAATTCATAGTCAAATGACTGTGATAATTGAATTCATGATGAAGGGAATTCATATAGCCGATGATTAGTCACAAATTAATACTGAATTAAGTTTAATTATCTATGATTAAAAAAGTTATAGAAAATATGGCAAAATTCTCAAAAAGTAAAATTGACATTAAGTGACTTAACTTTCTAACCCTGAAAGTTACTAAACTTTCAGGGGTCATATTTTCTAGATTGTGATTACCTTTCTTAGTTTGAGAATCAAACATCCAAAAAGAGTTGGTATATTTCATTTAATTAAAAAAAAATACATTTGATAATTTCTCTGATTTTATAACTAGCATATATAAGGTCAATCCTTTGAACTACTAAAATTGCATTTTAGTATGTGATAATCTGGATCATTAGATCAAAAGTTATTAGGTGTCTTTTTTTTAAATTCATACTCTGTAACACTTATCTCTCTTTTATTTTAGTTTTTCATTGTGCATCAAAGTTGTAAAAATAATTCACATTTCATTGTGTATTTTACAATCATGCTCTTCTATTTCAGGATTTATTCATTGAAGTTCAAGCATTTTGCATAGAATTCAGCCAAATACGTGAAGCAGCTGCACTATTCAGACTGCTGAAGCAAATTGATAACGGTGAACAAACATCTGGACAATCCATTCCTAATTCCCAGTCAAATATGGGAAAATAATTTATTTATATTTGCTTTGTTCTGTTGCATCTTTTTTTAAAAGAAAAACAATGAATTAGAAATAATAAAAATGTTTTGGTATATTTTTATTGTCAAAAGCAATATATTTTTACCCCCTTGTTAAAAATTTGTATTAGTCCTACTTTGGAATAAGCTGTTTTGGGGTAACTTTTTTGTTACACTACAAAAGCATGTTATTTATATTATTATTTTATAAACAAACGTAGTATTTATAAACAAAATTGGCAAACTATTTCAATTATGTTTTAATTATATGCCTATATATAACTTAATTAAAAGATAGTCTAAAATCATTTCTCATTGTTATTGGTACATTCTTATTGGTCAGATAAATCACAATGATTAAATTTTTGATAAATGAAGACGATATAGAAACCAACAGATTAAAATTAAAAGGTATTTTTTATCTACATAATATTTCTTTACCCCCTTTTCAATTTTTGTGTGTCTGTCCGTGGTGTCAAAATGCTGTGTCGAATGTCTTGTAACCTCTTTTAATTTGAACACAAAGCAGTCTTAACCTCATATCCTAAAAATGATTTTAATATTTAAATTAAGAAAGAAAGAGATTATTGAAAAATGAATCTTTTGCATTAGTTTAGTATTAGCTATTGTTACGAAATAAGCTGTAGACGATTCTTTTCGGAAGTTCTTTAATGTTTAATGATTTTTTACAAACTTGGTGATCAACAAGACTTGCATTTCAGGGCTGGCTCACCGAATTAATATTTTTAAAGTTATCTGAAATGGCATGCTTATTTTGTTTATAGTTATGCTTTTAAAACGTGTTTTTATGAAAATAAGTCATTTAAAATCAATGGCAATTGAAATAATGATGAAAAATAAGTTATGAACTATAAAGCAAAGTTAATAAAGAAATGGTGCCAATTCATAAGGGAAGCAGTAAAAAAAAAAGATCGCCATTCTGTTATTGATGTTAGCTTAATTTTGGTGTTGGTGGTGGTGTTGTTTTTGATACATAATAAATATACAGGTAAAGGTACTGTTGCAACAGATTTTGTTCAGTCTACTGAAAGAGATATGTACTGGACAAAATTAAATATTAATTGTGGTAAATTTTGAGTATCAGGACATGGTTTTGAAAAACAGCGTCATGCCTAACTCTACTGATTACATATAATCTTAATTTTTTTGAACTGAACTGAAGAAAGTATTTTGCTTAGGTTAATAACGTAAAGCCAATGGGAAAAATAAAATAAAAATTTAATATTTTAGCTGTCTTAAAGTTGTTGTAATATCTTATATTTGAGAATCTGATGTTGCACAACTCAAAAAATTGTGTCAGGGAACACTTTATTTCGAGTGTATCTTTACACCAAAAATGGTGGCAATTGGTTTACATCAAAGTGGAGTAGGGAATAATTTTTGTAACAAACTGGCCACTAGATGGCGCAGAAAAGTTTTTTTTTTCTTTTAGGTTGCTTTGTTTCCTGAAGAGTCGAGAGTGAAAAAAAGTGAATGATGGTTTTTTTGTTACTGTGCGCAACAAAGTTTCAATTTGCTTAAAAAGTTGTCGAGATATGGCGGAGTACGCAAAAAGTAAAATTAACATAAAGGGGTCCAAACTTTGAATCGCTCTTCTGACCAAACAATATTTACCAAATTGCGGCTAACCCCTATATTCTGGGGGTCAGAAATCCGAATCCGTTGAAAAAACCAAAAACCGTCAACGACCAGGGGGGGAAGCCTACTGGTATTAATTATAAACTAACTTCTCGCACTGCTACTAAATAATCTATTTGGTGAAAAATCATTGAATAAATTTTATAAAAATTTAAATTTGAATAAAAAATTTTTTTTAAAAATCATGTCTAAATATTCACGAGTGATATATTTTCAATCTATGCATTTAATGCTCTGAAACTCGACCCCCAACAATTCCCTCAGGGGTAGCCCAGCTTCTAAATATTCAGGAATCCCTATATTTTATAGCAGATTTTGATTTACCAGAAAAGAGTACCCCGATTTGACCTACAGCTTATTGCAATTTTATTCGTGGGTGGAGATATAATTACAACAGGAAATTAGATAATAGTTTTTTTCATTCTCTTAACAAAAAAATAGTTTAACCAAGTTTTATAGAGATTAAAATTTGAATAATAATTTAGAAGCCAAATTCGTGTCTAAAAATTCACGAGTGATGTATTTTCAATCTAAACAATTAATGTTCTTCAACTCGACCTCCAACTACTCCCTCAGGAGTATCCAAACTTCTAAATATTCAGGAATCCCTATATTTTATTGCAGATTTAGATTTTCCAGAAAAAAGTACCACGATTTGACCTACAGGTTGTTACATTTTGATTCCTGGGTGGGGATATAATTATAAAATGAAATAGAGTAAAAAATGTTTAATATGAAGATATCACAATAAATGCATGTTAGATTGGAAAAGAAAAATTTACTTGTTTGATATTTCTAAAAACCTCTTCCTCAAAATAGACCCCGGTCTACGATAGTTGGTCTAAACAGAGATGGCGAACCTGTGGCAAAGAATATAGAAAAGAGAAGAACTCCAGCTGTTCGAATACGTAACTAACGCGAAGAACTGCTCGGTTCGAAATGCTATACCAGAAAAACAACTTACAGGGTGAGCAACATACTCACATTTAACAGAGCATGCGCATAATGATATAATATAACCGTCGTTGAACAGCCGACCCAATTTTTGGGTTTACGAGTAAAACACGAGAAGACAAGGGAACTACTGGATTGAGTATTGGGAGAAATTTTGCCTTCGTGGAGGAGTTTTTTGATGGAACTAACCCACATTTACATTACACGGAGAAGACCGCGAGAACCTCTCACAGTTAATTTGACGGCAAGGGGACTCTAACCCACTATCCATTTACCACAGAGGATATTTCACGTCAGCACTGTCATCGGTGCAAGCCGGATGCGGAATTCGTATCGATCCTCCATCTCGGGGATTTAAGCCCGGTTCACCTCATTGGAAGGCGAACGCTTTATCCTTATACGCATGCTCTGAGCCATCGCGGCTAAGAGCATGTGTATAAGAATCAAAGTGACTGTCAGGAGGTACGTAACCTATGAACTGGGTGTTGGGCAACTCTAAATGTATGGTTGCATGGTTGGGTACGCTGCCTCCCACCGTTTCATTCTTTCTATGTCAAAATGTGTTAGCAGATTTAATCACTAAGGATGATATAAATGGGTTCTCAAGGGAATATCTTTATTAACAGTACAGTACCGTTTATCAATAATGTAAAAATATAGAACAAGCCAATAATGGATAAAAAGAGAAAACTTTCTTTTTCTCCCCCACCCCTGTAGTAGTTGGGAGGAGAGGAGGGTGCTTCTAAATGTTGATTTTTCTTCTATACACAGGAACCACACAGGGGGGACTGGTTTACATTATGCTTACGGAAGCTAGTTTTCTTCCCCTATGTATATTCTTTGCCTATGGCACGCAAGAAGTACACATTAAATTACTTCTTAATTCGCATGAAATATGACATTCGTTTTAGAAGAATGATATTTACCTGGACGTAAGAATTAGATTTATTCCGGCCCGCCCATAGTTGGACACTCGGAGGGAATGACCCGCCGCCGCCGTGACAGCCCTGTCGAGAGGACCGCGATCCGTCCACCAACTCATGTGCCCCGCCGACTAACCAGATCGATTAGGCCACATCCGTGTCATTTATTAAAAGAACCAAAACATTACAAATAAACAAAACATGACAACAACAAGGAAGAATAAAAGTTCCGAGAGGTCCGTCTTATATTGCTGTTTGCCGACAAGACCTCCCTTATAGTGAGCCAGAAATAAAAATTCACAAACCAGAGCAAATAATTTAAGAGTACAGATCAAAGTTGTTACCGAAAGGTCAATATTTGAGTAAATGTTCTGTACAAAGCCACGAGGTCCTTCCAATGATGCTAAGATGACCTCCTTATGAAAAGTTAGAGCATAACAAGACATACATATAAATGAGATATCAAATACAAAAATTGAACATTAAAAGGTAAGTATAAAGATTAGTGCCAATGGGAAAAGGCAGGCCCAGAAGGGACAATGTGTTAAGGTCGTGCATAATCAAGTCGTAACATGATAACATTAAAGTAATTAAAATTTACCAAAAGGTAGGTAGTTAAAATGATATGTACAAAGCTGCAACCAAGTTACACCAATACATNTAAATATTTAAAAAATATCTAAATTTATAAGAAATTTCCATTTTGAGGATGCTTTTTGAAAAAAAAATCCATGAATTATTATTGACTTGGGTTAACAGAGATAAATATTATCTTTTTGTACCTATATCTGATCAGAAAAGCACCATTTTAGTTGTTGAAGTATCATTAAACGCTACATAATTAAAGAAATGGTATAAATTTACATATTTTATAATTGTCTATGAAAAAGCCTTAGATGGAATCCCTTGAAATGATCACTTTCAAGTGGCCAATATTCAAGGAATTGAGAAATATTTTTCATTAAGAATTATTATAATTAATATCTTGGTACTAGTGTAAACCAAATAGAAAGTCCCTTTTTATATGAAGTGCTAGCAAATTACAAATAGGTATAAAAAAAAATTGTTCAAATCTGGTAAATAACAGGTTTTGGTACCGCTAAATGCTTGTTTCAATGAGCGGTACATAAAAGCAAAATCTAAGGTACAATGTAAAAATTCAGAGGCACAAACGATCCAAATGTGCCTCTGAAATCAGAGGTACATTGTGCCTTTCATTTTTAAAGGTACGTTGTGCCCTTAAAATTCAGAGGCACAAATGATTCAAATGTGCCTCTGAAATCAGAGGTACAGTTTTTAGAGTGTAGTTAAAATGATATGTACAAAGCTGCAACCAAGTTACACCAATACATATAATTAAGTAGAAGGTTGGTGAATGATTACAAAGGAAAGCCATTAAAATCAAACGAGTGAACCAACACGGTTCAAGCAAGTTTAAAACAATCAATCAAGACGAGGATGAAGATGAGTTTAAAAATAGACAGTGTATTGAAGACAGGACAGATAGTGGCAGAAGTAGTAGAATTGTTGAAGAAGTCAAATATTCGTAAATCTCAGGGCTTAATTTATATGTAGGGGATCCATGAGATCGTCAATCGTCATCCAGAGTACATTTCATAATATCGGTAATAGCTTGCTTTTGTTGATTTGACCTAAACCACAAGCTAATGCCTTCCCTATTTCGAAAAAGATTGCCACGGGGTGTCGTGAATTTCTCGCACTCGGTGATCAGGTGTTTTAAAGACTGATGTCTGCCACAATATTTGCAGCTAGAGGTTGTTTGAAAGAGCCTAGCTCGGTGCTAACCGCACAAGCCGTGGCCTGTGAGAAATTGGTTGAGATAAAAGTCACTTGAGAGTCTTCTCTCCTTAACAGTTGGATAGAACTTATGGGTATGTCTCCCGTTAGTTGTGATCTGCCACCTGTTCTGCCAGATTGCCCTGCTTACCTGCCTCAGTCTGGTCTGTGATTTTGTGAGGGGGTAATGATAGTCGACCCCGTCGAGTAGCGTACCTTGTTTTGCTAACACGTCAACCTCCTCGTTGCCAAGGTCCCCCGAGTGAGCTTTAATCCAGTTAAAACGACAATTTTTATTTTTAACAATATTTTTTTATATCTTCAACAAGAGTATCTTTCAGCATTGGATTTTCGAGGGACTGCAACGAGGATTTTGAATCAGAATAAATGTTAAAGTCGTTAATGTTTCGACGGTAGCCTAAATAGTTGCGAGTTTAATTGCAGTGAGTTCGGCGGGGTAGACACTGGCATCATTGTTTAGTTCAGCGGTTTGCTCATGAATAGTACAACTTCACCAGGAAGCCACAACCCACTCTATCTTCAGGTACACCCGTATCTAGATTCGTAATTTGTCTCTTACTTCCATCAGTAAAGATCTCGTATCCAATGCCCCTCGGTGAGCCGTAGCCCCTAGTAACCACCTTTAGCTCAAGTGGATTGTATTGTTTCAATGGGTTTTTTGGAAGGCTATTAAGTTCAATGATTTGGTAGTCCTTATCGAAAATAATTTGTTGGTTACCAATCCACGAATGTTTTTTGACAGCACTAATCTGTCTGCTCTTTAAGTCGATGGGGACAATGCCTGCTAGTATTTGAAGAGCCTCTGTACTAGTAGTTGCGTAGCATTTGGTTATATTTAAGAGTGGGATGCGTTGAATAGAGCTTAGTTTTTTGTTCATTATCACATTATTTTTATACCAGACAGAGGCTCCATAAGTAATCTTCTTTCTATGGCTTGAAGGTAGATTAATTTGAGGATATTTGGGGCCAGGCCCCAAGTGGCCCTGCTAAATTGTTTCAATTTGTTGCAGAAAATTGTGACCTCGGATTTAAGCCGCTCAAGATGTGGGCCCAACTCAACCGAGGGTCGAAGATTACACCAAGGTATTTAAGTGTTTTAACCGGCTTAATGTGGGCAGTTGTTGTCCCGTCCATCTTAATACAAGGTTGTCTTCTAAGGCATTTGGCGTCTTTGGAAAAAGTTATTAATTTTGTTTTTTCAGGTGCAAAAGCAAGGTTGTGACTCCTGGCCCAATTAGTATGAGACTGGATGATATCAGTACCAATTTTATCAATTCCAAACAGGATGGAGTGTTTCATAAGCAAGAAGACGTCATCGGCAAAGGCTAGCAAATTGCAATCATTAAAGTTAAAATAATCTAGGAGTGAATTAATAAGAATGAGCCACAGAATGCGTCCCAGGGATGAATCCTGGGGCACCTCTACATAAGTTGGTGATTCAATAAAAGTATCATTAAAGTAAAAGCAGACGCGACGATTATTTAAAATGTCAAAGATTACTGCCAGCACCGAGTCGCCAAGGCCGAGACCATTAAGCTTTCATTTAAGTAAGTGCCAGTTTGCAGAATTGAATGCATTTTTGATGTCCATGGTGACGCCTACTGTGTGTTTGCCCTCTTGTTTTGCAATTGTGACATACTCAACAACAAAGTTAAGAGCATCGTCGCTCCCCTGCCTCTCCTGAAGCCAAATTGGTTTGGGTGTAAATTAGTGTTACTTTCCTAGAAGTATATTAATCTTTCAGTGATTAGTTTATCTAGAATTTTACCCCAGGTAGAGAGCAGTGTGGTCGGACGATAACTCTAGGGGAAGCGAGGGTCTTTACCTGGTTTAGGTATTAAACAGATGGAAGCAGATTTCCAAAGTTTTGGGAAAGAACCCAGTTGTAAACATTTGTTAAGCACAGCCCCGAACTAGTGTTTGTTACAATAATATAAGTCCCTGTACACCTCAGCTGGAATTCCATCCGGACCCGGAGACTTATTGGATTTGATGTTTGCAATAACGAGTTCGATCTCAGCATATGTAAAAAGGGGATCATCAATGCCTCTGAGGTGAATCTGAGTGCTGCTATCCTGTATCATGGGAAAATGATAGTTAAGTATATTTTTAATTGATTCTTTGTAGGCACTCGTGCTGGAGCCGTCTTCCTTGAAGGTAAGTATGTTGTTTTGTTTCCTTACGTTGACGCCCTTTGAGATTTTGTAAGGTTTGCCAAACGACGAGTTTGAAATGAAGCTGTCAATATATTGTTTTATTCCATCATTTTTTTGGTGCCTGATCATTTTTCTGTATTTGGCAAAATGATTTTTAAATTCTATTTTGTTACTATTTCGGCTTAAGTCGTCAGGACGCATTTGAAATTTTCTTCTGACTGCTCTCACTCTTTTCCTCATTATCATGAGAGTGTCTGACCACCAGAGGTTTTTGGGTCCGCTTGTAAGTTGTTCGGTGACAAATGACAATGATATTGTCAGTGACGTCACATTTGTGAGATCAGTCTTAAGGTCCATGCAACTTAGTATTTTATAGTGAAAACGTCTAACTCCTTCACTTCCTGTGTTTCCTGTTGAATTGGCGTCAGGGATGCAGTTGCACGTTAGTAGTTCATGATCGGAGGCAGTGATCTTATCTTCGACTCTATAATTAGTGTAGTGTGTATTGATTGCAATTATTAGATCAATCCAGCTTTGGCCCTGAGGTGTACAGTAAGTGGGAGGACAATTTGGGTCGTTGAGGATAAGTAGATCAAATTGGTGAATAAATTGGATGACTGGTCCGAAGCGGTGCACCACCGAGCCCCCCTCCCACACACACCGGTGACTTGGCATTAAAGTCTTCACAAATGAGGAGGCTTCTATTTGCGTAGCGTGCCGCCATAGACTCAAGTTTGTTAATATAGGGTTCAATTGCATCGCTGAGGGGGATATAAACAGAAATAAAAATATGCTCCGTGTTGTATAAGTGTAAATTTTGATCACTAATAATACAGTCGTCATTAAGGTCGTTACGGTTAATCAGAAATGCTGCTTTTGGTTTATCATTAGCTGCATATATTTTAAGGTTGTTTAAAAAGTCTGTGATGTAATTTTGTCGGTTAAAGTAAGGTTCGTTCAAGATATCAAGATTTAAGTCCATAACGTCATGGTTTAACTGAATGTTTATAGCCCTGGATCGATGGAGGTTGAGATGGCCGAAGTTCAAAGCAACGTGGGGCCTACTGTCCATAATTGGCACTTTTCATCTGTTGTTCTCTAGCTCGGGTGAGTTGGCAACAATCTTTATCAAATAGGCTATGGTTTATATCTTAAATTGGTTTGAATTTTTTATTAGCAGTGTCGCAGTTGGTACAGTGTTTGAGGTTCTCGCAATCCTTATCCTGATGACCCTGCTGGAAGCACTTCCTACAAATTTGTTTGTTAGTGCAGTCTCTGGCCAAGTGGTCCAACTGGGAGCACTTGAAACATTGCCTGATCCGGAGGTGCTCCTTGAAGAAGAATCTTCTCCATATAATATTTAGCTTGTCGATATTCATGATTCTGTGGGACGTAAGTGTGACCAATGCCCTTTCCATTGTGGACATCCTTATTGTACAGAGGTTGACTTTTTGTAGGAAAGTACACGAACTTGACGAGTTGTTGTTGTAGTTCATTTACGTCGCACTAGAGCTGCACAATGGGCTATTGGCGACGGTCTGGAAAACATCCCTGAGGATGATCCGAAGACATACCATCACAATTTTGATCATCTGCAGAGGGGATGGCACCCCCGCTTCTATAGCCCGACGACCTGCGCGAAGTCGAGCCTTTACGGTAGGACAGTTTAACGAGGACCAATACCGCACACCCTCAGTCCCTACGCAGACTGATCCAAGAGGTCACTCACCCGCACACTGACCGCAGCCAGTGATGCTTGGACTTCGGTGATCTGCTGGGAAATGTGTCTTAACGATCAGTCCACTGCGGGACTTGACGAGTTGTAAAAGTCTAAACTGAATTAAAAATTGAAATTATGTTATTTTATGTTTGATTTTATAATCATAAAAGTCAATCATTTTAGGGTTTACGGCTATCAGTATTCATCGAGCCGTGATGGCTCATCGGAACCGGGTTCGAATTCCAGCGAAGGCTGGTCGATACCAATTCCGCACCCGGATCGCACCAACCACAGTGCTGTCGCAAAATATCCACAGTGATAGACGGATCATGGGTTAGAGTCCCCTTGCCGTCAAGCTAACCTTGGCAGGTTTTCGTGGTCTTCCTCTCCATGTAGCGCAAATGCGGTTAGATCCATCAAAAAAGTTCTCCACGAAGGCAAATTTCTCCTAATGCTTGATCCATGAGTTCCCTTGTCTTCTGGATCAAGTTCAAAATTAAAAGGTTACGGAGTAGAATATTAGTAGTCGCAAATCCAAAATTGGGTCGGCTGATAAAAATAAATTTCAGTTTTCATTTTCGTAGCCGTAATTTTAAACTCAACCTGGAAGACAAAGGAACGTCTTGATCAAGTATATGGCTCATTCTAAGTGGAATCGACCAATGACCATTACCGGCATGTCATAGATTTTTATGAAAATTTTTTGTAGAAAAGCTTTTGCTGTAAACGACTAAAATTGGACGAAAAATACGAGGAGTTCAATTTAAGAATTTAAGAAAATTGTGCAACTGTATGTTTAAATATTTCCTTAATTTATAATCCAATTTTCTTGATTTTAGTGTTAATAGAAAGAAAAACGTCAACACTGTGTAATAAAAATTTTTTTGTAAGTTTTTAAAAAAATTTATAAAGTAATATGTTTGGAAAATTTCAAGAATTTTTTACTGGGAAGTAACAGCCTTTATCCCCTTAGTTTTTTTACTCATAATATCATGCTTTTTAACATGAAAGAAACAAGAGGATGTTTTTTGTTTTTGGTCAGTGAAAAAAATAAAAATTGGTTTTTCGCCAAAATAAGTCCATTTTTTTTAGCGCATCTGCTCCGTGGATGCTTTTCATTCATTGCATGGTTGCATTTCTTTAATTTTGTTCCTAAATCAAAGAATCATTTTATTTATAAAACATGCAATTATTGTAACTTAATATCAGAGCATTTTGTTAATATGTTAATCGTAAAGATATAAAAGGATACATGAATTTGAAAAATAATCAACTGTGTTTGAATAAAAAATATTTAAACTTAGAAATTTTTATTGCATTTTTTATTATATTTATTGATTTTTTTTATAACTTTTGACATAATGTCAGGGCGACAGTTAAATTTTGCTACTATATAATAAATAGTCATTATTATTATTAATAATAATAAATAGAAATATTATTAAAACCTTTTAGGATAAATAGTTATTACTTAAAGCAAAAAGATTTTTAAGAAAATTGTGTGAATAAATTGCAATAAATCTCAAACAAATTAAAATATTAAGAAAGAAAAAAAACTAGTGGTTATTTTATAAATGAAAATGACTCTTTCAGCGTGTCAAATTCAAACTTTGTAAATGCATTTTTACGGACTGCAGAAAGGTTCACATAAATTTCTTTCAAAATTAATAGTTAATGTTTTACGAACTACCTATCGAATGTTATTTTTTTTAAATTCAATTTCCTGTACATTTTTCTACACATCTTTGTAATGGGATACCTGCAAGCGACGTAGTGTGTTTCGCTTTTCAACTTAAAGCAATTCTAATAGGGTAAATACACCGAAGATTTATAACTATTTTTAGTGAATATATCCTTTTTCTCGTTTTCTTGAAGGCACAGGAAAACTACTCAATAATTACCAAGGGGTAAGTAACAAAAATATATTTAAATAGTTAACATGATTAATACGGTACAATGGTAGACAATGCTACTACTACATTACAATGTAGATGTTCTTGCTTTTTAACAAAATCTTTTTTACAGTTACGGTTACAATTTAATGATAAACTCCGCCATCTATCGGTGGTTCTATAACAAGTATTTCTACAGTGTGGGAATCGTGACCCTGATTGGTTGTTGAAACGCGGCATTTGCTTACGTTAGCAACTGTTCTTTCCATTCTATTTCGAGTAAGCCAAACCCGTCAAGTAACAATTCTCTTAAGTGACACATTCTAAATTCTTTCAACAAAGGATTCGTTCTCAAAGATTTTAATTGTTTCACACAGAGACTTAACACAAAGACAGGCACGAAGAAATGTTCCACGATTCTTCGTGCTACAAACTAATTATGCATCGAAGTTGCCAGGTACACAAAACAAAAAAATATCACGGTTACAATAAAATACATAAAAAATAATAAATCTAAGTTAAGTAAAAGAAACAGACTAGAAGGAATTATATTTAAACAAATTCGGTGTACTATACGGCTCTATATTTAACAACCTTAGCGTTCAATCTTAATCTTGTAGTTTTTGCACAACGAAACAAAGTAGCGTAAAACAAACGTAACATAAAGCAACAAAGAAGTGTGAAAAAATTCTCGACATTGTAATAACTTTCTAACAAATTGAAATTTTCGTAAAGTTGATAAACAACAAACGTGTTTCTATTTACTTGTCAAAAAAAAATCTTAATGAGACGTTAAAAAAGTTTATTACGCTTAAAAATGAAAGGTTCGTTTCGGCACGTAAACTTTTTAAACTGTATTTGCATTCTTGAGACCTGCAAAGTAGTCAACATGGTGTTTTTTGCAATGAGTTAACAGTTTGAGTGCGGCGAAGAGCTATCGCGCTTCGCTTGATATGTGCCAAAAATGCGGAGACGCTGCTGTTGATTAGTACAATTTTCGTGATTAACATAACAATTAGTGTTAATATAAACATAATAATTAGTGTTAATTATAACCATTTCTATTGTTTTCCACAAAAAAATCACTACGCATTTCATTCCGCACTATTATCATACATATAAGAAAACTCTTCAGCACTCAAACGGTTAATAATTCTCGATCTAACTGGGTACTTGTTCTTCAAGAAGAAGAAGAAGACCATGTATACCCACACATGTGACCTATGACATCAGCACCGGCTGATCCTTAATAAGCAAATTGGCGTGCTAACACATAAGTTCTCCACATAAGTTAGAATGTTAATTAATGTGAAATGAACTAAATACAGTGCCATATTACACATCGAATTTATTGAAATATAATTCTTTCTCTTCTACGTCTATTACTTTATTTAGATTTATTATTTGTTTGTGTATTTTAATTGTAACCGTGATGTATTTTTGTTTTGTGTTCCTGGAAACTTCGATGCCTAATTAGTTTGTTTATGTTCAATTTGGCTTAATACCTGTCTTTGTACTAACTAAGAAATATATAGTGAAGGAATTGAAATCTTTGTGAAGAATCTTAGTGCAAGAATATAGAATGTATCATTTAATACAATTGATGCTTGACGGTATCCCATTATCGAAAGGCTGACTTTTTATATTTCATCGTACTCGTTATATACTTTACTCTACACCTTTTTATATTCAGGTTTATAAGTCCTTTAGATTGTACGCTGCAAGACAGAATAAAACTTTCCAAAACAGTTGCGGCGGCTCTTACGATATATTTTAATATAGAAAGACGGAAATAAAAATTCGTGACAAAATTTTTTTTCCCCTGTAAAGTTAAATGTCATATTTTTTAACATAAAAAAAATAAGGAGGGTATTATTCTATTTGATTGAAATCATGAAATTTTGTTACTTCCTCTAAAATATTTGTTTTAAATACTTGGGCTAAAAACCATTTTTTTTTTCAAAGGCCAAAAGCAGATTTTTTTAAAAAAAATTTATATATTTTTTAAGAATTCTTTAATGCTGAGCATCGAACTTTAAGTGAAGAAAAATTAGGTAAGAAAACTTACGCCTAAACTTGAAGTATTTTTGAAAAAAAAAAAAACATTTTTACTTTTTTACTGACCAAATACAAAAAAAAAAACATCCTCGTAATTTTTTTATACTGAAAAATATTACATATTATGATAAAAAACTAAAATAATAAAAGTTATTACTTTCCAGTAAAAAATGCTTGAAATTTGCCATAAAAATTCTTCAAATATTATATAAAGAAAACTTTTAAAAAGTTCATATAAATATTTTCAACTTTTTAATAACTTAATTACATAGTGTTGACGCTTTTGTTTTTCTAATGACACTAAAATTAAGAAAATTGGCCTATAAAAAAAGAAAAGAAGGATATTTCATAAACCGTAGTTACGCCATTTTCTTAATTTGAGTCAAATTTCAAATTTGACTCCTAATCTAAATTTAGGTCCAAAGATTCTAAAAAAAGAAATATTTTAGTAATTTTTCCCAAGGTATCTTTCCCACAAAAAATTTTCATGAAAATCTGTGACATTAAAAAATGCTGCACATGAAAACATACAACAAGATTTCTTTATTTTGGACGATTTTACTTGGAATGAGCCAATTGGATGAACTAGTCTTCGTGGGTGACCTTTTGATGGAATTATCCCGCATTTGTGTTACATAGACAGGAAAACCCCGAAAACCACCAAAGATTAGCCTGACGACTAGTGGATTATAACTCATGAGCCGTCTACCACTAAGAATACTCTACGTCAGCATGATGGTCAGATTGGCAGAATTCGAATCGACCAGCCATCACTAGAATATGAACCTGGGTCATCTCACTGAGAGACTAGCCAGAACGGTTCTCTTGAATTATTTGACTGTTTTGGACACCCCTGTGTAATATCTATCCCATTCTTATAAGCCCTTCAACTTTGTATTTTTCGTTAATTTCTGTAGCCTTCACCTTAGTAAAACTTATTGCTAAGTTAAGGGAGCATTAGCCACCTGTTAATTTATATAAAAAAAATTAAATAAACGTTATTAAAAATATATTCGCTAATAGATAATATATAGCTGATCTGCCAACACTTTGTTGAGTAAGGCTACAAGCGCTTAAGAGAAAACCTCCCCCTGAACTCTTTGAAAATTACTAAAGTTTTATTTTATTTTATAACGGTCGTTGAACAAGCGACCCAACTTAGGGTTTACGGCCACTTCACAGCTTTGTAATTCCGAATCCAATATAGAAGACAAGGGAACTCCTAGATCAAGTATTGGGAGAAATTTTGCCTTCGTGGAGGACTATTAGATGCAACTAGCCCACATATGCATGACATGGAGAGCAAAACTACGAAAACCATCCATGGTTAGCCTGACGGCAAAGAGACTCTAACCCATGATCCGTCTACCACTGAGTATATTTTACGGCAGCACTGTGGTCGGTGCGAGTTGGGTGTGGTATTCGAATCGACCAGCTCTCGCTGGGATGGAACCCAGGTCACATTGGGAGGCGAGTGCTCTACTGAGCCACCACGGCTCAATTACAAAAATTTTTGTGGTTTTTATTTCCGTGTAAAAATACATATACGTGTTACCGTTAAAACTCGGAAGCCGTTTATTTGCACATTGCTTGCTAACTCGCAGATTAATTAGAATAATCAATTCCCTTAGGAAAATTTGCCATAGAGAA